>NC_057419.1:44874000-45154816 GCF_019320065.1 Cervus canadensis
ACACCAAGGCTGTATATTGTCACCCTGCTTGTTTAACTTATATGCAGAGTACATCATGAGAAATGCTGGGCTGAAAGAAGCACAAGCTGGAATCTAGATTGCCGGGAGAAATATCAATAACCTCAGATATGCAGATGACACCGCCCTTATGGCAGAAAGTGAAGAAGAGCTAAAGAGCCTCTTGATGAAAGTGAAAGAGGAGAGTGAAAAAGTTGGCTTAAAGCTCAACATTCAGAAAACGAAGATCAGGGCATCTGGTCCCATCATTTCATGGCAAATAGATGGGGAGACAGTGGAAACAGTGGCAGACTTTATTTGGGGGGGCTCCAAAATCACTGTAGATGGTGATTGCAGCCATGAAATTAAAAGACGCTTACTCCTTGGAAGGAAAGTTATGACCAACCTAGATAGCATATTTAAAAGTAGAGACATTACTTTGCCAACAAAGGTCCGTCTAGTCAAGCCTATGGTTTTTCCAGTAAGTCATGTACGGATGTGAGAGTTGCACAGTGAAGAAAGCTGAGCACTGAAGAATTGATGCTTTTGAACTGTGGTGTTGGAGAAGACTCTTGAGAGTCCCTGGGACTGCAGGAAGATTCAACCAGTCCATCCTAAAGGAGATCAGTCCTGGGTGTTCATTGGAAGGACTGATGCTGAAGCTGCAACTCCAATACTTTGGCCACCTCATGCGAAGAGTTGACTCATTGGAAAAGACCCTAATGCTGGGAAGGATTGGGAGCAGGAAGAGAAGGGGATGACAGAGGATGAGATGGCTGGATGGCATCACCGACTCAATGGACATGGGTTTGGGTAGACTCTGGAAGTTGGTGATGGACAGGGAGGCCTGGCATGCTGCAATTCATGGGGTCACAAAGAGTCAGACACGACTGAGCGACTGAACTGAACTGAAGCGACTTAACACGCATGGCACACTGCCACATAAGGAAGCCTAGGCTAGACCACTGAGTGACAAGAAACCTGGCACCAAGAGGCAAGGCCCAAACCCCAGATATGTGAATAAAGCCATCTCAGACCTTCCAGCCATCCAGGAGCTACCAACTGACAGTTTGAGTGAGTCCAGATGAGACCACTCGGTTAACCTACAGGTGTGTGAGAAATAATAAATTGTTGTCTTCAGTCAATAAATTTTGGAGTGGTTTATTACACAATAATAGAAAACTAAGACTTAAGCATTAACTGGGGAATAAAAGAAAGGAAAAGAGAAAGGAAGGAGAAGAGAGAGAGAAGGAGGAAGAAAAGGAGGGAGGGGGCAAAAAAGAAAAGAAACATGGGGAAAAGGTTGTTCCAAACAGAGGAAAGAACAAGTGCAATATTGCAGAGTGTTCAACACAGTGTGTTTCGGGAATGATGAGAACTTTGGATGGCAAGAATATGAGATTCTGGTAAGAAAGTGGCGGGTAGATGGGGCTCAAGAGTTTGCATGAAACCAGATTATGAAAGACCTTGTTTTGCAAGTTAGGGACTATGGGGAATGGAAAGGTTATATCCATCACTTTCAAACTGATATGACTTGGTTTGGTTTCTAGAACAAAATGATGGGTAAGGAAACTGAATTGGAGGGTGAGAAGTTGGTAACAAGAAGAGTGGTTGTGAAACTGTGACACAGACTCCAGTTCAAGAGGATAAAGACCTGCATGAAGGCAGAGTCAGGGCAGATGAAACAAAATCGATCCTGTGGAGGCTTCCAGAGTTGACACACATGAAATTCAATGACTTCAGATGAGAGCGGGTGAGGTGGCATGAAAGAAGCCCCATTTTATTATGCACTTGGATACTGCAAGTCAGATACTCAGAGAAAGCACAGTGGGAACATCTCTGCTCCATGAAGTCTGGGATGATGACTTGAACAGCTGAAGGTGACTCAAATGGCTATGGTTGAGGGATCCCCTTCCAAGTGATTTCCTCACTCACATGGCTTGTCTAGGACAGCTGAAGGGCAATATGTGGCCTTTCCCTATGGCTTATATTTCTCACATCATGGTGACTGGCTTCTGAGCAAGAATGCCCTGAGAGGAGTAACTGGGGTCTATCCCTCTAAGACACCAAGACAGAAGCTACACAGCCCTTTCTGACCCAGCTCAGAAGTCATATGGCATCACACCTGCCACATGCTATTAATTATCAACCTTAATAATATATTAGAGATATATAAATGATAAATTTGGCCAATAAAATGTGGTGAAGGTGACACCGTGAGTTGCAGAGCCTAGACATCAAGAGTCTCATAGCTTGCACCTTTGCCCTCTTTGGAAGGCAAGGAAGCCTAAGCCACCATTTAAGGAAGCCTAAGCTAGTCCCCTGAATGATGAAAGGGACAGCCAAATAATAAGTAATATTGATTAATTAGTAAGAATCTTTATATTAATTATTAAACAAGACACTAAGCCCAACCCACATTCCAGAAGAGGGTAATTCAGCTCCTCTTCCTGATGGGGGAGTGGCAGGTCCCAATGTAGAAGAGCCTGTGAAATGGGAGCTCTGGTTGTAGTGGTCTTAGGTAAAATCTAACTGCCACACTCAACAACATTGAGAGGAAGGAGGGAAGGAAGCCAGGTCTGGGCAGGAGAGGACATGATGAAAACAGACCTTCAACAGACAAGGCCCAACTAGCAGAACTACAGCTGTCACTGAAGGTGAAGGGAGACAGTCTTCAACAGCTCAAGGGTGCAGATCCTATACACAGAGCCTGGTGGGTGATTCTCAAAGTCAGTGGGAGGTGGCATCAGATCAAAGAAATTCACCCATTCTCCACTGACCTACCCAGCCAAGTGACAGGAGTTTTAGGATAGAAGAGTCAAAGCCTATTAATTCAGCAGAACCATAGCAAGCCGTGAAAGGTGACTGAGATAAGCTTAGGCTTCATGGTGACAAAGACATCTAGAGTGAATACCTGGCTCAACCAAGAGATGGTTTTTGGCAGCAACGTTTTATTCTAGGCCACACTATACACAGGAACTGAGGCCGCTAATGAGCCTCCTATCACAGTAATAGTAATGATAACTACTAACATTTATTCACATTTATTGAGTACTTATGATGCATTAAGGCACTAGGCTAAGCACTTCACCAACATTAAATTCTGGAGAGCTGGGCACTATTATTATAAGCATCTCTCAGAAAAAAATACTATGGCTTCAAAAGGTCATAAGGCCAGCAGGCTGTGGTGTCATAACTTATACATGGATCGCAGCCTCTCATACTTTCTAGAAGCCAAGCTCTCTAATCCAGCCTAGGCCGAGTCACACTGACTGTAGTAAGGGGTGAAGCTGGGATGGGAGTCTAGGCTGACTGATCACATGCAAGCATTTTTTTCCGCTAAGAATTTCTGCCTTTCGTGACCAACCTAGACAGGACAGTGGGCTGAGCCTCCAAGGAACCATTCTACAAACACAGTGTCTGAGAACTGCAAAAGGCAAGGTCAGGGGATGTGGGGAGGACTGCGAATGACTCAGAAGTTTCCAGATTGGGAAACTGGGTGGATGACGTGCTGTTACTCAGTGTGGGAAATGCTGGGGAAGAAGGGGGTTTGCTTTTTTTTTTTGGGCTACAGCATGGGGCATGTGGGATCTTAGTTACCCAGTCAGGGATCGAACCCATGTCCCCTGCATTGGAAGGTCAGAGTCTTAACCCCTGGACTGCCAGGGAAATCCCAAAGGGGTTTTGGAGCGAACACAGCAAGTTCAGCACTGGACTTATCAGGCACAGCAAGTTCAGCATTGCACTTATCAGAATGTTATTCATTCACTTTTTGAACACAAAGTACAAAAGAATACCATTCCTTTCTTGGATTCCCTATCTGAAGCAAAAGGAAAAAGCTATTAAAGACAATTTGAGTCAAGCACTTTAAGGGCCCAGATATAGAACATGGAATTTCATACATGGAAGGGACCTTAAAATGCATGCGGCATCAATCTCCTCATTTTACAGATAAATAAACTGAAGTACAGAAAGGTTAAAAGTGTCGCCCAAAGTCACGCATCCAGTGTAAAGAAGTGGTCATTCTCTAAATCATAAACTGCCCTTTTTTCCCCACTCGTTCTCTTACTCAGAAATACATTAACGTTTTAAAGCCCCAAACAAGGACGGCAGCTATTTGGGGAAGAAACCCCCCCCCCCAAAAAAAAAAAAAAAACACCATGGTTGGTGCTACGCACGCAGCTCTGAGGGAGCCGTTATCCAATCACTGCAGTTGCCATAGCTCAGCTCACACCCTACATAAATCCCCTGACAGCAGCAAAAACGTAGCGCAAAGAGCTGGCTTATTCTGAACACCGTTCAGAACCAGACAGAGAGGGGAGGAGACAGAAGCCATCATTTATCATTTGGACAAAAGGCATAGTCAGTGGGAAAATTTGATTTTCCATCATTTAAAGGGTATTAAAGTGAAAAGAGATCTGAAAAGACGTTTCTGAGGAGGCTTTTTTCTTTCTTTTTGTAATGAAAGCAGCACATGGTGGGCTTAGCTACTATGTGGATTTAGATCAGATGTGATGTTAAATCTATACGCCAAGGGAGAGCATGAAAGACCTGTGGCACACTGATTCCCCTCATTCAACCCCAGCTCGATATTATTTTATTAGCTTGTTATTGATGTTTTGATTCATGGAGCAGTGATAAAATTCTGTGTTAAAATTCAGTGCATAGGCATGAATACTGTGGAAGTGATTATGTGAACAAGCCAAAAACACCCTAATGGAAGCATAATCTGGGTGGCATCAAGTCTCTTAGAGCATCATAATATTTTTTTAACTCTAGGGAAATAAAATAGAGAAATAGGACAATGGGAGAGTGTGGGATCTGGGTGAGTCAATACAGGGAAGACAAAGAGAAATAAATACAGGGGGATTTTTTTCTCAATAGAGCACATATTTGTCCCCAAATTAATTTCAAATGACTTGTTTGGAAATAAAGTAGCTGAGAAGCTCAAGGTTTCATGAATAGCTGCTTTCATGACCCAGGGCACGATGGTCATCTGAGTACAGACGGCCACATGCTTAGCATATGAGAGCTTCCATTTTCAGAAGGATGCAGCATCTGAGCAGTACTTTTCCCTCTAAGGGTATATAACATGTGGGCAAGAGGGCAGTTTCTTTTACCAGAAGGCACTGGCAATTTATGGCCATTGTCAGTGGTTCAGAGACTCCAAGAGGCATGAGGTGAGGTCAATACATCCTCTTCAGCGACGGAGTCTCTAGGGGCATTCACAGGAATGCCTGTTTTATTACAATTTGGACAGATTCCAGAGCCTTCTGTTGTAGGTAACCCCATTTAAAGTGGGCCAGTTTATAAGTAACAGTATAAACAAACAGGCTTAAGTAAAATTCATAAATGAGGAATACCTTGCCTCTAGAACCAAAAGCCAAAAAAATACGGATCTATTTTAATGTGGGTGCTAACAGAATCAGTAACTGTTTCTTGACAATTTCTGAACTTTAACTGAGGTGTCAAGGTGTTGCACTATGTGTAGGGCAATGGTCCCTTCCTTTTTGTGTGTGAGTTCGTTAGTGTTTGTATGTTCTGAATAAGTGTGTCTAATCAATCCTGGAAGAGGGAGGAGGGGGATGGTATCAGTTAGATGTTATACTCCTAGAGAAAGTTAGAGTGCTTAAGATCTTGCCTGTAAGACTGTGCGTCTACAGGGCTGTTAAGATACCCCATGGGCAGCCTGGCAAAGATGAAATGAATCTCTTTGGAGGTGAAAGCAAATTATGTCCGAGACCTTCAATTAAACCGGGAACAAAACATATTAGCCAAATCTATGATCACAAAGTATTTATCAGTCGTTGGTTGGATGGAATAAGTAATTTAAATAATATGTGGGGAACTTCCCTGGCAGTCCAATGGTTAAGACTTCACTTCCTGAAGCAGGGAATTCAATCCCTGGTTGGGGAGCTAAGATCTCACATGCCTCGTGGCCAAAGAGCGAAAACATAAAACAGAAACAATATTGTAACAAATTCAATAAAGCCTTTTTTAAAAAAATACATATTTGATATAAGGGCCTCAATAGATGGGACCATGAAATTATGATGGTGATAATCCACAGAGTAGTGCCATACACTCCTTCCGAGTTTAAGAATAGGACAAAACCATTAGCTAAATGGAAACACAGTAGGGATAATCAACTCTTCTCTAAAATACAGTGGGTTTCAATCCTTGAAGGCTCTGCTATATGAGAATGAAAAATATTGCCTGCCATATCAGCAAACAAAGGATGCTGAGGCCATCAAGCCACCAGCCTTTACCTCCTACCCATAGGAGAGCCCTAAAGGGATACAGCATGGGAAAGAACAGGATAGTGGCCCTAATTAGCTGAGGTTCATATCAAAGGAATGATTTCCATGAACCCAGACTCTTGCATCTTCCCATAAATAGAAAAGGGCTAAATTCATTATCTGGAGATATCTGGTTTTCCTTAATTAATGGTAACATTTTGATGCTATGAATTACAGAGTTTTGTGGCAAAACTCCTATTCATCCTGTCTCCTCCCTTTCCTCTTCTGAGCAGACCCTCAGAGCTATCTGAGAGGCTGCCTGCCAGGCTTGAGTCCTCAGTAAGTCCACCAAATAAAACAGAATTCTCAACTTTTAGGTTGTGCATTTTTTTCCAGCAGACACTAACAATGGGCCCCCATGCCAAACTCACCTTAATTTTGCATGTTTTTCCACAGCTGTAAAAGTGGAAACTCTGAAAAGCCTTATTTAGTTTCCACAGCTGGTTGCCTGTGTGATTACTTCACCCCAAAAAGCATTAGAAAATCCAGACTCTGAGAAAGAACGGCCTCTGAATCTACCAACCAGTTGTGTGGCGGCTTGCTTGCTTTTTTGTGCTGTTCTTTTCTGCGATAGTCACATCCCCTTATACCAGGAACTTGCCATCCAAGTCACTTGTAGGTTCCAACTTGTTGCAGAAACCAGTAATCGAGAAACAAAGCACCACACTTGGAGAGTTGGAGAACTCAGGTTTATTATGCCAGCGGGCCCAGAGGAGTTAACACTCTAAGCTCTGAGCCCCAAACAAAGGGGTAACAGAGTTTATATAGACAGACTATAGTGGGCAACACTAGCTGCTAATAGGCTGGTTTAAACTAAGGGGTTTTGAGTGCACGGGAACAGCAGTCAAGATGGGGAGGGGGATGCCTGACCTTTACACAGACAGGCATGATTAAGCAGGTTTGCAGGGGCTGGGCAGCTGCAAAGAGCAGGACAAGGGTAAGTGAGATAAGCTCCAGTTCCTAGTATTGTAAGTCCCCACTTTCTGAGACTACATGACCTATGTGATCCAGACTTTGCAAGGAGCAAGCTGAGTTACAGAGGCAGAAGGAGCAGGAGGTTATGTAAAATTTTAACTTTTCCTCTTCAAACTGAGCTTGCAAGTACCCTTGGAAACTCAGGGTGAGAAGGTTTTATACAAAAGTAAAGAGAAAGGGGTAAAATGTTCCTTCATTTTATGACAAATGCAACTTTCCAAAGGAAGAGACAGAAAGTTGATGACTCACTTTCTGCATTTGTTTCCTATTATAGCATTTATTTATTGACATATGGCTAAGAGGTACTGCTGCTGATGAAGCCTCGGCCTGCTGACTAAAGCCTGCCTCAACTTTTCAACAGGGTGAAGTTTCCAGCTCTTGAATCTGGGATCCAGACCATCAGCTCCCACATGGAGAACACCACTGACATAGGAAGAAAAAGCACCCTGTGCAAAAGTCAACTATGAAGATTCAGTTTAAGTAAAAAATAAAGTTGACAATAGGATTTTTTTTACATTTTTGTTTAATGTTTTCTTCCTGTTCTACTGTTTGCATAATTCAGAGTATGGCAGTTAATTTCTAATTACACAGACTCGCCTATCATTTTCTTCTAGAAAATGAAATTAAATACTGCCTCTGGACTTGTACAATTAGGAGGTATCCTTGGTGTACCTATCTTGTTATTTCATTTCCAACAAGGTCCACCTATTTGGGACACATGGTTCACATGGTTTGATGTTGGTTTTTCCTGTGACTGGTTCCAATTGCCAAGTCCCATTTCTCTGGAAAGTCGCTTTTCATGGTACAGGTGGTGGCAGAAGTGCCTATTACTTGTATGCAGAGAAAATAATACAGAGTTCATTTCTACAAAGTCTATCACATCAGATAGGAAACTCTTCTCTTTCTTCTGAGGGTACATGAAAGTGACCATAGACATGTGTGTGTGTGTGTGTGTGTGTGTGTGTTCAGTCACTCAATCATGATTGACTCTTTGCAACCTCATGGACTGTAGCTTGCCAGGCTCCTCTGTCTGTGGGATTTCCCAGTCAAGAATACTGGAGTGGGTTGTCATGTCCTACTCCAGGGGATCTTCCCAACCCAGGGATTGAACCTACGTCTCCTGCATTGACAGGTGGATTCTTTACCACTGAGCCACCTGGGAAGCCACCATAGGCATAGGAGCAGACAAAACTGAGATTGGACACTGGCTTTAGCACATCACTCACTAGCTATTTGACCTTGGGCAACTTAACCTCTCTGAGTCTCAGTTTCCTTCTCTGGGAAATGAGGATGGTAACAGTATCTACCTCAAAGGAGTGCTATAAAGAGTCTGGGAAACAATGTGGGTATTCTTAGTTTTCCCCTCTCCCCATCCCATTCAAGCTCAGAGTCAGTTCTGAGTTCTTTGGGTGCAAGAAAGGTAGGGAGAGGGACTAAAAATTGAAATAGTTTACAAGTTTCCTAAAAGAGCTCTGGGTTTCAATAGGGTAATTTCCTAGGACCTAGGCGAAGAGAGAGCCTCTGGAATATAGAACAAAAGTTTGAGGGAAAAAATGAAAGAAAACAGATTTGAGGACCCAGACTACAGCAAGATTCCTCTAGGTAGAGGTAAGGAGTAGAGGGGGGGAAGAAATACACCAGACAATCTGGTAGTGAACTCCAAAAGGACTCTGTGGAGCCCTCCCAGGTACAAATCCTTTCCAAGTCCCCATTTCTAATTTGTAGGAAAGAGGCTTCATTCAGTTTCCAGACGTTCCCTGAGTTCCAAAGGGCTAACAGTTGCTAATCAAGGAAAGGAAGGAATACAGAAACGAAGGAGGAGCAATCAATAAACAATAGTGCAGCCATTAAAGCAGGGTTCTGGTTCCTACTCAAGAAATATACATCACCATATCTTTGAACCATTGCTAGAAAACTCCTCACCAAATCTCCCCAGCTTGAGACACAATTTCTCAGGGCATGAGTCCACTGTGTCCAATTTTACCTAGCAAAGCAATAAAGATATTCTTTTCTACTTCACCCAAAACTCTGTCTTTGAGATTCAATTCAACAATAGTGAGCAGAACTCAAGTTTTCAGCATCAGAAATAAAATGAATATTTCTTAGAATTTATTACAGAATGAAGTAAACCAGTGGACTTTGTAAATATGTTTTGTAATATGTTTTGACTGTATTGTGGACTGAATTAGTGTCCCATTCCCCCAAATTCGTATGTTGAATCTAAAACGCCCAGTATGACTGTATTTGAAGATAGGGCCTATAAAGAGATAATAAAGGTTAAGTGAGGTCTTAGGGTAGGGCCCTAATCCAAAAGGACTGTGGCTTATAAGAGAAAGAGACATGTGAGCTCCCTCTCTCTCTCTCTCTCTGCATGCACAGAGAAAAAGCTATGTAAACATACAGGAAGAAGATGGCCATCTGTAAGCCAGCAAGAGAGGCCTCACCAGAAACCACCTTGATCTTGAACTTCCAGTCTCCAAAACCGTGAAAAGATAAACCTCTCTAGTTTAAGCTACCCAATCTGTGGTATTCTGTTATGGAAGCCTGAGCAGACCAATAGACTGCATAATAATCTTTTTTTTTTTTTTTTTGCCAATTTCCAGGATCCTACCTGTGTATTTAGAGTACAGCTGCTAGATAAGAAGTTACCTTTAAAATTCAAATGAAGTATTATATAAGAAAAATTCAAATAAAGTATTGTGTAAGAAAAATTCATGGAGATGTTCCATACGTGATCTATTGGGAAATGTATTATAAGGTAAAATTCCAGTGCCATAACTGATATTCACCTGAATACTTGCTCAATAAGTCCTTTTGCCTGATGTAAAGCACAACTGATTAGCACTCTGGGGATACAAATCTAAGAAGGAAAAAAGTACATTGTTATGAAGCACCTTTTGGTGCTCAGGCTTTAATTAAGTTCTAAATACAATAATCATGACTAGTTTTCTGAAAGCACCATCGGGAAATGTATTCATTCTGGTACTTATCACAAGACCTTCCTGAAGATATAAAGAAAATAAATCTAAGCACCAAATGTTATCTGGACACTTCTTATTTTTTTTAAGAAAATACTAAGAACTACTCAAAGACAGCTATGTTAAGATAAATATTAACCATTCATAGGAGTGCCATCCTCACTGCCATGAATCTGCTTTTTGTTATTGTTAAAAAAGAAAAAACAACTGGCTAACTAATCCTATTCATGCATCACTTCACTCACAAAGAAAAATAATAATAATCTTTTTTTAATAATACTCTTAATTTTTTCTGAAGTCTTCTAGTTCAAGGCTGGCCAATAGAGATCACATGCCAAATCCAAATTCCAACTATATCTAGTTTCTGTAAGGCCCAGACCTAAGAATGATTTTTTACATTTTTAAAGGATTGTCAATGATGATGACAACAATAATGGCAACAGTGAAGAAAGAGATATTTTATGTGGCCAGCAGAGACAAAAATATTTACTATCTGGCCCTTTACAGAAAAAACTGTCTGACTGTTAAATTATGTATTAACTTTGGGGCGAGCCCTATGATTGGTAGAATACTGGTATTTATATGAAATCACAAAATATAGTAAATGTACAAGACTCTGTTCACATTCATTCCTGCAGTGGAAATACTAGATAACCAATCTGCACTAAAACAAAGAGTCAATGGAAAAGTGAAAACATTTAAAAGCACTTGTGATTAATCACTGATATGTCCCTTCTAATGTAGAAAAAAAATTGGTGGTTGCAACATCAGGGTCGGGAAGGGGCATTGGGTAGAGAGGTACAAAGGACCATGGTACAAAAGGATCAACTGGTTGCAGTTGGTAGCAAATCAAAGAAAATTCAGGAGGAACTCTTTTGTATAAGTCATTCCTAGAGGGCACATATCTTGACTAAATAGATCATAGATGTTAAAATCTGTCATTTAATTTGGCTAAGAAAAAAATCAGAAGCTAAAGACATTTGCATTATTCTTGGAAGGCTCTTTTGATAGCAGAAATTTGTCTTTTCATCAAGGACAAGTATGCCAAAGAACTCTTATTTATATTACAGAGACTGAAATGCAAAAGGAAGGTTTTTAAAATAAAGACTGTTTTTGCTGTAAGCAACCACTCCATGAAGAAGGTAAAAAAAAAAAAAAAAAAAAAAGCATTCTTTTTCTTGCTTCCTTTTTTACTTTTTTAAATTTTTTTTAATTCATTATTTTAATTGGAAGATAATTACTTTACAATATTGTAGTGGTTTTTGCCATACATTGACATGAATCAGCCATGGGTGTACATATGTTCCCCATCCTGAACCCCCCTCCCATCTACATCCCCATTCCATCCCTCTGGGTCTCTTGATGGGGATACATTAAGAAGAGGGCAGTGTGTTATCTTTGTTCAAATGAGTGAAGGACAAAAAAAAGATAATGAACATTATCTTTTATAAATAATTTCATTATTTATAATGAAAATAAAGATATGAGAAAATGCTTATCCTCCCAAATGAAGAGATACAATTTAAAATAATTTTGCGGTATTGTTTTATGCTGTTAAATTAACAAGATATTTTTTATAGCAAGAACAATGTATGCTGGCAAAGTTGGAGTAAACCTGGCATACATCTACTGCTCTAGGGTTGGGTGGGGGTAAAGGGAACACCCACTGGAAATTGGAGGAAATGTGGCCCCTCATATTAAGTCAGAAAATGTTCCTTCCCTTTGATGTAGATGCTCACTTTGGAAGAAGTAATCTTGAAGAAATAATTCAAGAGAAGAAAAAACTCCTTATTGTAAAGTGATTAGCCTCCAACTAATAAAAATAAATGAAAAAATAAATAAATAATTTTTTTTTAAAAAAAAGAAAAAACTCTTGAATTAAAAAGATGTTCACTGTTGCCCTACAAAGATAAACACAGGTAATTAGAAGCAATCAAATGCTCAAAAATGGGAGATGTGAATAAATACTGATATTATATCCATTTGAGTGATTATATAGTCATTGAAAATCTAATAATAAAGACCACATGGTAACATGGAAAACTATTTTAGGGTATTGTCAAGTCAGAAAGCAAAGTATAAAATAGTATGTACAGTATGTTTACAGCTATTAAATGTGTGCTTATTGGACAAAAATTTAAAAGTCATACCTTAAAATAAAACATTGTATGAGAGGGTAGGGTTGGAAGATTACTAATGCTTTCTTGGCTTCAATTTTCTTTAGTGTTGATATAAGTTTTCCTTGTTAAAGAACAAACTTGTTGAGTTTCCTGCATGTGCATGTGAGCATTCCACTGAATGCATGTAACCACTCTGGAATGTAACACATCCTATCTTGGATTTTTTGGAAACTAGGTTTTCCAGCACTTGGTAATGAAAAACATAGATGTGGCCACTCACATAGAAGTATTTACAAACTTCTTTATGAGACGACCAGAGACCTGAACTCAGAAGCTTGCTTCATCTGTACATTTGATATACTTTTGAATAGCAAGGAGAGATAAGAAAGTCTTCCTCAGTGATCAATGAAAAGAAATAGAGGAAAGCAATAGAATGGGAAAGACTAGAGATCTCTTCAAGAAAATTAGAGATACCAAGGGAACATTTCATGCAAAGATGGGCTCGATAAAGTATAGAAATGGTATGGACCTAACAGAAGCAGAAGATATTAAGAAGAGGTGGCAAGAATACACAGAAGAACTGTACAAAGAAAGATCTTCATGAACCAGATAATCACGATGGTGTGATCACTCACCTAGAGCCAGACATCCTGGAATGAGAACTAAAGTGGGCTTTAGAAAGCATCACTACAAACAAAGCTAGTGGACGTGATGGAATTCCAGTTGAACTATTTCAAATCCTGAAAGATGATGCTGTGAAAGTGCTGCACTCAGTATGTCAGCAAATTTGGAAAACTCAGCAGTGGCCACAGGACTGGAAAAGGTCAGTTTTCATTCCAATCCCAAAGAAAGGCATGCCAAAGAATGCTCAAACTACCACACAGTTGCACTCATCTCACACGCTAGCAAAGTAATGCTCAAAATTCTCCAAGCCAAGCTTCAACAGTACATGAACTGTGAACTTCCAGATATTCAAGCTAGATTTAGAAAAGGCAGAGAAACAAGAGATCAAATTGCCAACATCTGTTGGATCATCAAAAAAGCAAGAGAGTTCCAGGAAAACATCTACTTCTGCTTTATTGACTACGCCAAAGCCTTGGACTGTGTGGATCACAACAAACTGTAGCAAATTCTTCAAGAGATGGGAATACCAGACCACCTGACCTGCCCCCTGAGAAATCTGTATGCAGGTCAAGAAGCAACAGTTGGAACTGGACATGGAACAACTAGACTGGTTCCAAATAGGAAAAGGAGTACATCAAGGCTGTATATTTTCCCCCTGCTTATTTAACTTATATGCAGTACATCACGAGAAATGCTGGACTAGATGAAACACAAGCTGGAATCAAGATAGCTGGAAGAAATATCAGTAGCCTCAGATACACAGATGACACCACATTTACAGCAGAAAGTAAAGAAGAACTAAAGAGCCTCTTGACAAAAGTGAAAGAGGAGAGTGAAAAAGTTGGCTTAAAACTCAACATTCAGAAAACTAAGATCATGACATCCAGTCCCATCACTTCATGACAAATAGATGGGGAAACAGTGAGAGACTTTATTTTTTTGAGCTCCAAAATCACTGCAGATGGTGACTGCAGCCATGAAATTAAAAGACGCTTGTTCCTTGGAAGAAAAGTTATGACCAACCTAGACAGCATGTTAAAAGGCAGAGACATTACTTTGCCAACAAAGGTCCATCTAGTCAAAGCTATGATTTTTCCAGGAGTCATGTATGGATGTGAGAGTTGGACTATAAAGAAAGCTGAGTGCCAAAGAATTGATGCTTTTGAACTGTGGTGTTGAAGAAGACTCTTGAGAGTCCCTTGGACTGCAAAGAGATCCAACCAGTCCATCCTAAAGGAGACCAGTCCTGAGTGTTCATTGGAAGGACTGATGCTGAAGCTGAAAGTCCAATACTTTGGCCACGTGATGTGAAGAACTGACTCTTTGAAAAGACCCTGATGCTGGGAAAGATTGAAGGCAGGAGGAGAAGGGGATGACAGGGGATGAGATGGTTGGATGGCGTCACCAACTCAGTAGACATGAGTTAGAGTAAACTCTGGGAATTGGTGATGGACAGGGAAGCCTGGTGTGCTGCAGTCCATGGGGTTGCAAAGAGTCAGACACAATTGAACAACTGAACTAAACTGAACTGAACTGGTACCAAGCAAGACCCTGTGGGGCTCCCAGGCACAAAAGCCTTTCTATGCCCCCCATTTCTTGATTACAGGAAATAGGCTTCATTCAGCTGCCATGATCTTCCCTGAGTTCCAATAGGACAGGTTCAAACAGATGTCAATTAGGTAAGTAAGGGGATGCACAGATAAGGGAGGAACAGTCAAAAGACATAATAGTGCAGCCTTGGGGAAGGGTCCTGGTTCCCTCTCAAGAGATACACCTAAAAATATCTTTGGGCTGTCTTGCAGATACTGAAACCCCCAGTGGATGGGAGAAATGAAAGGCATGCTGCCCACAAGCACATAGACTCAGACCAGTTGGAACCATGAGGTTGATGAGGCTGACTCCCACTTACCTCACCACCAACCAATCAAAACAATGTCCACAAGCAGATCATGCCCTCTTTGAACCATTTATAAAACTCCTCACTACTCCCTCCAGATGGGGACACACAGGTTTGAGGGCATTAGTCTGCTATGGCCCCCTTTGCCTGGCAAAGCAATAAAGCTGTTCTTTTCTACTTCACCTAAAACTCTGTCCCTGAGAATTAATTTGGTGTCCGAGTACAGAGGCTGGATTCAGCTTCACTTTCTTATTTTTCATATCTATATCTAGACCTTTACTTCTGCTGAGAGAGTCTTGCTGAGCTAGTATTTGAGTGTTGCCATGCAAGCAAATAAATTCAGCTTTGTTCCAAGCTGGTGGTTAGCAGTCTATCTTATCCTTTACATCCCATTACTATGGAATGTATTACCTAAAGCTCTCAATATACGTAGCTCTCACAGCTCTTTTTGGAAACTGTCTGCCATGGAAGATCCCCCTCCCCCAGTAAGGGCCACAATGACAATTTGACTTTGAAAAAAAAACATCCTATTGGCCTCCACATGTTCCAGGAAATGGCCAGCCACATAAAACCCTCCACCCCAACACTAAACAATCCTTCTTTTGAAATGTCCCCAAATTGCTAGTTTTCCCCCTGGCAACCAACTAGGGACTGCTAGGTATGTATAAAGACAATTAGAAAGTCTCCCCTGCTTCCAAAAATCCCACTTTGGTAGAATGCTTTCCAAGTGGAAATTGTCTCAGTATTTTCTAACTTTACACTGTAAAACAAATTCTTCTCTCTATACTTTTGAACTCCTGCTGAAACCAAAGTGACCTATAGAAGGCGTCCCTTGCTGAAAGTTCATGAATAAATAGCCTTTGTTAATTGTGCCTCACACTTAGTTTTATCTTTGACATTGATAGCTTTTCTAATCTTTAAATAATTAAGATGGATACATTAGAAAAGGAGTAACAACCCAATGATTCCTTAGGATTATAAAACAAATCCCATTACAGGAAATCAAGTCAAACGTTTCATAGTTCAATTATGAAACAACCAAAGATGAAGAAGAGAAAAGGCAACTTTAAAACTTATGAATGTGAGATTTTGATCACCTCTCAAAAGTATTCAAATTAGAGAGGAACATTTTACTCAATCATGGATCATACCAAGACTTCTTTACCTTTGGATGCATCTAGAATTCTAACAAAGTCACTTAATTCCTGTTTCTTTGTCCAGTTACAGCTCCTTTGTCTTCTCAGCCTCCTCTTGCTTGTTATGATTAAAGTGGCAGAGAAATCACAGGACCAGGGCAGACCCACTCCTCAGCATTAATGTGCAGTGAGCACCATACCCCCAGGCTCCTTCCTCTCTCTGCCCCATCCCCCACCACCAAGGCCCAGAGATTATGAAAATCCCTTTTCAAAGAAAGCCTGCTAAAAATATTTCCTTCAAACTATCTGTGAATGAAAAATGCTGCCTCCATATCAGCAAATAAAGGATGCCAGGCCAACAAGCCACCAGCCACTGTAGCCGCCCCCACCCCCACAATGGTGCATGCTGAGGGGATTCAAAATGGGAAAGAATCAGATACTGGCCCTAGATAGCTGAGGTGCATATCAAAGGAATGATTTCAATCAGCCCAGACCCTTAATCTTCCCATACAAAGAAAAGTGCTAAATTCATTAATTTGGGACTTCTGGTTTTCTTTAATTAACAGTAATCTTTTGATGCTCTGAATATCTAGTTTTTGTTATAAAAACTTCTATATATCCTGGCTCCCCCCTTACCTTTTCAGAGCAGTCCCTCAGAGCTATTTGAGAGGCTTCCTCCTGGGCTTGAGTCCTCAGAAAGTCCACCAAATAAAACAGAACTCTCAACTTTTAGGTTGTGCATTTTTTCCAGTCAGCATAATCTTTACATGTCTGAGAATAATTTAGTGCAAACCCTTGTCAAAGTTCAGCTACACCCCACCCCTAAAAGATATGTTTGTGTCCTAACCCTCAGTAGCTGTGATTATAACCTTATTTGAAAATAAGGCCTTGCAGATGTAATTAAGTTAAGATGAGGTCATATGGGACTAGAGCAGGGCCCTAAATCGAATGACTGGTACCTTCATAAGGAGAGTGATTTGGAGAGAGGCAGACAGGGAAGAAACAGGCAGAGATTAGAGTGATGCAGCTATAAGCCAAGGGATGCCAAGATGGTGGACAAGCACTAGAAACCAGGAAAAAGGAGTAGAGAGTTTCCTATACAGCCATGAGAGGGAGCATGGCCCTGCAGGCTCTTTGATCACAGAATTCTAGCCTCCAAAACTGCAAGAGATAAATTTCTGTTGTTGAATTTGTGGTACTTTAGTACAGCAGCTCTAGGAAACTGCTAACAATCCTCTCAGGCTATTTCTACTTAAAAGATGTATAGCTCTAATGGTACAATCACAGGAATCAGTCAGTTAGTGGAAGTATATCAGGTATTTTATGACAAAAACTAAACATATGAAGGGACATAGAGGGGGTCACTGTGGCCCCCAAAGTTGTAAGGAGAGGGAGAAAAGGACATCTTGTTGTTGTTGTTGTTGTTCAGTTGTTCAGTTCAATTCAGTTCAGTCGCTCAGTCATGTCCAACTCTTTGCGATCCCAGGGACTGCAGCACACCAGGCCACCCTGTCCATCGTTCACTCAAACTCATGTCCATTGAGTCGGTGATGCCATCCAACCATCTCATTCTCTGTTATCCCCTTCTCCTCAGGGTCTTTTCAAAGAGTCAGTTCTTCACATCACATGGCCAAAGTATTGGAGTTTCAGCTTCAGCATCAGTCCTTCCAATGAATATTCAAGACTGATTTCCTTTAGGATGGACTGGTTTGACCTCCTTGCAGTCCAAGGAACTCTCAAGAGTCTTCTCCATCACCACAGTTCAAAAGCATCAATTCTTTGGCACTCAACTTTCATTATAGCCCAACTCTCACATCCATACATGACTACTGGAAAAACCATAGCTTTGACTAGATGGACCTTTGTTGGCAAAGTAATGTCTCTGCTTTTTAATATGCTGTCTAGGTTGGTCATAACTTTTCTTCCAAGGAGTAAGCATCTTTTAATTTCATGGCTGCAGTCACCATCTGCAGTGATCTTGGAGCCCCCAATAATTCAGTCTCTCAGTTGCGTCCAATTCTGAGACCCCATGGACTGCAGCATGCTAGGCTTCCCTGTCCTTCACTATCTCTCGGAGTTTGCTCAAACTCAACTCCATTGAGTCAGTGATGCCATCTTGAGTATTACCAAATGTTATTCACACCTAATATCATTGCACATATAGTTTGCTATCGATTACTAAATCAAACCCATCAATCACCTAGCACTATATTATCTTCTTTACTTCTTTCTCTCTTCCTATAACCATCTCATTAAGAAACTCCCCTAGAGAGTAGGTAAGCAGAGAGGAGAAAGCTGTGCATATAGTCTATTAGTAACCATGGGAGGAATATTTATGGATAAGTTTTCAATGAATGTTTCCCTTCCCCAAAAAAAGGAGAAAAGCCTTTGTATTCTTTTGCCTGGGGCATGGGGAGATTATGCAGGCAAGAGAGGGGAGGGCTGTTACATGGCAGAAAGCAGGGTAGGAATTATACACAATTTTTGGTTTTTGTTTTCACAGCTTTTAGATTATTGAGGCAATTAAGCTGTCAAAAGGAGGAGAAAGGGAAAGCCCTTCCCCTTGTGTTGGGGTTCGGGTTCCAAGAGTGAAAGCAGTTAAATCAGAGAAGGAAAAGACATCTCTGAGTCTGGGATGGAACTCTGACCCCTGACTTGGGGAGGACCTCAATGAGGAGAAGCTGGGGAGCCTCTAGGAGGCTGGGGAAGCACACACAGATACACCATAACACTGGAAAAGTGAAAGTGAAAGTCATTCAGTTGTGTCCAACTCTATGCAACCCCATGGATTATACAGTCCATGGAATTCTCCAGGCCAGAATACTGGAGTGGATAGCCTTTCCCTTCTTCAGGGGATCTTCCCAATGCAGGGATTGAACCCAGGTCTCCTGCATTGTAGGTGGATTCTTTATCAGCTGAACCACACAAGGGAAGCCCAAGAATACTGGAGTGGGCAGCCTATCCCTTCTCCAGGGGATCTTCCTGACTCAGGAATCGAACCGTGGTCTCCTGCATTGCAGACAGATTCTTTACCAACTGAGCTACCAGGATAGCACTGGAAGACCCAGCAAAGACCCCCAGTGGCTGATGACCTGGAAGCAGCCTGGGCTTAAACATGAGGCAGGTTTATCGTGTGATATAAAAGCCAGGCCACAACACAGCCCAAGGGAGGGAGAGACAAGGACCTGGTCATACCTGAGATAGTATTTTCCACAGTCCAGACAGGATGGAAAATATGGGTCAGATTTCAACTGATTTTGGAAAAATTAAAGAATGCAAAATAACATTTCTTGTTCCTCCAAGTTTATAGGCCAAAAAAAGAAGATTTAATAAAGGAGCAAGGGAAAGTTAATAATTAACTTTCTTTGGGACGATCATATGTGAATTTCATTTCTGCAGTGTTTTTCATAGGCTAAATTAGTACAGAATTAGGAATTGACATGAATACAATTGTTCTTTATTTGTGAAGAGGTTTATTGCTGCCAAATAACTGAGACTTTGCCTATGTGGAGGCACTCATGTGAATGACAACTAAAGCAGTCACCCATGAAATAGCTCTCTTGAAACTAAACTCTTGAAGGCAATGTTAGAAACTCTGGAGTAGAAAACTCTTGAAGGCAATGTTAGAAACTCTGGAGTAGAAAACTGTCCTTGGGCAGTGAAAGCAGTCTTTCTGTTCACCTACTACCCCATGACTGGCAAAAGCTCAGAGCAAAACCCAATTCTGTTTAGTTCAGATTACACAGGACAATGTGTGCCCACATGTTGCACCAACCTGTGGATGACAGAGCAAACATCTTAGCACCCAATGCTCATAGCCATGATGCCCATAGCAACTAAGTTCCAAGGAGAATCTGGACCATCACCACTGTGACAGAGGGGGAAAGTGGGAATTTCAAACATGGGCTCAAAGTTGGAAGGCAGAGACCAAATGTGGATTTTAGTCTGGCTTTATAAATAATCATAAAGTCCATTATACTATATTTGCAACTAAAAATTCTAAAATTATTCATAATCTTGAAATGTGCTTTAAAACCATTTGAATCTTTTTAATTTTTTAAAGCACAGATAGTCCTAATCAATAAAGGAGTTTGATTTAACATTTTTCTGTAAGTGCTTAATTAGAGGACGCCATTAAAGTAGATGATTGCAGAAATTCATATAGCCAGAATCTGATTGTGGAAAAAATAATAATCTATGTTCAGGAATGAAATTATTGGAGGAATTCAACTTATGTCATGAGAGCACAAGTAACTCTACAGACCCATTCCCCAGGTAAACTGGTGAAAATTATTTTTAAAGCAACCATTTACTAACTCTGGAAATGGCTCTATGAACATACAGCAAATGAAGAGACACTTATTTAAGAAAATCCACTAAAACTTGGTAAAGAGATATTAAGAGTCTGTAGTATATGAACAAAAATATGTGCCTTCTCTTCTACCTGCCAATTAAATAAGACAAAAATTGCTCCAGACTGATACATTCAAGAACACAGAACTCCTATTGCTGAGACTAATTTCTAGGTAAATGAGACGGGGGGGGGGGGGGGGCCCTTCTTCCCAGGCCCCACTCATGAGACAGAGGTATTATCTTGGGCTCACTGCCACTGAGAATACTGGGTTTCTAATTGTCTGTAATCCTGATCTTGGGGCAGGGTTTTCATACCAAGAGAGACAAGCCTAGGAGACGGAACTGCTTTCATCCCTCCATCCACCAAGCACACAGTTCCCAAAGCCAAGGGTTATCACTCAGAGACAAGGAAGCCATTAACTCTAACCACAGCACCAGAGTCCTAAGAGATTTTGCCTTGGGGGAAAGGCCACAGACCAGAAAGTTCCAAATTCCACTGAAGGAACTGATTTCATCTGGAACAGAGAGTAAAGTTCAAGCCTAAGGGCATAGCAGTGGGAGTTGTGACTGAGAGACAATTGGGAGGAGATTAGTAATTTACTAGAGAGGTAGGTTAAATTGTAGGCCAACTGGTTTGGAGAGAGAAAGAGATAGCTAAGAAGATCTCTCCTGGTGTCAGGACAAATCTAAAATACTGACCTCAAGAAATATCCTTTCAAAGGAGCCATCCAAGTAACAACCCAAAGGAGGGCATCTCAAGAAAATAAGGAAACAATAGATGGGCAACTATAGATGCAACAGTCTAAGATCAAGATTGGCAAGCTCCAGAAACTGTAAGTAGTTCAGAGGGCCTAGAGCAAAAGGCATGCCTGGAGTAAGGAAGCAGGGAGAAGTGAGGTAGAGATTGCCCCTAGCAAGTGACAGATTCTCAAGGAATGTTTTCCTTGACCTTACAAGTTAGGGAAAATTACTGGAGGAATTTAAGACAACAAATGACAGATGCTCTGAACTTCAGAATTAGTGTAGAATCCATGGTAGCAATGGAGCAGGTAGACTAGAGGGGACTGGAAATCCACTAAAAAGAGGTGAGGAGTATGGCAGGCCTTATCCAAGGAAAAGAGAGAAAGGATATAAGGAACAGAGAACTTTTAAGACTTTATAATCCTGTGATTATCTGGCTCGAGGGAGGACAGTTCCAGGATTCACTCTTTTAATATATATTGAATGCTCGTTCACCAGGGCCTAGGCATACTGTCCTAGAATAGGCTCTGGGCTTAGGTTGGGTTACCCAGAAGCAGACCCCTGAGTTGATGATTTGGGCACAACTGATTTAATGAAGAACTTGCTCTCCAGCAAAGCCAGGAAGGGAAGGAGTGAAGCATGACAGATAATGACGAGGAAGACAAGCAAGGGGGTGATTTTAGTCAAGTCCTTCAGAGAGTAGCTGCATTTTGACCCTGCAGGAGAACCTCAGAGAGTAAATTACACCTCCTAGATGTCTAGACCTAAGGCTTTGATACTCCTGGGTGGAACCCCCACAGTGTAAGCCTTCTCAAAGTATCCTAACTCTTTTTTCCTTACTTTATTTTTTGACACACGAAAAGTTGTACATATTTAATATACAACTTGGTGAATCTGGAGATAGGTATACATCAATCACCACAGTCTATGCCATCAACTTATCCATCACCTCCAAATGTTTCTCCTCAAAACACTGAAAATATAATTATCATGTTATCCAGTAATCTCACTTGTATGTATCCAAAGGAATTAAAACCAGGATACTGAAGAGATAAATGCGTCTCAACTATTAATGTGTTTGTCTTCTTTTTTTTTTTTTAATTTAGTGAGACACAATTCTACCTTATTGCAAGATTTCTTCTCACATCTAGTCCCAAAGCCATCACTGTTAATCCCCTGTGCACTGTGTGCTAAGTCGCTTCAGTTGTGTCTGACTCTTTGTGAGCCCATGGACCATAGCCCACCAGGCTTCTCTGTCCATGGGATTTCCCAGGCAAGAATACCGGAGAGGGTTGCCATGCCCTCCTCCAGGTGATCTTCCTGACCCAGGCTGTGTCTCTCATGTTTCCTGCATTGGTAGGTGGGTTCTATACCACTAGTGCCACCTGAGAAGCCCTGTTAATCCTCTGTCACTCTTTAAAGTGTTTGTCCCTACTCCCTCCACTTAGCTCTGCCATACCTGCTCATTCATTCAATAGTCATTGATGGAGAGCTTGCCATGTACCAGCCACTGAATTAAGGAGCTGGAAGTAGGAGAAAAACCAAAGATAAATGAGATGCAAACCCTCACCCAGCCTCATCCTCTAATGACAAAATGATGTTCACTTTGTAATTAACTCTGTAATCTAATAGACAGAACCCCTAATTTACAGACAATCTTTGACCAATTCACATAACCTCTCTCTCAATTTTCTTAATCTGCAAAATAGGGATACTAAGTAATTCCAGTAATACCTATCTCCAAAGGATGTCATAAAGAGTAAACTATGTATGCCAAGCACCTAGCACCATGTCTGGTATATAATAAGCACCAAGGGGGGAAAATGTTTGTTAATTGTAAGGAGTTTTGTAAATGGGAGGGAAGCTAATTCTGTTCCCTTTCAAACAGTTGCAGCAAAACGGCTATAGTGCAATGCAAAGATTAACCAGACTCACAAGAACCAGGATCAAGTTCAACTCCAGTGCTTACCAGTGTCCTTGGACATACAAACTCCACTTTCTTCACTGTAATAGATTCTTACTGATTATTTAGAGGCTTCTTAGCATCTGATCCTCTTTTACCTTTGGCAGAGGACAAGGGGTCCCATTGTGTGACCTTTGGAGGAAGCAACTACCAAAGCCACAAGGCCCAGCTTGGTCAGTTAGGGCACAGACACATGACCAGGCTCAGTCAATCAGAAGTCTCTCCTTGGACTCAGCCAGCAATTGAGGACTCTGGTGTCCAAATGGAACCTACCATTTGGTGGGAGCAGTGAGAGCAGCATCCAGTGGTCCTGGCAACAGTGCCAAAAGAGGTAAGTCAGGTTCATGTTCCAAAAACTGCCCATGATACACTCTTCTGAAAATGAAGAGAATATCCATTTCACAAGGCTTGGGAGAGTAATGAAATGTGAAACAACTGATCACAGAGTCTGGAGCATAATAAATGTTTAATAAATGTTTATTGAGTCTGTTTAGGAGGCTTTCTCAATTTTCTCAGAAAAAAAGCTGTGAGTTTCTGGGTTGGCTCCATCTATACAAAGAATTCCCATCTCTCTCTCTCTTTCTCTCTCTCTCTCTCTCTCTCTCTCACTATTCTGGGTCTTTGGTGTAACATGCGGAATCTTTAGTCGGAGCGTGTGGGATCTAGTTCCCTAGTGGCCCTCTGCATTGGGAGCACGGAGTCTTAGCCACTGAACTACCGTAAAAGCCCCATATTCTTCCCATTTCTTATCCAAGTTATATACTTCTCATCCTAATTATGTATTTCTCCTTGCTCTCCACTCCAAGTTCAAAGTACACTTAGCCCTGATATGCAGAAGAATTCAGTTCATTATCTCCAGTATTTGTACATTTTCTCTTGCTCTCTGGTTAAAAAGTAACTACTTTATCTGGTGCTTTCTGAACGGCAAGCTCCGAAGGCTTTGTAAGTAATTTCCTGTCCTCTAAGTTAAGGTCTAGGTGAAACAAAGAAAACTCACAGCAGCTACAATGAAACAGCTAAGTGCTAGATGCTATCTATGTCAGCAAATCTTGTCACAAAAACAGAGCCCCATGTGACAATGTTCTGTGCATATGGTCTCTTTTCCAACTCTCTTCTTTGGCTCTGAAGTGAAGTGTTAGTCGCTCAATCATGTCCGACTCTTTGCAACCCCATGGACCAAAGCCCACCATGCTCCTTGTCCATGGAAATCTCCAGGCAAGAATATCGGAATGGGTTGTCATTCCCTTCTCCAGGGGATCTTCCCAACCCAGAGACTGAACCCAGATCTCCTGTATTGCAGGCGGATCGTTTATCATCTGAGCCACCAGGGAGGCCCATTCTTTGTCTCTACAAGGTATCTTGAGGGGAAGTCTCTCTCATTCTTTCAGTTTCAAACACCACCTCTAATCTGGTGGCACTCAGAGGCTACAGTGCCATATTTCCACCCACCTGTGTGCCCTTCCTCCTGGTTCCATTCATACCTTGGCTCAGCACGGAAAACACTAAACTCCTTATCTCCTGCCTGGCCCTACCTCTTTGCCCAAACCACTTCCTCCTCTGATTTTTTTTACTTTTATTCACAATACCATCATTCTTCCAGTCATCCAGGCCTCAGTCCTCTGTGTTATTTCCATTCCTTTCTCCTTCTAATTCACGCTTTGCATGGAAGTTTATATCCATCCTATCCCTTTCATTCTCACTGCCACCACTCTGGTTGAGGCCCAATTTTTTTTCCTCTCTCAGTTGTAACAATAGCCACCTACTTAGCCTTTATCACTTCTCCCTTCTTCCCTGGCTATGTGCTTCCCTCCTCACAAACCTCAAATGACTAAACATTGCCTATTCAAGCCAACAAACATTTACTGCAAACCTGATTGTGCATAACACTACTCTGGGTATTCTCTAAGATTCAATAATTGAGAAAGATAGCCCTTAATTTGAGGGGAAAAAATGAATTGTCCTTAAATTAACATTATTTTGTACTTAAAAACTACCCTGCAAATTATACCTGCACACATACAGAAAAAACACTACCACTGTTCAAAGAGAGGGATAAATGGTTTAAGCGTAAATCTTGAAAACAAACTTGAAGAACTCCATTTGAATGGGCTGAAAATTTCTTTCCCCCTAAAATTCATCTGTTGAGATCCTAACACCTAAGGTGATGGTAGTAGAAGGTGATTAGGTCATGAGGGTGGAGACTTCATGAATAGAATTAGTGCCCTTATAAAAGGAACCCCAGGGACATCACTTGCCCTTCTGTCATGTGAGGTTATGGTGGAAAAATGGCCATCAATGAACCAGAAAGTGGGCCCTCATCAAATGAAGAAATCTGTTATCAGTCTCCCCAAAACTGTGAGAAATAAATTCTTATTGTTTATAAAGCATCCAGTCTATAATATTTTTGTTGCAGTAGCCCAAATGGACTAAGACATTCATCATGTATACAAGATCTTTAACAATGAATAGGATTTCGACAGGTATAGTTGAGTAAAAGATCATTAAGGGAAAGGGGACTACCTTAGGAAAGATCTTGAGGCGGCAGCATGTTGGAGGGGTGCATTTCAAGGAAGTGCAAAGCCTGTGGTTAGGACATTAGATATAATAAGGAAAGTACCGAAAGATGATCTAGGAAAAGTTGGGAGGACCAATTCAAAAAGGGGCTTTGAATGTCAAACTGAGAAATATTTATTTCATTTCCTCTGCATTGTCTAATACATTTGAAACATTTTGCTTGCTATTAAGGATATTGAAGACTTTTGACCATAGAAGTAACACAGGCAAAGTTATTAGTCTAAATGATGGTACTTGGGAGGTCTGGAGAGAAGAAACTGGAAACAAAAAAGTTAGGAAGCTTCTGCATTGTCACAGATGAAGGGCAATGGAGACTTGAGCTAGGGCAGTGGCTGTGGAAACTAAAAGAAGAAAAATGAAAGAGTCATCATGAAAGTGAATCTTCAAGACCCAACAAATCATTCTAGGTGAAAGGCGATGGAAAAGAAGAGTCCAGCATGACTGCAGGTTGACTTTGAGAATGGAAATTCCATTAACAGTGTCAGGATGTAGTCAGGATTTAGGATGCTGCAGACAGGTGCTAAAGGTATCAAACCTTAGCTTGGTATTTATGGTTATTATCCGAGTCTCAGCAGGAAGCAAAATTCCTCCAGATTATTCCAGTGAAGCGGCTTAATGAAGGGACACATCTGTAGATGTGTGGTTAATGTCAAGGGAACTAGCAATGGATGTTGAAGCAGAGATAGTAACAATGGGAAGTTATTAGCAGCCCAAAGGCTGAAGGGACAAAGGGAGGGTATAGTGCTTCCACAGCCTACTGAGAGCTGGAGCCACAGAATAGCTGCTGGCAGGAGCTGAGATGGACGAGATGTGCAGATATCACACCAAAGCAAAAAAAGAGTGGGGAGAAATACCCCGAGCTCTATTTTCTCTTGCCAATCTCCTGCTTGTGCCTCCCACTGGAGCTTTGAAGAGAAGTTCCAGGTTTAGTCTCCCTGGGCACAGAGGAGGAAAGAGAAGAGTGAAAACAAGACAGGGACAAAACTGAGAATAATACAAAGAAAAAGCAAACACAACAGTTTTACAAAATTTGCCTTTAAATATCTCCTACCTTGCTGTTTTATTTCCCTGCTTCTATACATGTGTTCTTGCTGGTCTTCCTGCCTGGAAAATTTTCTCTTTTCATGTTGAAGTCATATCTGTCCTTCAAATCCTAAGCTCAAAAGATCCTTCAAGGATACTTCCCTGATTAGTTCCAATCAGGGGTGTTCATTCTCACCTCTAAATACCAAATCTTTTGCACTGCTCCTTCTGTGTTAACTAAAGTCCACCTTAAGTATTTATGTCCATCTTTTACTATATTATAGAAAATAAGCTCAATAAATACAAAAATCTTCAATAAGTATAAAAATCCGTTCATGATATCACTCAAAAAGTCTACCATATTGTTTTACTCGTGGTAGGAATTCAATAAACAATTTTGTTATAATACATGCATAGGAACTGAAGTCTTTGCTTTTATTCCAGCCATTTGGCTAGCAATTTCTCTCTAACCCTCCTATTCTTTCCCTTCTATGGTATCCATTCATATAAGCTGCAGACCACCCATCCAACCTAAAAAGAAAAAAGGACAGCTCAAAAAATATCCAAGAGTTTGGAAAAGGACATGGTTAGAGTAAATGCTGAGTGGGAAACTTCCTGTTTCTTTTATTGAATGACTTTAGCAGAAGCATCTAGTACAATGGTTACACAGAGTAAGCACACAATAAATATTAGATGGATGAATGGATGGATGAATAATTGAAGAATAGATGGGGGAGGGACTCTGTCAAAGAAATTTTCACTTAACAGTTTAGAGAGGCTGGATATCAATTCTGCTTGTTCATGTCTTGAAGGCTGTGAATGTAATTTTTATATGTTCTTTTTGAACATTCATTTCAACCAAACAACCAAATATTAGGCAGGGGTCTAGGGATCTTACCTGTTATGAAAATGGATTGGTCCTGAGAGCCAGCCAAGTCAGAATGGATTCAGAGTGAACGCTGAAAAGATAGCTAGCAGAGGTAACACCTATGTCTTCAGTAGGAAAAAGTCTGAGATTCTCAGAGAGGAGCAGGTCATCAGAGTAGAAAGAAATGGAGACTCCAGCAAAGACTGGTGTGCATATACTGACGAGTTGGGTTGTATGCCTGGAGGCAATGCTACAGAATACTCAAAACAGAAAACCTCAGGGAAAACCTGGCAAATGGGGTTACTGAGCATGAAGATAACCAAGTGTCTGCAGCTAGATTACCTTCCCAGCACTGGAAAACTTAGGTTAAGAGACTTACAGACATCTTTTCAGGAGTCCTCATCTAATGCTCTGCTGCTTTATTTCACTCATTATCATTTTCATTCTGCATGTGGCATTTTCCTTCAAATTGATTTGTCCTCTTAGTCTCATGAATCTTTATATACATCAGGAAATGCCCTACATTTCACTTTATAAAGACAGTGAAATTCTGACTTCTATCTGGTAGGAACTATACTCTAGGAAATGACTTCATGGCAACACTCAAAACTAGTAGTTACGCACAGTGAAATGTGCGTAAGCTGCTGTCTCCATGGGTGCTAATTGTAACATGTCAGTGAAAGACCTGGTTCCTCAGGCTGGGGAGCTCAGTCTCCTGCTGTGGCCAAGTGTTGTAATGTTCGACAGGGACATAATTTTTGACACTGACAGTTTAGAATTCAGTGGCTGCCCTCTCTAGTGGACTCAGAAAGGCACAAAATAAGAAAAAAAAAAAAAACCTGAATTTATTTTAAACGTATACAACCCATGATGGGCAGAATGGTGAGGTGGATAGAATGCCAGATGGGAACATAGGAAGAAACAAAGACCTTTGTTTTATTTTTTTTTATTAGTTGGTGGCTAATTACTTTACAATATTGTAGTGGTTTTTGCCATACATTGACATGAATCAGAATCACTGGGAAGACCCAGAGGGATGGGATGGAGAGGGAGGCGGGAGGGGGGATCGGGATGGGGAACACATGTAAATCCATGGCTGGTTCATGTCCATGTATGGCAAAGACCTTTGTTTTAAAAACAGCAAGCTGACCATTCTCCCTGAAATAGTAAAAAAAAAAAAAAAAAAACCAGTAGGAAACTATTGGAGAATGAGGCCAAAAAAGTAGGATGGGATTGTGTTATTTGGGGGCTTGAGTACCAAGCTCATACTTAATTTGACAGACAATGGGGAGCCATAAATGGTTTTTGGGTTTGTTTTTGAGCAATTAACTAACATAATTAGAGCTGCTTAATTAATCATTAAAGCATGGGCTGAATTTAATTAGGGCTTCCCTGGTGGCTCAGCGGTAAAGAACCTGCCTGCAATGCAGGAGACGCAGGTTCGAGCCCCAGGTTGGGAAGATCCCCTGGAGGAGGGCATGACAACCCACCCCAGTATTCTTGCTCAGAGAATCCCATGGTTAGAACAGCCTGGAGGGCTACAGTCCATGGGGTGACAAAGAGTCAGACACAACCAAAGCGACTTAGCATACACCCATGCAAATTTTATTAAGGAGATAGAAGGGACCAGAAGACAGGTTGAGAAAGTATAATAGAGACAACTGTCTGATCAATACAAATCTATCAATGTATTTTATGGTATAGAGTTGGTGCTGGAGAGTGGCCATCCAGATTGACTATATTAACCAGCATCCCTACACCCAGCATCTAACCGGGACCATATGATTGATTCTTGCCAATGAAATGTAAGCAGGGAAGCTAGTTTCTCTGTACAGAGAAAAATTGGAAGCTACTCTCTTAACATTCCTATTTTTCCCGGTCCCAGGTGTTTCTTTCTCACCTTAGCATCTTATCCCAAACAGGACCTGATAAGGTAGCATGCCTCAGTCATTAAAACCCTTATAGAATTTCGAGAATTGATTTGGTACTCATTTTTGGTAGAATATGGATCCAACGAAACAATTTGATGGCCCATAGGAAAGTCTCATTCTAAATACTTTCCTTACATTATCTGAACTTCAAGCACCTAGAGGTTCATTTACTTAAACACACACATTTTCATAGGCTAAATTTCCATGTGTCTACCATAACTTCTGGGAAAACCACATAGCCTGTGGCTCCAAAGGAGTCATGTACAACACTGTTTATCAGTATAGTAATTTGGGAAGGACCAGGCAGACGGCCCTGATGAATCAGTTCATTCAAGATCCCCAGTCTTATGATCGAGAAGGGTGGGATGAGGGGGTGGGAGGGAGGCTCAAGAGGTAGATGATATAAGTATATATATACTTGATTCACTTTGCTGTATAGCATGAACTAACATAACGTAAAGCAATTCTACTCCAATTAGAAAACAAAATTAAAAACCTAATAGTCTTTAAGCTAAAACGTCCCACAGAAAATCAGAGTGCCTTTCTCCATAGAGTGACTTGGAAAGCCCTGAGTGCCTGACAGGGTCATGAGAATCAGAAGTCAAAAGGAGGGCAAGAGTGGGTCACAGCCAAGACAGGGCAGCTCTTGTGTGCAGCAAAGACGATGCACAGAGACAAAAGAACTGAGAGCAGAAGAGAGGCTCATTCCCAGAACCACACCAATTACTGATGTCTTTCTACTCTTTATTTCTAGCATGTGTACATCCAAACAATGCATTTCCCCTTTCCTGAAAGAACATGAGTGAGTGAGTTTAAAAGTCAAACTGACACAGCATGTAAACTAGCTTACAGAAAAGTCTCCCTTAAGCTTAAACCCTGATACTGCTCTAAATCCCCTCTCAATGTTTATCAGTATACAGGAATATATTTTTTTAATTTAGTTGTACCCAGTAATATCAGCTGGAGCATTGAAAAAGCAAGAGAGTTCCAGATAAACATCTATTTCTGCTTTATTGACTATGCCAAAGCCTTTGACTATGTGGATCACAAAAAACTGTGGAAGATTCTTAAAGAGATGGGAATACCAGACCACCTTACCTGCCTTCAGAGAAATCTATATGCAGGTCAGGAAACAACAGTTAGAACTGGACATGGAACAATGGACTGGTTCCAAACAGAAAAAGGAGTACGCCAAGGCTGTATATTGTCACCCTGCTTATTTAACTTATATGCAGAGTACATCACGAGAAACCCTGGGCTGGAAGAAGCACAAGCTGGAATCAAGATTGCCGGGAGAAATATCAATAACCTCAGATATACAGATGACACCACCCTTATGGCAGAAAGTGAAGAGGAACTAAAAGAGCCTCTTGATGAAAGTGAAAGAGGAGAGTGAAAAAGTTGGCCTAAAGCTCAACATTCAGAAAACTAAGATCATGGCATCTGGTCCTATCACCTCATGGGAAATAGATGGGGAGACAGTGGAAACAGTGGCAGACTTTATTTGGGGGGGCTCCAAAATCACTGCAGATGGTGATTGCAGTCATGAGATTAAAAAACGCTTACTCCTTGGAAGGAAAGTTATGACCAGCCTAGATAGCATATTAAAAAGCAGAGACATTACTTTGCCAACAAAGGTCCATCTAGTCAAGACTATGGTTTTTCCAGTAGTCATGTATGGATATGAGAGTTGGACTATAAAGAAAGCTGAGCACCGAAGAACTGATGCTTTTGAACTGTGGTGTTGGAGAAGACTCTTGAGAGTCCCTTGGATTGCAAGGAGATTCAACCTGTCCATTCTAAAGGAGATCAGTCCTGAGTGTTCATTGGAAGGACTGATGCTGAAGCTGAAATTCCAATACTTTGTCCACCTGATGTAAAGAACTGACTCATTGGAAAAGACCCTGATGCTGGGAAATATTGAAGGCGGGAGAAGAAGGGGACAACAGAGGATGAGATGGTTGGATGGCATCACCGACTCAATTGACATGAGTTTGGGTAAACTCAGGGAGTTGGTGATGGACAGGGAGGCCTGGTGTGCTGCAGTCCATGGGGTTGCAAAGAGGTGGACATGACTGAGTGACTGAACTGAACTGAACCAGTATATACCTCCTATTCCTTGTCTTTTTTTCACTTAACATTGTTTTGTATACATATTTCCAAGTAGCAAAATATTCATATCATTTTTTCCAGCTATGTATCATGCTCATGTGTTCATATGTTTAGTTTGAAATATTTGGATAGTTTTATATGATTCATTATTATGAATAAACAGTGCTAGAAATATCTTTGGACAAATTTGGGTTTTTTTCTATTTTATTGAGATTTATTCCCAATTAGGGCATAACCAGTTTAAAAGATATAAACAGCATTTTCAGTCTTCTTTTTTGTTGCCAAATTGTTCGTCATAAAGATGCAAATCCTGTTAAAAATGATAATAATCCAAAATATATCAAATTTTTTCGTTTAAAAGGAATAGGGGCATGTAAAAGTCTATGCTAAAGAAATAGTCAAATATATACATAATGATTTATGTAACAAGATGGTCATCATAATATTATTTCTAACACTAAAAACATAAACACCAAAATATTCAAGTCACTGGGAAATATCTAAATAAATTATGATATATCTATAGTTATATCATGTGGTCATATATACTTTTTATTGCCATAAAAGTGATGCTTTCAAAGAATGCTGAATGACCTAAGAAATGCTCATGATGTAAATGTAAGTGAAAAACACATTACCAAACCCAATACACAATATAATTTGAATTGTGTAAAGAAAAAAATTATCTGCAAATATCTGCATATAAAAATCACTGCAGATGGTGACTGCAGCCACAAAATTAGAAGGTGCTTGCTTCTTGGAAGGAAGACACCTTCTTGGAAGGAAGAAACTGAGACAGCATATTAAAAGCAGACACATCACTTTGCCAACAAAGGTCTGTATAATCAGATGTATGATTTTTCCATTAGTCATGTATGGATGTGAGAGTTAGAACATAAAGATGGCTGAGCGCTGAAGTATTGATGGTTTTGAACTCTGGTGGTGGAGAAGACTCTTGAGAGTCTGTTGGACTGCAAAGAAATCAAACCAGTCAATCCTAAAGGAAATCAGTCCTGAATATTCATTGGAAGGACTGATGCTGAAGCTGAAGCTCCAATATTTTGGCCACCTGGTGAGAAGAGCGGACTCAATGGAAAAGACCTTGATGCTGGGAAAGACTGAAGGCTAAAGAAGATGGTGGCAGAGGATGAGATGGTTGTATACCATCACCAATTCAATGGACATGAATTTTGGCAAGCTCCAGGAGATAGTGAGGGACAGGAAGGCCGGGCATGCTGCAGTCCATGGGGTCACAAAGGGTCAGACATGACAGCAACTGAACAACAACAGAGGAGTTTACAGACCAATGAAAGTTTCTATTTAGTTTTCATATGTTAAAACTGTATACAATCAATGCAGACAAAAAATCCCTAGCAAGTAGGAGAACAGTTCAAAAATAGAGATGCTTTAAAAACATGGTATCAATAGCACATTAAAAATGAGCATATTATTCAAAGAACTGGATGGACATATTGATGGATGGATGGGTGGACAGATGTTTCAGTATAATTTTAGAGAAAATTATTTTAATTGATGTAGTAAAATACATGACACAAGAATCAGAAAAATATGGCTGACCTAAGGAAAGAAGGCAAAAAAGCCACTTTTTAAAACACAACGAAATTCTTAGCTTCCAGAACAGGCAGTTCCCAACACAGGCACTGGATGTGTTTGTTTAGAAGTCAATTATTTGGAACTCAGAATGCATTTTCCCTTAAAAGCAATGTCATAAAGCATTGTTTAGATTCCCAAGCAAAAGTAGAGCTCTCTATTTAATCCCTAATATATCTGAAGAATTGCAGTGTACTCAGGATCCTATTTCAGCTGTAACTGAGCACCATCATCATCATTTCTACAAGAAAATGTATCTGGTCTCCAACTTAGAAAACTGCTCCCAACATTGCAGCAGAGAGAAGAGCAGGTAAAGAGGGGGAGACACTGCAGTCCAGTTATAGTTGAAGCAGCAACAGATTCCTTATGATACCAAAATTCAACATGGAAGAAAGAGATGAAGTTTCCATCCTAGGGAAAGTTGCAAGGGACAGATATTCCTGAGTTTCTGTGGTGAGTTCAAATCTGTAGCTCCAGTTTCTTTTGAAAATGCAGATTACACAGCAAAAATTAGCTCTTCAGATCATGCAGTCTTTACCTTCCCTACAAAAAAATTATAAGTTTCCCTATAAACGTATACTTTTCCACTGCACTTATTTAAGTTGCCTGTCCAGCACGGTCAGTAGTATTAAATGCTACCGAGCTAAAGTAAGAGAAAAACTGGAAAGTCTTAAATTTAGAGAATAAAGTACAAACTTGAGGGACTTTATGTCCAGCATGCAACTATTTTCTCTGTGGAATTGTAGGTTCCTTTCATCTGTTGAAAAATAGAGGAGGAGCTCAAGTAGATGAATGGACATGCGCAGTGTAGGCTATCTGCAGTTAGAGGCCATTGTTATGTTTGACATCGTCCCCAAGGTTGCATCTCTTACTTCAGCAAAGATTAGCAGCTTGGGTGTCAAAGTGGAAAACCCAAAAACATCTCAATAGATTTTCATAAGAGAAGGTGCCTCTTGGAAAACTATTTCCCAGAATGTCCAAATTGGAGAGAAAAAGTGAGCTACATCCATGAGGCTGGGAAAGGAGGACATGCAAGGTTTTTTCTTCCCAAGCCATCATCACTGGCCTGTATGGGTCATCTTTTAATTCAGAGTTTCCTTTCTCAGATGTTTGAACCAATACTTCACAGAACATGACAGACCCATGGAAATAAAATGAAGCTGTATTTTTTAAATGAACTATTATATCAGGATGACATCGTCTAAAAGAGTTTATTTGGGTGAAAAATGCTTTGTTGGGAACTGTTTAAATCTTTTGGCAGTTTCATGTGACTAACATTTTTTTGAGGAGAAATTGTTAAGCAAAAAAGATAAAAAGTTTCCTTTGGGAAATTTACCAGAAAAAAAAAGTGAATATAACACAGGAATTACTATGAATAAAGAACTTGAGGAAATGGTGGATTACTCAATGAATACAGATTAAAAATATAAGATCAAATCAAATGGCTCACTTGGCAAAAATGACTTCCAATTTGTAAATGGTTAATTTTAAATATATTGTTTTCCTTTACATTTGAATATATTTTATACATGGGAAAGAGTACATAGAACATTTAAATAAGTTATAAATCAAAGGACTATAATAAAAATCAATGAAATTACTACTAAAGGACTATAAATTGTCCATTGTAAATAACTTGCATTTACCTAGGTATTCTTTCCTAATCAATCTTCCTACTTCCCTACCAGAAACATTTGCTACCCTAACTTTTGTGTTTATCATTCTATTTCTTCTTTATAATCGTATCACTTTTATATGTGCACTTAAACACTATGTTATTGAGTTTCCTTGTGTTGAGTACTAAAAAAGGGATGTATACCTGCATATAATCTTTTGGAAGTTGATTTTTTTTACCTAAGATTATGCTTCCAAGAATAACCCATATTGTTGCTGGGAGATATAGTTCATTCATTTTAATTGCTGTATAATATTACAGTTTATACATATAACAAACTTTAATCCTTTCTTCTGTGAATAAACATTTGGAGATTTCAGGGTTTTTTTTTCCCATGTGTGTATATATATCCTGCAGCACATAGCAAACATTTTATTTAGGGTATTTACATAAAAAAAAATTCCCAGCTCACAGGGTAAGCAACTGTTTGATTTTACAATATAAATGCCAAATTATTTTCAAGAATGTTTTCAACAATTTACACTCCACCAACAATATGAGTCCACATTAATCTGATCCTCTCCAGCACTTGATACTGTCAAATTGCATGATTTTTACAAATATAGTGGGTATAAAGTCATATTTTATATTAAGAGACAAAATAACATGGGTGAATCTCAGAAACATGCTAAGTGAAAGACATGAAACACAAAAGACTGAATACTGTATGACTCTATTTGTATGAAACTCCAGAAGTTTCAAAACTATAGTGATAGGAAACAGATTAGCGGTGGCCTGAGGACAAGGGAGGGTATCAACTGCAAAAAGGGTATGAAGAAACTTTTGGGAGTGGTAGAAATGCTCTACATCTGGGTTGTGGTGGATGTTACATGAATGAACACAATTCATCAGATGGCGCCCTTAAAATGAGTGAATTCTATTGTATGTAAATTATACTTGTATTAGCGTGCTCAGGCTGCCAAAACAAAATGCCATAGACTGGGTGGCTCAAACAACAGAAATTTATTTTCTCACAGTTCTAGAAACTACAAGTCTAATTTCATGTGGCCACCAAGGTTGGTTTCTAATGAAACCTTTCTTTCCTGGCTTGGTAGAGGGCTCTCTTCTCATGGCCTTTCCTCTGTATGTGTGATGAGAGACAGAGCACACTCTGGTATCTCCTCTTCTTATAAGGACATCAGTCTTATGAGATTGGGGCCCTACTCTTTTTTAAAATTATTTATTTATTTATTTGGCTTAAACTGGGTCTTAGTTGTGGCACACGAGATTTTCGATCTTCAGTGTGGTATGCAGGGTCTTTAGTTGCAGCATGCAGTATCATGATATTTAACTGTGGCATGTGGGATCTAGTTCCCTGACCAGGGATCAAACCCGGGGTCCCCTGCAGTGGGAACATGGAATCTTAGACCCTGGACCACCAGGGAAGTCCCTGAGGGTCCTACCTTTATGGTCTCATTTTGCCTTAATTATTTCCTTAAAGATCCTATCTCCAAATACAGTCACATAGGGTGTTAGGTCTTCAACATATGAATTTCAAGAGATACAGTCCAGTTAGTTCATAACCTACCTCAGTAAGCTAAAAATAAATCAATAAAATGATGTTTTGTGTTTTTTTTTAAGTTGTAGCACTGGTTTATAACACTATATAAACTTCATGTGTACAACATTATATTTTGACTTCTGTATGCATTACAACATGCTCTAAACCATATTTCATTTTGGTCACAATTTCCATTTCCCCTGATTACTAGTGACAGTGATTGTAAGAGACATTATTGGTACTCAACCAGGTACCCCTTATTGGGCCAGTGCGTGTTTCCCCCAGATGCTGCTAGACTGGTTGCTAATGGCTCACATCTTCACTCTTCTCTGGATAAATTCACTTGACCTATGGGAGTCACCTCACTTAGAAAAGCCTGGGCAGACCACAGCCAATGGCTGGTTGATAAAGAAATAGAAAGGTCCAGTTCCTTTTCTTCAAGTGAGACAAATGTGTGGTGCCATCCACGGCCCAGAGTTCCCCCATGGGATCAGGCTGAAACTCCATCTCTGTTTAGCTTCTTCCCCTGCTCTACCCTAGGCTTCGCTGATAGCTCAGCTGGTAAAGAATCTGCCTGCAATGCGGGAGACCTGGGTTTGATCCCTGGGTTGGGAAGATTCCCTGGAGAAGGGAAAGGCTACCCACTCCAGTATTCTGGCCTGGAGAATTCCATGGACTGTGTAGTCCATGGGGTCACAAACAGTCAGACACAACTGAGTGACTTTGATTTCACTGCTCTATCCTGCTTACTTCATGTTCTTATAGGTTTCTCCTTAAAGTATTTTCTTGCTGAAAAACTTCTATCTTGGGCTTCTGGAGAACCCAAACTAACACAGTAACCATTTGTCCACTGTGTTTCTTTTTCTATATAAAATGCTACCTAGTGTTTTTGGCCCATTTTCCTAATAGGTGGTTGTCTTTTCTTACTGGTTTAGGAGTTCTTCATATATTCAGGGCACTAATTCTTTGTCAGTTTTATATTTGCAGATATATTTTTAATAACATGTAGCTTGTTTTTTGGTTGCTTTTAAACTGTCATTTGATAAACATAAGTTCTTAATTCTACTGTAAATTTATCAATATTGTTTTTACAGTTGGAACTTTTATCTTATTTCAGATATCCCTTCATATCTCTAGGCATGAAATATCTTCTCCCATTTTTTCTATGAAACTCTTTCAATTTTTGCTTTTTACATTTCTGTTTTAATCCATCTAGAGTTGAATTCTGTGTATAGTGTGGCAAAGGGATCAAGTTTCATTTTATTTCTACATATCTATATCTCTCTCTCTTCTCTCTCTCTATATATATGGTGGGCTTCCCTGGTGACTCAGTATATATTTGACTTCTTTCACTTAGCATGTTTTTGGTGGCTCAGACAGTAAAGAATCTGCCTGCAATGCAGGAGACCTGGGTTCAATCCCTGGGTTGGGAAGATCCCCTGGAGAAGGGAATGGCAACCCACTCCAGTATTCTTGCTTGGGAAATCCTATGGACAGAGGAGCCTAGCTACAGGCCATGGGGTCACAAAAGAGTTGGACACAATTGAGCGACTAACACATACAAACACATATATGGTAATAATCATTTATCTAAAAATATTTTGGAAATATATTTCTAGAGCAACCAAGATGGTGATATAGGAGGCTCCTGAGCTCTGCACTTGCCACAGGTACATCAAATGTGTACCTACACATGGAGCGATTTCTTCTGAAAGAGATCCAGAAAGTAGCTGAATGATTTCTATACATTAAATGAATGAGAAAATGCCCACATTAAAATGGATAGGAAAGACAGAGACACACTCTGACCATAAACCCCAACCTGAGCACAGCACCATAAAATTGACAGAATCACCAACTCCTGACTTCTCCCTGAATAGTGAAGAATTTGGACCCCAATTTTTAAGAATCCCACATGAGGGACAGATTCCCAAAACACCTAGCTCTGAAAGCCAACAGGGCTTGTGTCCCTGAGACCCACAAGACTAGAGCAAACAAAAAGGCAATTCTTAATGAGCATACAACACTCCCACCACCCAGGGCTTATCACAGACAGAACAGACAAAATCACCCATCTCCCAGTCTTTTCTTAAAAGAGGTTTAGCTGCAGACTTTAAAAGCTGCTGCTTCAGAGCCAGGTTTCTAATTTAGTGGGCACTAGGGGTTTCCCAAGTGGCTCAGTGTTAAAGAATCCGCCTGCCAATGCAGGAGTCACAGGTTCAATCCCCAGGTAGGGAAGATCCCTTGGAGAAGGGGATGGCTACCCACTCCAGTATTCTTGCCTGGAGAATTCCATGGACAGAGGATCCTGGAGGGATACAGTCCATGGGGTCCCAAAGAGTTGGACACGACTGAGCACACACACACACACAGAGGTTGGATGCAATCCTCCTCAGAGACTGGGGAAGCCAGAGGACACTTCTCCAGGCTCCTCCCTCCCACCTGCTCCGAATCGACAACATCTCTCTGGAAGGAGCTAGTACACATGTCTGCAGCCCATCTTTTATGGCTGCTGCTGAAAGGCAGGTGTCCAGATTGTCTGACTCTGATAGCTAAAGGGGCTTCCGTTCAAAAGTCCCACGGGACTGTAGCAAACAGAGACACATTTTGTAACCAGCTATCACCTCAGGGCTCAGCACACAGGCAATAGGCAAAATCACCTATCTCCTAGTCTTCTGAAAGAAGTACATCTGCATACTTTAAAAGCTGCTGCCTGAAGGTCAGCTTGCAATTTATCACGTGTGTAGGTGCTGGCTGTAGTCTTCCCCAGATACCAGGGAAACCAGTAGATAACTGCTCATGCCTTCTCCCTCCAGCTGACTCCAGTAAGACCAAGTCATCAGTATGTCTGTGGAATGAGCTTGTGAGCACACCTCAGATCCACACTTTTTGTAGCAGCCACCCAAGGGATAGGCCACTGGATCACCTGGCTCTAACAGTCAATGGGACTTGCATTCACAAGTTAGGATTGTAGCAAAACCACCATCAAAACACAACTTTTTAATGGATGCAGGAGCTCATCTCCTACATAAGACCATCCTGTCAAAATTGGGAGAGGTGGTTGTTTAATGTGCAGAAATCAACACAGTCAAGGAAAATGAAGAAACAGAGAAATAAGTTCCCAACAAAAGAACAAGCTAAAATTTGAGAAACAGATCTTAATAAACCAGAGATAAAAGATTTACCTTACTGAGTTCAAAATAATGGTTATAAAGTTACTCATCAAAAACAGGAAAGTAATGGATGAACACAATGAGAAATTCAATATAGAGATCAAAAATACCAAAAAGTACCAAACAGAAATTACAGAGGTAAAGAATACAATGCTGAACGGTGAAATTGAAGCTCTAATACTTTGGCCTGATGCGAAGAGCCAACTCACTGGAAAAGATCCTGATGCTAGGAAAGATTGAGGGCAAGAGGAAAGGGGGCCGACAGAGGATGAGATAGTTGGATGGCATCACTGCCTCAATGGACATGAGTCTGAGCAAGCTCCAGGAGTTGGTGATGGACAGAGAAGCCTGGCATGCTGCAGTCCATGGGGTCACAAAGAGTCTGACATGACTGAGCAACTGAACAACAACAACAACAAAGAATACAATAGCTGAACTGCAACTTTCAATAGAGGGGTTCAACAGCAATCTATTAAGGATTTTTGCATATATTCAGCACTCAGATTGGTCTGTAATTTTTTGTTGTTATAATATCCTTGTCTAGTTTTGGTATTAAACTTATAACCAGGTGGATATCCCAGTTAAGTTCTCTGGGAAACTTTGTATGTGACTGTGTAAAATTGAAATAATCTAATGATTAAAATTTTAATAAACTTTTCTGTACAACCATGTAGAGCTGATGTTTGTAGGAAAATATTAAACTAATTCAATTATTATGTGGTAATAAGGCATTCTTTTTGAAGTTGTTTTGATAAGTTATATTTTTCTGGAAATTTTTCCATTATATCTGTATTTTTTAAATGACAGCTACACCAGGTCTTAGTTGGGGCATGTGGAATCTAGTTCCCCAACCAGGGATCAAACCTGGGGCACCAGCACTGGGAGCACAGAGTCTTATCTTAGCCACTGGACCACCAGGGAAGTCCCTGATATGAGACGATTGTTGATAATATTTTCATAATATTTTATTACATTTTAAATTTCTGCTACATCTACAGTTATAGCTCTTTCATTCCTCAGTTCAGTTCAGGTCAGTCACTCAGTCATGTCCGACTCTGTGACCCCAAAACTGCAGCACATCAGGCCTCCCTATGCATCACCAACTCCTGGAGCCTACCAAAACTCATGTCCATTGAGTCAGTGATGCTATCCAACCATCTCATCCTCTGTTGTCCCCTTCCCAGCATCAGGGTGTTTTCCAATGAGTCAGCTCTCCGCATCAGGTGGCCAAAGTATTGGAGTTTCAGCTTCAGCATCAGTCCTTCCAATGAACACTCAGGACTGATCTCCTTTAGAATGGACTGGTTGGATCTCTTGCAGTCCAAGGGACTCTCAAGAGTCTTCTCCAACACCACAGTTCAAAAGCATCAATTCTTCAGTGCTCAACTTTCTTTATAGTCCAACTCTCACATCCATACATGACTACTGGAAAAACCATAGCCTTGACTAGACGGACCTTTGTTGGCAAAGCATATGTCTCTGCTTTTTAAAATGCTATCTAGCTTGGTCATAATTTCCTCAAAGGAGTAAGTGTCTTTGAATTTCATGGCTGCAATCACCATGTGTAGTGATTTTGGAGCCCAAAACAATAAAGTCAGCCACTGTTTCCACTGTTTTTCCATCTATTTGCCATGAAGTGATGGGACCGGATGCCATGATCTTAGTTTTCTGAATGTTGAGCTTTAAGCCAACTTTTTCACTCTCCTCTTTCACTTTCATCAAGAGGCTCTTTAGCTCTTCTTCACTTTCTGCCATAAGGGTGGTGTCATCTGCATATCTGAGGTTGTTGATATTTCTCCCTGCAGTCTTGATTCTAGCTTGTGCTTCATCCAGCCCCGCGTTTCACATGATGTACTCTGCATATAAGTTAAATAAGCAGGGTAACAAACACAGCCTTGACGTATTCCTTTTCCTATTTGGAACCAGTCTGTTGTTCCATGCCCAGTTCTAACTGTTGCTTCCTGACCTGCATACAGGTTTCTCAAGAGGAAGGTCAGGTGGTCTGGTATTCCCATCTCTGGAAGAATTTTCCACAGTTTATTGTGATCCACACAGTCAAAGGCTTTGGCACAGTCAATAAAGCAGAAATAGATGTTTTTCTGGAACTCTCTTGCTTTTTCAATGATCCAGTGGATGTTGGCAATTTGATCTCTGGTTCCTCTGCCTTTTCTAAAACCAGCTTCAATATCTGGAAGTTCACGGTTCATGTATTGCTAAAGTCTGGCTTGGAGAATTTTGTGCATCACTTTACTAGCATGTGAGATGAGTGCAATTGTGCGGTAGTTCGATCATTCCTTGGCATTGTCTTTCTTTGGGATTGGAATGAAAACTGACCTTTTCCAGTCCTGTGGCCACTGATGAGTTTTCCAAATTTGCTGGCATATTGAGTCCAGCACTTTCACAGCATCATATTTTAGGATTTGAAATAGTTCAATTGGAATTCCATCACCTCCACTAGCTTTGTTGGTAGTGATGCTTCCTAAGGCCCACTTGACTTCTCATTCCAGGATGTCTGGCTCTAGGTGAGTGATCACACCATTGTGATTATCTGGGTCATGAAGATCTTTTCTGTACAGTTGTTCTGTGTATTCTAAGCACCACTTCTTAATATCTTCTGCTTCTGTCAGGTCCATACATTTCTGTCCTTTATTGAGCCCATCTTTGCATGAAATATTCTCTTGGCATCTCTAATTTTCTTGAGGAGATGTCTAGTCTTTCCCATTCTATTGTTTTCCTCTATTTCTTTGCATTGCTCACTGAGGAAGGCTTTCTTATCTCTCCTTGCTATTCTTTGGAACTCTGCATTCAAATGGGTGTATCTTCCCTTTTCTCCTTTGCTCTTCACTTCTCTTCCTTTCACAGCTATTTGTAAGGCTGCCTACGACAGCCATTTTGTGTTTTTGCATTTCTTTTTCTTCTGGATGGTCTTTCTCCCTGTCTCCTGTTATGTCACAAACCTCCGTCCATAGTTCATCAGGCACTCTGTCTATCAGATCTAGTCCCTTAAATCTATTTCTCACTTCCACTGTATAGTCATAAGGGATTTAATTTAGGTCATATCTGAATGGTCTAGTGGTTTTCCCTACTTTCTTCAATTTGAGTCTGAATTTGGCAATAAGGAGTTCATGATCTGAGCCACAGTCAGCTCCTGGTCTTGTTTTTGCTGACTGTATAGAGCTTCTTCATCTTTGGCTGCAAAGAATATAATCAATCTGATTTCAGTGTTGGCCATCTGGTGATGTTCATGTGTAAGATCTTCTCTTGTGTTGTTGGAAGAGGGTGTTTGCTATGACCAGTGCATTCTCTTGGCAGAATTCTATTAGCCTTTGCCCTGCTTCATTCTGTACTCCAAGGCCAAATTTGCCTGTTACTCCAGGTGTATCTTGACTTCCTACTTTTGCATTACAGTCCCCTATATTGAAAAGGACATCTTTTTTGGTTGTTAGTTCTAAAAGGTCTTGCAGGTCTTCATAGAACCGTTCAGCTTCAGCTTCTTCAACGTTACTACTCAGGGCATAGACTTGGATTACCGTGATATTGAATGGTTTGCCTTGGAAACGAACAGAGATCATTCTGTCATTTTTGAGATTGCATCCAAGTACTGCATTTTGGACTCTTTTGTTGACTATGATGGCTACTCCATTTCTTGTAAGGGATTCCTGCCCACGGTAGTAGATATAATGGTCATCTGAGTTAAATTCACCCATTCCAGTTCATTTTAGTTCATTGATTCCTAAAATGTCAATGTTCACTCTTGCCATCTCCTGTTTGACCACTTCCAATTTGCCTTGATTCATGGACCTAACATTCCAGGGTCCTATGCAATATTGCTCTTTACAGCATCGGACATTGCTCCTATCACTAGTCACATCCACAGCTGGGTGTTGTTTTTGCTTTGGCTCCATCCCTCCATTCTTTCTGAAGTTATTTCTCCACTGATCTCCAGTAGCATATTAGGCACCTACTGACCTGGGAGTTCATCTTTCAATGTCCTATCTTTTTGCCTTTTCATACTGTCCATGGGGTTCTCAAGGCAAGAATACTGAAGTGGTTTGCCATTCCCTTTTCTAGTGGACCACATTCTGTCAGACCTCTCCACCATGACCCGTCCATCTTTGGTGGCCCCACATGGCATGGCCTAGTTTCACTGAGTTAGACAAGGCTGTGGTCCATGTGATCAGATTGGCTAGTTTTCTGTGATTGTGGCTTCAATCTGTCTGCCCTCTGATGCTCTCTCTCAGTGCATACTGTCTTACTTGGGTTTCTCTTACCTTGGACGTGGGATTAATATTGTTTATTTATGCCTTCTCTTTTTTTTGATCTCATAGTGGTTTCTTTTATTAACATTTTCTAAGAGCCAAGTTAGGCTTTGTTAATCTTTTCTACTGTATCTTTATCCATTCTCTTACTTTCCGTGATATGTTGCTCTTTTTCTAATTTCTAGTTTTTGCTCATTAATTTAAAACCTTTCTTTCATAATATAAACATTTTAAGACTGTAAATTTTTATCTTAATACTGATAATACTGATTTCTCTACATGCCCAGAATATGATATGTAGTATTGTCATCATTCAATTCTAAGTATTTTTTAAATGTCCATTATTATCTCTTCTTCATTGACAAGAGTTTTGGATAATTTTCAAATATTTGGAAATTTTTGTTATTTACTTCTAAATCAACTGCATATGGTAAGAGAATGTAGTTTATATGATATTAGTTATTTGAAATGTTTTAAAACTTGCTTTATGGATCAGTATATGATCAATATTTATAGATGTGCCATATGACATTGAGAAATATGTATATTCTTTAATAATTGAGTGTGGAGTTCTACATATGTCCATTAGATCAAGATTTTTCATTGTGTTGTTCAAAACTTCTATATATTTAATTTTTTATACATTGAGAAATGTATACTGAAATACAAACTATGATGTTTCATCAATTTTTGTAGTTCTATCAATTTTTACATTATATATTTTGAGGCTATTATACTAGATGTATACAAATTTAGAATTTTCATCTCTCCCTGGTCAATTGAGCATTTTATGATTTTGTGTTGATATATTTGTTTATTGTGATCATCAATATGAATGAACATGTTTCTACATCTTATAGTTTTATTTTTATGTGACTTGCTTTTACTTCTATTTTCTCCTTTAATACGTTTCAGGATTGACTGAGTCTGTTCAGCTGATCTTTTATTCTATTTTATCTTTCTATTGATGTGGAATTTATATATTCTATCTTTTTATTCTTTTAGTAGTTAGAATTTTTAAGCATTACTGTTTAGCTTGCAAAATGTAATGATAAATAATATCTTAACCCACCTCTTGAACACTTTGTTGACACCCCTTTTTTGACTTATATGCTATTGTCCACACAACAACATATAACAATTATAACCTTAATAAGGCTATAATTATTGCTTATGATACAATATTTGCTCAGATTTACATACATATATGATTTTATTTGTTCACCATTCTTTTTTGTATTTTATACTGTCCTTATGGGATAATTTTCCTAATGTATAAAGATTATTATTTAGAATTTCTTTTACTGCTTGTATCTTGGAGATGAACTTTCTTAGGTTTTGTTACTGCAAATGTATTTTACTCTCAGTTTTGAAAAGTAGTCTTCTAATAACACAATTGACAATAATTTTTTGAACACTCTGAAGATACCATGCCACTGTTGTTGTGTTTGTTGTTGTTGTTGTTTTTGTTTTGCTTCTTTCCCTGGTTGCTGTGGAAAATCTGACATCATCTAATTACACTGTATTTATACTGCTTGGAGTATGTTGGGCTTCCTCAGTTTTTGTTTTGTTTTGTTTGGGCTGAGCTGGGTCTTAGCTGCAACATGAGGGATCTTTGACTTTTGTTGAGGTATGCGGGATTTTTAAATTTTGCATGCAAACTCTTAGTTGTGACATGTGGGATCTAGTTCCCTGACTAGGAACTGAACCAGGGCCCCTTGCCTTGGGAGTGTGGAGCCTTAGCCACTGGACCACCAGGCAAGTCCTTCTTCCTGGGTTTATGAATTAATATTTTTCATCAGGTCTGGAAAATTCACATCCATTATCCTTTTAATGGACTTTCCAGGTGGTTCAGTGGTAAAGAATTCATGTGCATGAGATGTAGGTTTGATCCCTGTGTCAGGAAGATACCTTGGAGAAGGAAATGGCAACCCACTCAAGTATTCCCGCCTGAAAAATCCCATGGACAGAGGAACTTGGCAGGCTACAGGCCATGGGGTCACAAAAGAATTGGACATGACTTAGCAACTAAACAATAAAAATCCCTTTAATATTGCCTTTTCTCATCCTTTTTATTCTCTCCTTCTGGCACTCGAATTAGATGCATGTTAGATCACATTCTCATTCTATTCTCTATTTCTCTTTATTGTTTTCCATCTCCTGTCTTCTTAAATCACATTTGCTAATTTTCTTTTAATCTTTGTCTAATATGTTATTCGATCTGTCATTAAATTTTTAATTCAACATTTATAATTTTCATTTTTAAGATTTAATTCTTTTTCAATTCTATCTGGTCATTCCTGGTAGTATATTGTTGTATATTTAGATTCATTGTTGTGCTCTTAAATTCATTAAACAGATCATACCCAACTGTTCAGTGTTCAAAATCTGATCATTTTAATGTCTGTATCCTTGAAGGGTCTAAATCTATTGTTTGTTGTTTCTGATGATCTTCACTTATTGTGAATTTCTATACCTTGGGTTTCCTCATCTCTGACTGTGAAATCATCGTTTCCATTTAATTAAGTGGGAATCTTGTGGCCAAAATTCAGAGAAGCTCTCCTCTAGAGAGCATTTGCTCTTGTTTTTTCCAGGAGCCAAGGGTTTACTTCAACTTGAAGTGCTTGGCTAAGTGCAAGAGTTCCTGGATCATCTTCCCTACCTCCTTATTGTCCCAAGGCTCAATATTCCAGCTGTAAGCCTTGATTGTCACATACCTTCAGGGGAAATCTCCCTCTTATTACAGCCCACTTCTCTATTCCCAGTTCTCTGCCACTCTAGGTCCAGTTCATGGTATTAAATATGTTGGGTAGCTTCCTGAATATGTTCCCTTCCTCTGGTAATGTCTCAAAAAGTGTGTTCTATGCAGAATACAGTTGTTCTGAAGCAGCAGGGTTCTTCAAAATTTGTTTTGAGCCGTAATGCCAGAAATGCAAATCCAAGTGATTCATCTTTTAAAGTACTTATTTAATTCATATCAACAAATTCAGTTCATCTAACATTTTTTGAAAGCAGACTAGGTGCCACCCAATGTTCTAGGTGCTAAAGATAAAAGGACAATTATTTGTAGTTTAACCCCCTCATTCAAAAAGCACCATTAACTTTTTAAAAACTATTATTAACAGAGTGAAAATTATGTCCAAAGTCAAACTCTGAACACCACATTATAAAGCAACTATACTCCAATAAAATTAACTAAAAACACACACAAAACAAAGTCAAACTCTCTCTTTGCTGATTCCTTTTCCATTTCTCCAGTTCTGCTCATGGTACTCCTATTCTATCCTTTGCCTGTGTGTATGCTCAGTCAATTCAGTAGTGTCCAACTCTTTGCGACCTTATGGACCATAGCCCATCAGACTCTGCTGTCCATGGAGTTCTCCAGGCAAGAATACTGGAGTGGGCTCCACTCCCTTCTCCAGGGGACTTCCCCGACCCAGGAATCAAATCCAAGTCTCCTGTGTCTCCTGTATTGCAGGCAAATTCTTTACCACTGAGCCACCGGGAAAGCCCATTCTTTCCTTTACAGAGAATAAAATCTCAAGAGAGCCTTGACTCCTTCCTCTCCTTCCCTCCAGACATCAAAATAGTCCCTGAAAACTTCCTTTTAATGCTTCTTTACCAACATCTCTTCCATCTGTCCACTCTTTTCCATTTCCATAAACTCTTACTACCACACACCTGGATTCTTCAATTGCATTTTCCCTCCTATCCCTGTCTTTTCTTTTTCCAGTAAACACTCCATATTGTTACCAGACCAGTTTTCTTAGGCACAGCCCGAACCATATCTCATATCCACAAAACTCTTCATTGAGTTCTCATTAACTACTGCAGCTTTTCTCAAATTTTAGTAATGTATGGATATCCCTTTAAAGGGAAAAAAATGTTAAATTACTTTTATCAGCATTTTACTTACGGAAAATATGAAAACGTCATAAACCCTTTATGTTTAGATCTCTTATATGATCATAAACTAAAATAACTTTACAAATGAAAACTACCAAACCAATAAAAGTCAAATTAGCAACATAATTTAATGTGACAGATAATAATTGGCTTAAACTAAATTATCATCTCAAACCTAAGTATGGCTCTGAAAGCTATGGCACAGATTTCTTTGTTTGTTGTTGCTGCTGTTGCTTTTTGGCACACCTATATTACAATGCACCTGTGATGACTAAATCCACCCACTGCTCTATTCAAAGCTCTAGGATATCTTCATTGTATGCCAGTGATGCCATTTGACTTCAGCTGGGGAAAAAACATCAAGAGCATTTACTTTCTCCAACTGCCTCTGATTGCCTGGGGAATGCTAATAGAACAATCCACGGATCCTATTCATCGCTATCTAATCACTAAAGCTAACACAACTTCCTGTGGTTGTCCTCAGTTTAAAGGTGAATGTGCAGGTCATCCATAATGCATCAAAAAATTTTTTAGGTTACCTTCTAAATAAAAACAAAACTGTTTCAGTTCTCATAGGCCTTACTTGGCCAATGAAACATATCACTTCTGAACAAAAACTTTAAATGACAGCATCACTTTGCATATTCTTCTTTCCCCCCTGCCCTGCCAACCAGAAATGTTCCAGACAGACGCTGTTGCAATAGCTCATGTCCTAGAGTGTCGCAGAGCCACAGCCAACCCACAAGGGAGATATAAAAGCGAGTGAGAAATAATCCTTTGTTGTAAAAATAGTCTAAAAGAAAAAACATGGATCTTGTAGGTCTGTAAATGTCATTTTAAAAATACTGACCAAAAATAAAAATAAATACATATGCTCAGTCGTGTCCTACTCTTTGTGACTCCATGGACTGTAGCTTGTCAGGCTCCTCTGTCTATGGGGATTCTCTCCAGGCAAGAATATTGGAATGAGCACCCATTCCCTTCTCTAGGGGATCTTCCCAACCAAGAGATCAAACCTGAGTCTCCCACATTGCAGGCAGATTCTTTACTGTCTCAGCCACCAGGGAGGCCCAAATAAATACATACATACATAAGCAAGCATTCAGACTAGCGTGTTTTACATCCCAGGCAAATCTGCCCCAATTAACATTTTCAAAATACCAAACATTCCCTCATCACTCCTCTGAATAACTTCTGTATTTTTTTACCATTGAACTTTGACTCACAGAATTATCTCTGTCTAGACATTCCACTCCTCTCTTCTCACCTCTGCTTCCTAGTATACTCAAAGAATTCTTCCTCAATCACTTCGGTGGAATAACTACCTCACAATATACCTCATTGAAGACATGTTATTAAATCTTTACTGCTATTTTCTTCTTCTATACTTTTTCTCTATGTATCTTATATTTCCTGCCAGATTCTCCCTCTGACAGGTACAATGGGTCTTTTATATCCTTATGGGGACTTCTCTGGTGGCTCAGACGGTAAAAGCGTCTGCCTACAGTGCAGAAGACCCAGGTTCGATCCCTGGGTCGGGAAGATCCCCTGGAGAAGGAAATGGCAACCCACTCCTGTACTCTTGCCTGGAAAATCCCATGGACGGAGGAGCCTGGTGGACTGCAGTCCATGGGGTCACAAAGAGTCAGACACAACTGAGCGACTTCACTTTCACTTTCATACCCTTATATCCCTGCCAGAGCCTAGCACAATATGTTGTTGACACTAAGTGCTCAATAAACAGTAATAAGCATTTAGGGCTTCCTGGTGGCTCAGCTGATAAAGAAATCACCTGCAATGCGGGAGACTTGGGTTCAATCCCTGGGTTGGGAAGATCCCCCGGAGAAGGGAAAGGCTACCCACTCCAGTATTCTGGCCCAGAGAATTCCATAGACTATATAGTCCATGGGGTCACAAACAGTCAGACATGATTGAGCAACTTTCACTTCACTTCTTCAATAAGAATTTAACAGAAACAACATTAAGATTGGTGAAGATGACAAATCCAGACCATGCAACTTTCTTTATAATGCAGCTGCAAACTCTGCTGTCCGACAATGACTGATTATGTTTTTGAACAGTTGTAAAACATTAGCTATGGAAAACGCCACAAAGGCAGAACTAATTTATCTGGTACTTAGTTAAAATTCTACACAGCATGAGGCAAGAGAGGAATTATTCTAAAAGCTCATTCCTATGAATTAATTAATTAGCCTTCTCTACCTATAGACCGAAATTAATTTAGAAACGAATATTGCTGGGAAAGTTTTTCAAAACACAAACTTTTTCGAAAGCAGAAGCATTTGTTATTAGATTTCACAAATAGATGAGATTCAAAATTAGATTCAACAATAATGCAAAATAGTTCCCTTAAACATCAAGATAATTTTACATCAGCCACCTTTGGGAGGTGGGGGTAGATGCTGTGGCCAAGCTGGGCAAGTCAAAACCAGAGAACAGAAGAGGCATTAGAAAGTCCATGGCCTTCACCTCTTTGCTCTCCCAGTCTTTTTTTATTTTTAAGGTTTTAAAAAATTTTTATTTAGAAAGGCTGAAATGATTGTATGCTAATTTGAACAGGCAATCTGTACAAGGATTCTTCAGTTTTGTATCCTCCACACTGGATTCCATTATGTGTGCTTTGTTCTTTCTTTAGACCTGCGGCGGGGGGAGAAAAAAAAACCTGCTTTTCAGATAAATAAACCAGTCATTTATTCCCCTCTTTTTCTTGTTTAGAAATTCTCATGATCCCTCAGACAGTTCCCTCTGGAACGAGCTTTCCTCTTCTCCCCCAGCCAGCCCCAGTGGGTTCACCTTTACAGGCTCTGGGACTAGGACAGGAAGTAAGACTTGTGGATATTTCTTCACTGGGAAGCCCTCCCAGTCTTAATTCAAAGTCCTGGACCTCGCTACAGTCCATGTCCTTCTAGACCCTGACTTCTGGCTGTCTTGACCTTAGTTAATGGCCAGTCTGTTCTCCAATGCCCTGCTCTCACTCACTGTTAGCTTCGCAAGAGTTGTAGCAGGAGACAGAATAGTCTTCAGTACATTTCCGACAACATCTTACTGAAGCTGACACTCTGGTGACCAGTGCTCACCCACAGTCACTTCAGGAGACTAACACATCAACCCCCTCCCTTAGAATCTCAGCAGGTCGAGCTTCCCTGGTAGCTCAGATGCTAAAGGATCTGCCTGCAATGCAGGAGACCTTCGATCCCTAGGTCTGGAAGATCCCCTGGAGGAGGAAATGACAACCCATTCCAGTATTCGTGCCTGGGAAATCCTATGAACAGAGAAGCCTGGTGGGCTACAGTCCATGGGGTTGCAAAGAGTTGGACACACCTGAGCAACTAACACTTTAACTTTCAGGTTGAGAATTATGGAGGGAGGGTTCCATAAACTCATATTCAGAGGAAGGCCTGGTGTATAAGCTGGAGACAGAGGGAAGGAGACACAACATTATAAGCAAAGAAGAATCATGTGTAAGGGTAAAGGGCATTGTATTTAGGAAGCTGCTGCATTTTCAGTATGAGTGAAGCATACAAGGATGTTGGGGAATGACAAGACTTGGGAATACCACTGTCAGATTTTTGTTTTGCAAAGGTCATTCTGGAATGGGAAGTGGCCAAAGTGGTGCCAGCGAGATCAATTAGGAGGGAATGGCAATCATCCAGATGAGAAGTAGTGAGAAGAAAACTGGGACAGCAACGTGGGGACAGAAAGAAGTGAAGAGAGACACTTCCCTGGTAGTCAGTGGTTAAGACTGCCCTCCCAAGGTGGGGAGCATAGGCTCGACCCCTGGTCAGGGAACTAAGATCCTGTATGCCACAACGAAGACGTGGCACAGCCCAGTGAAAAAACAAAACCAAAAAAAAAGTGGGGGGGAATAAAGAGATCTGAAAAATTTATGAAGGTACAGTTGAAGAATTAATCAGTGTGTGTGTGTGTGTGTTGCCCAGGTGGTAGGGGGAATGCAGGATGCTATGTTAAAACCAGACTGAATGTTCAGGTGAACCAGAGCCAGTGTGTTAAAAGTCATTGGATTCTGGACACGCCATGGAAATAACTTCCCTATTTCAGTCAAATCTTATACCATTCTGAATTGAAATAATTTCCCTGACCTAAGCAATGGATCCAGGACATTTGATGTTCAATCCAAGTTCCCCAAACTCTAACAGCACCAATGCCCAATCACCTCAACTTCTGGCATCTTGATCCTCCTCCGATCCAGGTCTCTGATGAAAAAAAAACCTTGCCTGTGATTTTAACCCATTGATTTCCTTGGACCTTTTTTCTACTTTGGCCAGGGGACAGAAGATGCTGATCTGCTTAGGTCAACCAAGGCCACCCCTGGAGCTTGAAATAGGGACAGCTCTCCCCATCATACCTGGGCTGTACAGGAGAGGGTGCAGTTAGAGGAAGGGGAAAGGGATAATGCATCTTTTGTAAATATTTTTATACCTGCCTGTTAAATTTTTACCCATTCTTCAGGATAAGACTCAAATACTGTCTCTTTAAAGAAGTCTTTCCAGACTCCACCCACACACAAATGTGAAGTGATTCTACTTCTTTTACATTTTTTAGATATTTTCCAACCTGTCTTCAGGTACTTCCATGGTCTATACTGTTTGATAGTCACTTGACTACGTGTGTTCTGCCTCCTACTAAAGTTTAAATTCCTTGAAGTTGAGAACTATGTCCTCCTAATTTTTCATTTATTTATTCAAGAAATATTTGAAAGATTGAATGAACAAAGGAATGAACCTTCTGTTACTCCCCAGCACTGTATATATAACATCATCCTTCCTCAGCAAATTTTCCAAGAACTATATTAAAGGCCATTTTTTATAGCCATGACTGTCACCTCCTTCTTCTGGGCTATGGACAAAATTGCAAATAGCCAAAATAAAGAATGAGAATAGTAAAAGGAGGAGTTTGGGAGAAGGGACTTAAACTCAATTGATCTTCTTCTTTCTTTTACACTACTGTTCCATTTTTTTAAAACTAATTGCTTTGAACCACTGATAAAAACCCAAAGGCTTCAGGATTTTTATAGCCCAATTTGAGGTAAACAGTTACTCCTTACCCTGTCAAATCTCTTCTTTATGACTATATTAAATATGTTCACCCTATTTTTCATCCCACCAAATATAAGTGTAAGTAAAATGATTTACAAACGTTGGTCTGTAATACGTTGCCAATAAGTGACACACATTTGAAGCACTATCATAATGGAGTTTTTAAGTAATTAAAATTATTTCACGACTAATTAACAACGGTTTAAAACCCCATAAAGCATTCCAACTTAAGCATTTCTATTCATACCCCATCTGCCAAATATTAAGTAGAACAGTACAGATACAGGAGAGGGGAAGCCATTTCCAATTATACCCCCATTTTTTACTCATTTAGGGCAATAGATTTTAACTCAGATTACTTCTCTTGATTAATAGCATTTAATATGTAAAATGACTGTAAACATTCATTATGAATGCAGAAGAAACACAGCTTTTTCTATTAAAAAAAGCAAAATGGAGCTATCTTGACTTTTTTATTTATCTCAACAAAGGCCAATGCAAGTTACAGAAAACATCTGTTTGAATAAAGTCAGAAAATTCCCAAGGACATACTTAACTACTTCTAAGCATGCCTGCAGAACAGATCCACCCAGACACATGTCTTGTGGTCCAGATGGAATGATGAAATTACCCAGCCCCTCTTGGCATTCATATTAAATGTTTGGCCATCCAGATACAAACTTCATCCAACAAATGAGAATGACTGTTCCAAAAATAAGTGATTCAAACCATACTCTTACTTGTAGAAGTAACAAATGAATTTTTTGTGCATTAACTCATACTATGCTAATGTAGTCTCTGTTCTACAATATAAACACTTTCAGTCATTCAACAAACATTGACTGGGATCCTGTCCTGCACAAGCCACTGTGTTAAGTATGGCAAGTATGGAAACATGAATAAGATATATCTTTCCTTTCAAGGGTAGTGTTTTGTTAAAAGACATAGAATTTTGTTATGAATAACTGTAATACAACAAACTGTGGGAAATTCTTAAAGATATGGGGATAGCAGACCACCTTATCTGTCTCCTGAGAAACCTGAATGCAAGTCAAGAAGCAACAGTTAGACCTGGACATGGAACAATGGACTGGCTCAAAATTGGGAAAGCAGTATGACCAGGCTGTACATTGTCACGCTGCTTATTTAACTTATATGCAGAATGCGTCATGAGAAATGCTGGGCTGGATGAATCACAAGCTGGAATCAAGATTGCCAGGAGAAATATCAACTACCTCAGATACGCCCCACCCCAGTATCCTTGCCTGGAAAATCTCATGGACAGAGGAGCCTGGTGGGCTGCAGTCCATGGGGTCACAAAGAGTCGGACACGACTGAGCAACTAACACACTAACACACACTCAGATATGCAGATGATACCACTGCAACGGCAGAAAGTGAAGAGGAATTAACTTCTTGATGAGGGTGAAAGAGGAGAGTGAGAAAGCTGGCATGAAACTAAACATTAAAAAAAAAAAAAAAAACATGGCATCCAGTCCCATCACTTCATGGCAAATAGAAGGGGGAAAAGTGGAAGCAGTAACAGATTTTACTTCCTTGGGCTTCAAAATCATTGCAGATGGTGACTGCATTCACGAAATTAAAAGACATTTGTTCCTTGGAAGGAAAGCTATGACCAACCTAGGCAGCATATTAAAAAGCAGAGACATCACTTTGCTGACAAAGGTCCATCTAGTCAAAGCTATGATTTTTCCAGTAGTCATGTATGGATGTGAGAGTTGGACCGTAAAGAAGGCTGAGCACTGAGAAATTGATGCTATTGAACCGTAGTGCTGAAGAAGAATTTTGAGAGTCCCTTGGACTGCAAGGAGAGCAAACCAGTCCATCCTAAAGGAAATCAGTCCTGAATATTCATTGGAAGGACAAATGCTGAAGCTGAAACTCTAATACTTTGGCTACCTGATATGAAGAGCTGACTCACTGGAAAAGACACTGATGGCAAAGATTGAAGGTAAAAGAGAAAGGGGCGGCAGAGGATGAGACAGTTAGATACGATCACCGACTCAACAGACGTGAGTTTGAGCAAACTCCAGGAGATGGTGAAGGACAGGGAAGCCTGTTGTGTTGCAGTCCACAGGGTCACAAAGAGTCAGATATGACTTAGTGACTGAACAACAACAAATTATGCAATATCAGTAAACTGCAGAAGAGAAGAGCAAAATTATTCACATAATAGTTTAAAACTAATATTATGATGGTAAATAGAATGAATGATATCATTTATAGCTGAACGAATTAAGGAAGAATTTCTCAGGGGAGTAATATTTGACAGAGAATTTTAAGAAGCAGCAGTATGAGGGGCAAATACCCCAAAACAGCAAATATACAAAGTCAATGAGATATGCATGATCTTTTACACTACTATTTACAATATTTAGCAGATATGATTGGCATCCAACCCATATCATCTTGGAACTCACTATTCTCTACACACTACCCTCAGATGCAGAGGCATGGGAGTTGGTTGATCAGTTCTTCAGTTTCTTCAAATCTCACGTACAATGTTACATACCTTATAGGTAGCAACTGCTTACTCAGTTGCTTCAGTCATGTCTGACTCTGCAACCCCATGAACCTCTGCCCACCAGGTTCCTCTATCCATGGGATTCTTCAGGCTAGAATACTGGAATGGGTTGCTGAAGATCCATGGATCTTCCCAACCCAGGGGTCAAACCTGAGTCTCCTGCATCTCCTCCATTGCAGACAGATTCTTTACCCACTGAGCCACCTGGGAAGCCCCATACCCTCTCCTAGAGGTCCTCAACAGAACAGATCCCCAATTCACCACATCAACACACTCTCTATTGGCTATTTTCTTTTCCCTGTCTCACTTCTCCATGTCCCTAGTAGTGCTTCCTGGCATTTTGTGTGAAAGTCGCTCAATCGTGTCCGACTCTTTGCGACCCCATAGACTGTAGCCTGCCAGGTTCCTCTGTTCATGGAATTCTCCAGGCCAGAATACTGGAATGGGAAGCTGTTCCCATCCCCAGGGGATCTTCCCAACCCAGGGATCAAACACAGGTCTCCTGCCTTGCAGGCGGATTCTTTACCATCTGAGCCATCAAGGAAGCCCAAGAATACTGGAGTGGGTAGCCTATCCTTTCTCCAGCAGATCTTCCCAACCCAGGAATCAAACTGGGCTCTCTTGCATTGCAGGCAGATTCTTTACCAGCTGAGCTACCAGGGAAGCCCTTTCTGACATTACCTCCCAAATAAAATTCTCCACTCAGACTTACTCATAAGATATGCTTCTGGAAAAATCCAAACTAAAACAGAATAGCTTTGCCAAGTGGGGATGTTATTGATGACAGAGAGAATGAACTGTTATTTCACAGATCACTAAAAAGGAACAATATTTCCCCAAATAGCAATAGGCTACCTGTGACCATTGATTTCTCCTTCCTGGATATTTACAAGTCAGGGTAAGAATGGCATTGAAAAGACAAGCAGCAAAACGGAAACCCATTTAATTGTGTGTTTTAGAATTTAAAAAAACCTATATGACACCCTTATTAACCTTCCAGTTAAAGCCAATTTGGAAAGAGCTAGAAATGATACTGACACATTTCTAACTTCTATGACATTTTTCTTACTCTTCCTTCATGGGGACCCAGAGCCAACTAAAGTAGGTTTGCCAGTATCATAAATACTCAGAATGTTAAGGCAAATTTTCATTTTGTTTATGTATATTGTAGTTTGTTTGCTTAATGATAACAACTGATTTTTAAATGTCTTAACCTAAGCAATGTTTAGTTTGGTTCAGACTCTCAACTTGCTTGGTTTTCAATGCACTGATGGCTTTCACCAAGTTTTCTGTGGGCACTATCTACGTTCAGAGATGGAAAGAAAGCTAGAAGGAATTGTGGGAAGGTGTCAGCAGAAACGTGCATCCCTGTTTCTCAATGCCTCACAGCACCAATTCAAATACCTTTTACTTTTCCTCAACAGGAGCATCCACAAGGCTCAGGGGTCAGCTGGGAACCAAAGAGAGAGAAGAAGGCCTGGTTAGACACCTCTGCATCTTGCTCCTGAAAAATCTTGTTACTTACCCCACCTCAGAGGAAGGATGGTACAAGCCACAGGAAATGCTCTAGGAAGGACCTGTAAAATAGCTAAATCTGAAGGTGCGTCCTCTCTGCCTAAGACGCTGTGAGAATCTGGTCTTTCAGTCTGAAAAGAGACTGAGGAGGGCAGCTTCATCCTCGTGTCTCTATAGAGGGCAGACCACATGCCAGAGAGGAACCGTTGATACAACACTGAAACAGAACTACTAAAGAATTTAGCTAATGACGTGGAGAAAATAAAGGAACACCTAGTGACGGTGAACCACAGCTCAAACTAAGACTTTCTGAGATCAGGACACAGGATTTTTTTTTTTTAATTTTTAAAAATCAATGGATGAAATGAAAGAGAAGATGGTCACTTTTGAGACTGATATCAATGGTCTGAAAGATCAAGGAAAAAAATATACAAAATAAAGCAATGGACTTCAACTTCCAACCACAGAAGAACAACTTGTCTTGAAATAACCTTTCTGCCAAGAAGGAGCATAAAGGCTGGTACAAATGCACAATGTATCTATGTGAAGCCACTGGAGAATAATAAAATAGGCAAGACCCTAGGGGTCAAAATTTCAGACAGTTAGTAAGTATATTGAGGTAAGCCCGCCCCTCTCTCATTTGCCTTTGACTTTTCCTTTAGTACATTTGGTAGGTCTCTGCATTGGGAATAGAAACCTAGCAGAAAGCAGTGGTCGGGGCTTGTGGAAATCTCTCAGGGTTGCAGAGGAAAAAGTCAAAGTGTTATGTTGTCAAGGAGACCAGAATTCAAATAGGAAGAGAAGAGTGAATCAAAAAATTTCTAGAATCAATCTCACCTTGAATATTTCTGACTTCTAAGCTGTGTGTATGCTAAAGATGACAGTCCAAGAAAAGCAAGAAGAAAGTAACCTCTGGGTGTGCTGAAAAGCTAATAAATGACATCAGAATTCTAACAGTGCTAAGAAATCAAAGAATGGAGTTCAGGCTCAAGTATGTGGGATAGCCCTTTTAAATATACAAGGCTTTATATTGAGACTCCAACAGAGAAAAGCCCTAAGACTAAGGGTGATACTCTACCAGTAAGAACTAGAAATAGATCAGCCCTGACAAAGGCTAACACCTGTCATCAACTGGGTTAAGGTGATCTTCCAATGCTATATCTACCTGCTAGGAGAAAGTTCATATCAGCTGAAGCATCTGCAATTATTCATACACAATGTCCTGCATCCAATTAAGAGCTTCCTGACATGTCAAGAAACATGAAGAAATGCCTAAAAATCAAGAGAAAGAACAGATAATAAAAATAAACATGAAATCCGAATACTAGCCTTATCAGAAAAGGAACTTAAAATAAACATGAATAATACATTTAAGAAAGCAGAGGAAAGAATGAAAAATTTTACCAGAAAAACTTTATATATATATGTAATATATATATATATATATATATATGTAAAATTTAAGGGTCAAATGGAATTCTGTAGCTGAAAAGTACATTCACTGAAATTAAGAATTCAGTGAATTCTTAATAGCAGAAAAGAAAACTGGTGAATTAGAATATAAGTCAATATAAAGTATCAGTGATTGAGAGAAAACTAAAAGATGGAAAAATGCAAAAAATAATCATAAGTGAGTGAAAGTGAAGTCGCTCAGTCATGTCCGATTCTTTGAGACCCCATGGACACCAGGCTCCTCCATCCATGGGATTTTCTAGGCAAGAGTACTGGAGTGGGTTGCCATTTCCTTCTCCAGAGAATCTTCCTGACTGAGGGATCGAACCCAGGTCTCCCACATTGTAGACAGACGCTTTACCATCTGAGCCACCGGGGAAGTCTAATCATACAGGATAATACTAAAGGATCTAAAAGGTATAAATTGGAGTCTCAGGATAAAAGAGAAAACAAAAACAATGTGTCAAGAAATACTGGCCAGATTTTCCAAAACTAAATAAAGATATGAAAATATCAATTCCAGAACCACTATAGACTCCTAGCAGTATAAATACAATTTATACTGTTATTATCCATGGAATTCTCCAGGCCAGAATACTGGAGTGAGTAGCCTTTCCCTTCTCCAGGGGATCTCCTCAACCCAGGGATCAAACCCAGGTCTCCCACACTGCAGGCAGATTCTTTACCAGCTGAGCCACAAAGGAAGCCCAAGTATACTAGAGTGGGTAGCCTATCCCTTCTCCAGTGGATCTTCCCGACCCAGGAATTGAACCGGGGTCTTCTGCATTGCAGGCGGATTCTTTACCAACTGAGCTATCAGGAAAGCCCATAAATACAAAGAAACATTATAATAAGTTTCTAAAACCCCAACACAGAGGGAAAATATTAAAAGCTTCCAGACAGGAAGAAAAAAAAAGACATATTACCAACAAAATAGCAATAACACCAACAACTGTCTTTTCAAAAAAAAATCATGGAACACAGAACTCAATGGAATAACATGTATAAAATGGTTAAAAATTAAAGAACCAACAAAGAGATGACTGCAATTGTGCGGTAGTTTGAGCATTCTTTGGCATTGATTTCTTTGGGGTTGGAATGAAAACTGACCTTTTCCAGTCTTGTGGCCACTGCTGAGTTTTCCAAACTTGCTGGCATATTGAGTCCAGCACTTTCACAGCATCATCTTTTAGGATTTGAAATAACTCAACTGGAAATCCATCACCTCCACTAGCTTTGTTTGTAGTGATGCTTCCTAACGCCCACTTGACTTCACATTCCAGGATGCCTGGCTCTAGGTGAGTGATCACACCATCGTGATTATCTGTGTCATGAAGATCTTTTTTGTACAATTCTTCTGTGTATTCTTGCCACCTCTTCTTAATATCTTCTGCTTCTGTTAGGTCCATACCATTTCTGTCCTTTACTGAGCCCATTTTTGCATGAAATGTTCCCTTGGTATCTCTAATTTTCTTGAAGAGATCTCTAGTCTTTCCCATTCTGTTGTTTCCCTCTATTTCTTTGCACTGATCACTGAGGAAGACTTCCTTATCTCTCCTTGCTATTCTTTGGAACTCTGCATTCAAATGGGTATATCTTTCCTTTTCTCCTTTGCTTTTTGCTTCTCTTCTTTTCACAGCTATTTGTAAGGCCTCCTCAGACAACCATTTTGCCTTTTTGCATTTCTTTTTCTTGGGGATGCTCTTGATATAGATTAGATAATTCTCTAATAAAGATCTGTATTATTTATTTGTATATAATGAGTGGCTTATTTTGTTAACAAATCCTTTGAACCTGAGACAAAAGTGAAAACTTTCAGCAAGACATTAATTGGCACTGTGAGCAGGAATTGTGAGGCAAAATGCCATTCTTTAAGAAGAAAGAGATTAAGGTTGATGTAGCTTTTATTCCCAGATAGAAAGATTCACCTTATTGTTCTTTAACTAATGAATGGGACATATTCACTGAATTGTGTGAAAACTGGAACCTTAAATTAAAGCAGGCCAAATCTTTAGAAGTTACTGAATGTTTGTGGCTTGCACAGATTGAAAATGGATAAGAATGTGACTCGCTAGGTGAGAGGCTGGATCCTACTCTCTGTCTACTGTTAGGTACATGAAGCTAATTTAAAATTGTCTGAGGAGAAGTTACAGTTGGAAAAAAGAATTATGCGATTTGTGAGTACAACTGTCTATGTTACAATGTCAAAATTATATTTCAGTTGATCAAATCTTCACTTGTTAAGTTGGCTCTCCCTTGAGCCGGCCACAGCTTCTCTCTCCTTGCTGACTTACACCCCACCCCATGTACCTCAGTCTCCCTCTCCATCAGCTCTTTGTGACCCCATGGACTTCTCCAGGCAAGAATACTGGAGTGCATAGCCTTTCCCTTCTCCAGGGGATCTTCCCAACCCAAGGATGGAACCCAGGTCTCCTGTCTTGCAGGCGGATTCTTTACAAGCTGAGCCACAAGGGAAGCCCTCTACATCAGCTAACTTCCCCTATCTCTCAGGGGAGAGGGGGAAACAAGCTTCCCCCCTGCTTCACTTCACTCTAGCAAGTTTCTTTCTGCCCCTGTTATCACAGTCAGTTTGAGTACTATTTGTATTTTAGTCTGCATTTTAGCTATAAAACTATGACTAGAGAAAGAAAAGATTACTTTTTTGACACAGGATGGCTGTGATACTCTTTAAAATCCGGAGAAAACTGCTTAAAATGAAAATTCTTTTTTCTTTGAAACTGCAAAACTGGTTCTTTTTGCATATGCAATTTAAAACAGCTATCTTTTTACAAAGGCCTGCCTAAAAAAATCAAAAGAAACCCCAAAGAAAGGCAATGCCAAAGAAGTTCAAACTACTGCACAATTGCACTCATCTCACATGCTAGCAAAGTAATGGCCAAAATTCTCCAAGCCAGGCTTCAACAGTACGTGAACTGTGAACTTCCAGATGTTCAAGCTGGATTTAGAAAAGGCAGAGGAACCAGAGATCAAATTGCCAACATCCATTGGATCACAGAAAAAGCAAGAGAATTCCAGATAAACATCTACTTCTGTTTTATTGATTACACCAAAGCCTTTGACTGTATAGATCACAATAAACTGTGAAAAAGTCTTCAAGAGATGGGAATACCAGACCACCTTACCTGCCTTTGGAGAAATCTGTATGCAGGACAAGAACTGGACATGGAACAACAGACTGGATCCAAATTGGGAAAGGAGTACGTCAAGGCTGCATATTGTCACCCTGCTTATTTAACTTATATGCAGAGTACATCATGCAAAATGCCAGGCTGGATGAAGCATAAGCTGCAATCAAGATGGCCGAGAGAAATATCAATAACCTCATATATGTGGATGACACCATCCTTATGGCAGAAAGCGAAAAAGAACTAAAGAATGTATTGATGAAAGTGAAAGAGAAGAGTGAAAAAACTGGCTTAAAACTCAACATTCCAAAAACCAAGATCATGGCATCCCGTTCCATCATTTCATGGCAAATAGATGGGGATACAATGGAAACAGTGACAGAGTTTATTTTTTGGGGGGGTGTTATATACCCTGTTGATACTTTTGGCAAACCTTCCTTAAATTAAGTTCTAATGAAATTCTTTTGACCTCTAGATGACTTTGGGATGCTTCAGAAGGCCCTTGAGACATCCCAAAGGCAGATATTAAACTACCTGGGTTCACTTGACATGTTAAATTACATGGGAAGTACTGTTGGAAGGATGATAAATCTCAGGTTATACTGTATGGTTGATGTTACTAATATAGATATCCTAAAATTATGTGGAATTCATGAAGATCTGATATGTCCTGATAAAGTGTTTTCAATTATAATTCTAGTTATCACATTTAAGTGTTACATGTCATACACCATGGAATATTACTCAGCCGTTAAAAAGAATTCATTTGAATCAGTTCTAATGAGATGGATGAAACTGGAGCCCATTATACAGAGTGAAGTAAGCCAGAAAGATAAAGAACATTACAGCATACTAACACATATATATGGAATTTAGAAAGATGGTAATGGTAACCCTATATACAAAACAGAAAAAGAGACACAGAAGTACAGAACAGACTTTTGAACTCTGTGGGAGAAGGTGAGGGTGGGATGTTTCAAAAGAACAGCATGTATATTATCTATGGTGAAACAGATCACCAGCCCAGGTGGGATGCATGAGACAAGAGCTCGGGCCTGGTGTACTGGGAAGACCCAGAGGAATCAGGTGGAGAGGGAGGTGGGAGGGGGGATCGGGATGGGGAATACGTGTAACTCTATGGCTGATTCATATCAATGTGTGACAAAACCCACTGAAATGTTGTGAAGTAATTAGCCTCCAACTAATAAAAAGTTAAAAAAAACAAAACAAAAAAATAAAATAAAATAAAAGGAATATCCGAAGTGAAACATTATTTTAGACATTATTAACAAAAATGTGAAAGCAAAATCAATAGCAATGAAAGAAGTTAAAGAAATCTCCCAGAAGTTTAATAATACAATAGTTCAATTTCTTAATTTAAGAAATTAATCCAAAAAGCATTAACTTCTGACTACTTTGTGTGTCTGGATAGGTTAAAAAATGGAGAGGAGAAAGTTACAAGGGACAAAAAAAAACAAATAATATAAAAAATTGTCTTTATAACAAAAAAAAAAAGTGTTACATGTCACAGCAACGACCAGGTTGCTTTGTCAATTGCAATACCATCAGATTTTAAACATACCTTCTGTGGTTTCACTTTGATGCTTTTAGAAGAATACTGCTAGTTCTTCAAGATTTATGGAAAGTACTAAGATTAACCACATGAACAAACTGTTATTAACAGTAAGCTGCTACCAGACTGGAATTTGGTTTTCTCTCTCTGTTAAGAGAACAAAGTTTTCTTAGAATGCAGTTTTTGGTAACAGATTGTGAATTTCTTTGCCTTTAAGTGATTTGTACTTGTTTTTAAAATCTTCTGTTAAAAAATAAATAAATAAAATAAAATCTTTTGTTATTTTGGTAAAGTAAATAAATATTATTTCACAATGATCTATGAAAATTATGGTACATGTAGATAAAGCTCCTTCTGCTTCTACAAAATTAACCCCTCACTGTCAAACTATCCTGATGTCCTTAAAACATGACAATCGTCTACTCTTAAATTCGTGAATTTAAAATGAGTAAGCTATAGCTGTAAATCAGTATGGGCTATAGGAAATCCAAGATGGTCACTTGGCTTTTCCCAGCTCCCTGACAAATCTCATTTTATTTGATGGGATAAGGCCTTCCCTGGCTGTAGAGTTAATGCCCTCACAATGAAAAATGTTTATGTTTCACTGAACAACACATTCATACTGTTCATATAGTTCATGTGGTTCTCAAGGCAGGGATACTGAAGTGGTTTGCCATTCCCTTCTCCAGTGGACCACGTTTTGTCAGAACTCTCCACCATTGTACAGGAGGCAGTGATCAAGACCATCCCCAAGAAAAAGAAATGCAAAAAGGCAAAATGGCTGCTTGAGGAGGCCTTACAAATAGATAGGAAAAGAAGAGAAGTGAAAGGCAAAGGAGAAAAGGAAAGATATACCCATTTGAATGCAGAATTCCAATGAATAGCAAGGAGAGACAAGAAAGCCTTCTTCAGTGATCACTGCAAAGGAATAGAGGAAAACAACAGAATGGGAAAGACTAGAGATCCCCTCAAGAAAATTAGAGATACCAAGGGAACTTTTCATGCAAAGACGAGCACAATAAAGGACAGAAATGGTATGGACCTAACAGAAGCAGAAGATATTAAGAAGAGGTGGCAAGAATGCACAGAAGAACTATACAAAAAAGATCTTCATGACCCAGATAACCATGATGGTGTGATCATTCACCTAGAGCCAGACATCTTGCCTTACTGTTGGCCAATAGAAGCATAAAATCATGGATTCTTGCAAAGGTGGTTAAATTATCTAGACTTTGATAACTGCACCCATTTACTGACAGACTGTGACAAGGCTATGGAAGGACTGCTGTATGGACCAACTTCTCAAGTTTGAGAACTCTGCTTATTGGAACACTTCATCAATTACTGTGAATGGACTGTTTTCACTAAAACCTACAATATGTTCTCCATTGTTACTTACAGAATTAATAAGACTGATGTGTTATTTTGCCTTGTTCCTTTGGTCTTCAGCCTAAATAATCCTGGGGCTGAATGTTAGGGAAATTAAATAAATAGTCTTGTTCAGGCTTCAGAGGCAAAACAGAGCAGGCCTCTGACCTTGTGTCTAACCTGCCTGGACACTGTCTTGACTGGGAGTGACTGTGACTGACTGACTGCTCTGAATGCCAGATTTGCAGCACCATAGATAAGGTGGGGGAAAATCTTGAGATTGTTGAGCCCCTGATAGGGGCCTGGCCAACCAAGCCCCAGGCTTAACAACATTCCAAGTTTTACACAACAAAACAAACAGCATTAACGTGAAACCCAGCTTGCAGTTTGGTCACAGATTGATGATGATATCAATTTGTGTCTGTCTTGGGATTATAAACGGGAACCCTGAATCACAATCTTTGAAGTCTCACCCACTGAGTGGATGTGATGCCTGGGGCGCTTTCCCAATTAGGACTCCAGATGTGCTGTAACACAGGACTTCCCAGTGCTGTTTAAGTCTGGATATTGGTCAAAACCCAATTTGGTAATGCATTCTCTGCTCTATTTCTCTTTTCTTTTAATGTTAGTATGTTGAAAGTAAGCTAGATCATTCTCTATTAAATATTTGTATTATTTATTTGTAAAAAAAGTTATAAAGTTCTTAAAATGTTCAGGAAGTGATAAATCATTTGTTAAATTAAGCCATAATATGTCTTTTATGCATGCTATAATCTATAGGATCAACAGCTGTCGCTTCTGTTTCTCCCTGGAAAACTAGTTGGCTTACAGTTTAGCCTATATCTCCAATGAATATATGAATCTTCTCCCAGTTGACTTTTACCACAACTTCCACTATTTTTGTGAGCCTCTTAGGCTCTAATTTCTTCACATCTGTTGCAAACAAACTGAGTTCCTTTGGATGAAGATTTGAAGCTCTCTGTTCTGGAGTCTGCTTCTCTTCCCTGCTCAAAATTCTAAACCAGGGGTCTGATGCTGGTACAGAGAAAATATTCTTCTTTCTCAGTGATGCCGGTGCTTTAGGAGTTGAGCACTTAATGAATCAGAGAGGGCAGCATGAGCCTGCATCTCTCAGCATGGAACCCCTGCCCCACAAGCCAGAGCAAGGAAATCTGGGCCCCAGCATTATAAGCAGTCCCACACCCAAGATAGAGCCTTCATCTCACTGGTGGGGTCAAGCAGAAGATGGTAGCTCCACCTCTCAGCTCCATTCATGAAGAACTTAGTCTCAGCAACAAGTACCTAGGAGCAGAAAGAGAAATGTTGATATCCTGCCCCCTCCTTGGAAGATAGTACTGTAACTGGGAGCTGAGGGTAGAGGGAGCCTTGTGTTCTTGGCTTACCAGTCTGGAGTGGAGTTTCCAACTTGCTAAGGTGGAAAAGTGGGAAGGATGGCACAGGTCTTGGTTCAAGTACCATACACCTCTGCAATTCATACAAAGTTTTAGAAAACTACTTTGAATACATGCTTCTTCCATTTGCTTTGTGTCCACAGGACCATTTCCTGAGACTTTAAACAGTTGGGTTAGTTTTATAATTTTTACCAGTTTTACTTGGATACAAATCATGGTGGTTATCATACTGTCATACTGGAAGGGAAACTACTAAAATAAACTGTATAACTAGCAAGTTAACAGATGGAAAAGATGAAATAAGAAGTACTTTAATAATAATTAAAAAGGCAACAAAGTAGAAAAAAACAAAAGAAAGATTGTACATATGTATCATGTATATACAATAGTAGATTTAAAAATCAACTATATAATTGATTTACATTAAATATAAATGAACTAAATATTCCAATTAAATGACAAATTATCTGATTGAGTTTTTTTAAAAATCCTGTCATTTATAACAATGTGGCTGAATCCAAAGGACATTATACTAAATGAAAAAAGCCAAACACTGATTCATGTTGATGTATGGCAAAAACCACCACAATACTGTAATTAGCCTCTAATTAAAATAAATAAATTTTTTTAAAAAGGGCCAAACATGATCTCCACTTATATATGGAATCTAAAATAGTCAAACTCATAGAAACAGAGTGAAATGGTCCTTGTCAGGGGCTTGAGGGAGGGGAAAATAGGCAGATATTGGTCAAAGAGTACAAAGTTTCAGTTATGCAAGATGAGTAAGTTCTTGGGATCTACTGTATAACAATGTGAATATAGTTAAAAATACTGTATAGTATAGATGAAATTTGCTAAGATAGACCTTATGAATTCTACCACAAAAAAATGGGAAATATATGAGGTGATAGATATGTTAATTAGCTACATTGTAGTGATTATTTCATAATGTATACATAAATCAGAACATTGTCATAAATGTTAAATATACACAATTTTTGTCAATTATACTTTAATAACGATGGGAAAATAAAATGAGGATATCATGAACAATCTGATTGGAAGCTAATTTGGCAATATTTATTGAAACTATAATTATACATAGTTTTCAACTCAGAAATCCTATTTCTTGGATTCTCTCACATAGAAATAAAGATGCCAGTATGATCAACAAATCTCTAGCATATAAGGTATATATAGAGATATCTACTGTAGCAATGTTTGTAGTGGCAGAAAGAAGGGGAGCAAAATTAATGTTGACCAATTGGAGCACAGAATATTAGATAATCATAGAAAAGAATGATGCAAATACAGTGAGAAAAGGAAGATCCAGGAAAGTACATTATAAAAATCTTGTTTTTGTTAAACAATTAACAGTGTGTGTGTGCACATGTGTAAAAATTTATGATTATAGAGAAAGTTCTGGAAGAAAAAACAGTTATTTACATTGGTTACAGCGGGAGGTGGGGGTATCAATAAAAAAATTAAATAAATCACAGTCTTTCAAAAGTTTCCATGAGTTAAAGAAACAAGCATGTGTACTATTAAATCATTTAAGTAAAAGTACAGCTGTGAGTAATGCATGCATAAATGAGAAAGGATGGTCTCTCAAAACATAATGCTAATGATCTGGGGTGGTAAGATTTAAGAAAACTTTTACTTTCTTTATTACATTTTTCTAAATTGTTTGAATTTTTCAGAAAGCAAAAATAAAAACAACAGTGCTATGTTAATTGTTAAAAACAATAAGTAAAAATAAAGATAGAACGTTTTAAAGAGGGAATTAATAAAGAAGCCAAAGAACTAGAAATTGAGCCATCAAGCATCCCAGAAATATGATAGGAAGATATCTGATTAGAACCTTGTCACTGTGGCATGAGGAGGGTCCCTGATAATCTCTTCTTTATTGTAACCTTATATCATCCTCACCTTTATCTGAACCAGAGATGACTGATAATCTACACTAATTATCTTGGGTCCTTCTGAGAAACCAGGTGGAGAACTCAGGACATAGAATTTCTGGTAGGCCCTCTTGTTTTGTCAGCTTTCTTACAGCTCTACTTTCTGTGCACTATTATCTTTCCTTAGATTTGCTTATTCAAGATGACATCATCGTCTATTATGCCCAGGTACCAGTTTCCATTATCCAATCCATCGGCTTCTCTCTGTTCTTTGTGTTAGTAAAAACAACTCTGCCCCAGCCACCACCCACCGAAGCTATAAAACAGGTTTCGGGGGTTCACAGTGAATCACATCACTGAGATGTTAACAGGAGCCTGCTTTTCCCAGACTGACATGTCTTTCCTTGAGGATGACACCTTTCATTTTCCACCCACACACCACCCATAAAAGAAAGTTCTTTAATCATCTTCAGTTCTATTTGTTCTAAATAAATCTCACTCGTAGTTCCTGATGGGAATATGAGTGTGCTATCACTTTTCCTTTGCCCAATAACAATAACCATTTTCTCTTTCCTAATGACTATTTCTGAACTCTTCGAGAGCCACTGAAATGTCACATTAACTGATTCTGTATACTCTATCTCTTTCACTGTCATGTTAATCAGGGCAAAGATCTTGAAATCACACTTGACTCCTTACTCTTTAACATCTCACCTCCATTTACTAGTGAATACTTCCAACTCTACTCTACACAACAACATTACTTGCCAACAGCTTGCAAATGAAAACCACAATGAGACACGACTCCACATCCACAAGAATGGCTAAAATAAAAAATAATGACAATACCAAATACTGACAAACTTGCAGAGCAACTGGAACTCTAACTGGCAAGAATATAAGATGGTATACTCTTAATGGAAAACAGTCTGGCAGTTGCTTATAAAGTTAAACATACACTTACATATATACCAAGCACATTCCCAGATATTTATCCAAAAGAAATAAAAACAAGTTTATACAAAAAACTATATACAAATATTTATAGTGACTTTATTCATAATCACCAAAAGCAGGAAAAACAACCCAATGTCCTTCATTTGGTTCAGTTAAACAAACTGTGGTACATCCATAAAATGGAATTCTACTCAGCAATAAAAAGGGGTGAACTATTGATTCTCATAACATCAAAGGTGAATGTCAAATGCATCTTGCTTAATGAAAGAAGCCAGATCCAGAAAGTTATGATTCTATTTATGTGAAATTTTGGAAAAGACAAAATTATAAGGACAGAAATAAGTTTAGCCCCAGTAATTGGGGCTTAGGGGAGTGGTATGGCTACAAAAAGGCAGCATGAAGCAGTTTTTAGAATAATGGAATTATTCCATATCATGACTGTGGTGGTGGATACATACATGAATATATGAATTTGTCAAAAAAGCCCTGGTCCAAGCCACCATCAACTCTCTCCCGGACTGCTACAATCACTTCCAAACTACTTTCTTACCTCCACATCTATCCCCTTACAAGTGCAAATGGTAGTCAGAGTAACACTTTCAAACCTAAGTTACATCATGTAATACCAAGGCTCAATGGGCTTAAAATAAAATTCAATGTTCTTACAAGGGCTCTTAAGGACTTACATGATCCGTCCCCTGCCTAGTTCTCTGAACTCATCACCTGGTACTGCAACACTTGTATTCCAGCCACGTTGGCTTCCCTGCTTGTCCATGAACACACCAAAGACACTCCAGCTTCAAGGTCTTTACCCTTGTTGCTTCCTCTTACTGGAATGTTCTTTGCCAAATACCTGCATGGTTTATTTCATTACTTAAAACTCTCAGTGACTCTCCACTATCTACAGGATTAAATCTCAACTCCTTAATGTGGCTCTTATCACCCTGCATGATGTGTTCCATGCTCTTCTCTACATCCTTATCTGTCACACACTGGGCCCCAGCAAACTGTTGCTGAATTCTATACACTTCCCCTTTTTTTGCCTGGTGAGTAAATAACTACTTATTTTTTGAAATGCAGCTCAATCATCACCTTTAGGCAAAACATAACTCCCTTGCCATGTACACCATGCCCTGCATGTGCTTCCATGTTGCTGTTGTTCAGTTGCTCAGTCGTGTCCAACTCTTTGCGACCCCATAGACTGCAGCGTGCCAGGCTTCCCTGTCCTTTACCATCTCCCGGAGGTTGCTCAAACTCATGTCCATGGAGTCAGTGATGCTATCCAACCACCTAATCAAGCTCTCCAGGTGATTCTTACACATATTAAAGTTTAAGAAGCACTGGTCCAGCATCTATCATGTGTATTATATTTGATAATGTGTCTGTCTCCCCTGGCTGGCCTGAGAAGTCTTCAAGGTTTTGAATCTATCCCTACAGTCTAACGCAATGTCTGCCTCCCAATAGCAGTTCAGTAAATGTTCGATGAAGAACAACTGAATGGATGTAAGCCTATGCTGCCTTTCTTTCTACTTCCATGTTCCTGACAAAACAGAGCTCTCTTCCTATGTTGACCATATGCTCAATCAGAGATTGGAATGGCACAGAAGTACATTTGAATTTGGCACATACTTGCCTTATGTTGTTGGAAGCAGACTGTGAGTCACCCTTCTTTTTTGTCAGCTGGCTCACTAGGGCATTACATACTTAACTTAGTTACTGTTTATTTAGACAGTATTTAGCCACAGACTTAGCCCTTAAATCTGAGTTTGAGAGAGACATGTATTAAGTGCATAGCCAAATTCTAGGAGTCATTGTAGATTTTTTAACCTAGAACAATCATCTCACTGACTAAATCTTCATCTTTATATGGAGGAACCCATTCCTTAGATGTGAAATTTTGATGTATTCATGCAGGTTTCTTTTTTTCTTTTTATGTTGAGTCATTTCATGGCTACTGCCTATGATTAGAGTTGACTATTCTAGGAAATAATGCTTTGAATAACATCTTTACCAATGTTCATTTTCTACTGATTTTTTTTTTTTTTTGGATGCGCCATGCAGCATGTGGGATCATAGTTCCCCAACTAGGGATCAAACTCATGCCCCCTGCATTGAAAGGGCAGAGTCTTACCCACTGTACTGCCAAGTAAATCCCTATTTTCTACTGAATTGAATTTGTGCAAAGAATTTTAATCTGTAAAGTCCCTGAGTTTCTCAGGTATCAGTGAAAGACAACATAGGTTCTCTCCACCCACCTGCCTTACATTAGTATTACAATTGTTTCTTTACTAGTGGGGATGATGTATTGCTGAACAAGGCCCTTAGCAATAGGGGTGGGGCACATGGTATTTATTCCCAGTAATATCATCAATCCAGAGAACTGTCTTGAAATTCTATTTCTTTTATCCAACAACTTATCTCCACTGTTTCAACCATCAACTTCTACACTAATCCTCTCCAGTAAAGAGCTAGAAAAAATGGGAGTGAAAGAAAGGAGAAAGAAAAGGAAGAAAGTGCCTTTCTGACTGTTAAAAGGAAGATGAGCAATCAGGAAGGGAAAGAGGAGGCTGTCCAGACATTTCGCTTGGAGTAATATGTTCATGCCTACATCAGCCTGAATATTAGGTGAGTGTGGCCCAAGGAGAATGAAAGATTTTTAACTCATCATGACTCACTCCTAATTAGTGTATTCAGTGTACACAAATTAAACTCCCATCCACTTATAGTTTCAGAAAAAAATACATGTGTATACACACACACACACGCATATATATATATATATACACATATATATATATATATATATATATTTTTTTTTTTTTTACAGTAAGATAGCTTGGTCATTTGGGCTGTTTGTGAAACCACAGGCTGTCAGCAGTTTCTGTCTGTGAAACCCAAACTGCTACAAAATCCTAAAAGAATTGGATCATCTCTAAAGTTTGAGTAGTATATATCAGCAGATCTTCTACCCCCAGGTGTGTTTAATTCTTCCAAATAGATTCCGCTGCCGGACATCAGAAGCACATAAGCCCTATAGGTAGGAAATAGAACAAGTCTGTGGTGATGTGCTAAGTCACTTCAGTCGTGTCCAGCTCTGTGTAAGCCTGGTGGCTCAGACAGTAAAGAATCCACCTGTAATGCAGGAGACCTGGCTTCAACCCCTGGGTTGGGAAGATCCCCTGGAGAAGGGCATGGCGACCCACTCTAGTATTCTTGCCTGGATAATCCCCAATGACAGAGGAGCCTGGCAGGCTACAGTCCATGCAAGTAAGCACAGCACATGGTCTATAGCCCACCAGACCTCTTTTCATGTGATACTCCAGGCATGAATACTGGAGTAGGTTGCCATTTCTTCCTTCAGAGGATCTTCCCAACTGAGGAATCGAACCCATTTCTCTTATGTCTCCTGCATTGGCAGGAGGGTTCTTTACCACTAGCTTGAAGCTTACCAAAGTCATTTAACACCTTCCCTCTTGCAACCCCTTTACATGGGCTTGAACAAAAGGGTGTGAAACTCAGTTTGGGGGTTGCTTAAACTACTGTAATTATTTTCTAGTTTTATTGCATTGTGCCTAAGTGCACAGCCTGCATGATTTCTGCTGTTTAAAATACATTAGAGTGTTCTTTAAGGCCTAGTAAAATAAGCTTTTTAATTATGGTGTAGCTAATTAGAAAGAAAATGTTCTCTGTAAGGTATAAAGTTCAACATATTTTTATTAAATTAACTTTATTAATTATATTATCCAAATTAGATATAGCCTCTTATTTTTTTTATATCCTCTTATTTTTATGTTTTATCTGATAGAGTTGCTATAACATCTCTATAAAGCTATTAAATTAATGTGTCTGTCAAAGAGTTTCTGACAGTTTCTGCTTTATAAATACCAACACTGAGTTATTTGGCATATAAGTTTCATAGTTGTTATTTTTTGCTCTGCATAATGCTTTTTGCATGAATTCTGCATTTCCTGAAATTGTCACCTTTGCCTGAAATTAATATTACTTTCCTTTTATTTGCATTTGCAAACAAATATAAATTTTGGTCCATTTTTAATTTTTAAGATTCAGTGTCTTTTTGACTCTCACAAGCATTATATAGGTATGTGTTATCATCTAATCAGAGGTCAGTTCAGTTCATTCACTCAGTTGTGTCTGACTCTTTTTGACCCCCTGAACTGCAGCACACCAGGCTTCCCTGTCTATCACCAACTTCTGGAACTTGCTCAGACTCATGTCCATTGAGTCAGTGATGCCATCCAACCATCTTGTCCTCTATCGTCCCCTTCTCCTCCTGCCCTCAATCTTTCCCAGTATCAGGGTCTTTTCCAATGAGTCAGTTCTTTGCATCAGGTGGCCAAAGTATTGGAGCTTCAGCTTCAGCATCAGGCCTTCCAATGAACATTCAGGACTGATTGCCTTTAGGATTGACAGGTTTGATCTTGCAATTCAAGGGACTCTCAAGAGTCTCCTCCAACACCACAGTTCGTATTTCTATTTTAGTAAGAAGTTATAACAATTTTTGTTTATTGTTATAACTAATGTTTCATTAGTTATAACTTTTCTTGTTTTTCCTTTAAATACATGTGTAGTCTATGCATTTTTGTGTTTATTCCATTTAGTCATTATAAATTTTTTCAATCTATATAGTAAATGTTTACACAGATAGAGATCTTCAAGTTATTTTTCTAAATATAACATGGATGGCATATTTTCAAAATCCATAATACTCAAGCCTTTCTGTTGCTTTCATTCATGAGTAAATATTGGCTATTTGAACCAAATCTTTTCCTCACCAAATATTTTAGACATGGTTCTGTAGCCTTTCAGCATTCAATTTAGTTAAAAACACTGAGACTAGCCTGATTTTCCCTTCCATTATAAGTAAACTAATTAAATGACTAGATATTTGTAGGATATGTTTAAATTCTTATGATTCATAAACACATCTCCATGAGAATTTCTTTCTATTTTTTGTCCCTGCAAGATTCTGGACATCCAAACTGCCCTATCAGATCTTTTATTGACTTATGAATATTTTCTTCAATTATGTCTGATCATTGCTTGATTCCAGTTATCCTAATCTTTCTCTTGTGTATCTATAATTTTTAGGTTTGATAATTTTTCTGTTTACTCATGTCTTTGCATTTGTTTTCTGCTTGTTCCCTACATTCTGGGAAATTTTTTATGTTTGTTTTCTGCATTACCAATTCAGTATTTTAGTGTCAATTCTGTTCCCAGAAAGGATTTTTGATTCTGCTATTCTAGTTCTCTTACAGTTTCTTTTAAAATTTGTTCTTTATTTCAACCATCTTCCTATTATTATTCTATAGTTGATTTCATTTCTGCTACTGCTCCTATCATGTAGAAGTTATATCCTCTTGTAGTCTCATAGATATAATTTTCTGTTGGTTTCAGTAGTAAATCATTTCACAGTTAGCATTCTCCTATGGGCTTCCCTAGTGGCTCAGTGGTAAAAAAAAAAAATCCACCTGCCAGTGCAGGAGATGCGGGTTTGATTCCTGGGTTGGGAAGATCCCCTGGAGGAGGAAATGACAACCCACCCCAGTATTCTTGCCTGGGAAATTGCATAGACAGAGTAGCCTACAGTCCATAGGGTTGCAAAGAGTTGGATATGACTGAATATACACATACACACATTCTTCTTCTGAGTCTTCAGGGTGGTGTTTCTCTTCTCTGCCATGTTTTTAACAGACCTTTATTAAGTTGTTTCTATTTACTCATCCCAAAAATGAGCAGAGATCTAGCCTGACCCAGTTCTTGCCAAAAGACAGATTTTGGTTGTTCTCATTGTCCCCTATGCATTGCTCACATAACATTCTGAGAGTTTGATTGTGTGGTTGTGCATTGCTCTCAATCCAATTTATTTTTTTAATTGGAGGATAATTGCTTTACAATAATGTGTTGGTTTCTGCCATACAACAATGTGAATCAGTCATATATACATATAACTATATAACTATGCATATATATAGTCATAACTATATATAGTCATATACATAGTCATAACTATATATATTCATAAGTATATATAGCCAATATATAGGCTCAAGAGGCTATATATATAGTCATACTATAGTTATGACTATATATATAGTTATGACTATATATATGACTCTCTCTCTCTTCTCTCTCTCTCTATATATATATAAAACCTCTTGAGTCTCCCTTCCACCCTGCCCCCATCCCACCCCTCTAGGCCATCACAGAGCACCAGACTGGGCTCCCTGTGTTATATAGTAACTTCCCACTAGCTATCTATTTTACACATGGTAGTGAATATATGTCAATCTGATTTTCAGTGCCCAGAAGATACTCAGAATTTTAGCTTCAGAGACCACCAGACAGATATCACCTTAAGGCAAAAATTATACCTGTATTTTGACATACTACCCTTCAGAAACCTCTCTCCCCAACCTGCCCCAAAAAAGCAGAGTCAAGCCTGGTCATGTGACTTTTATTCACCTAGTTTGGAATGATATTTAATTGCTTCCAAAAAGTTAATTTACCCTCAAAAACACAAAGTATTGGCAACATTGATTGAATCAAAATGCAATCCATGGACTCACAAAGAGAAGTTCTATCTTTGGCCATGGCCAAGGCCATATTGAAAGAATAAGTTGGAAAAATTCCCATGAAACTACTTTGGAGAGAACTGCTCTCATTTGTATGCTGAAGTTCTACTATGTTATTAAAAATTCAATCATACTACTTTATAACCACACCTCTACAGAGGTGTTTTTTTCTCACTCAGATACTGTTTCATTAACTGCCATTAATCAAGCATCCATATTGATGTTTTTAGACCTAATCTTTACATTCCTCATTCCTTGAGATAAAAATCTTACTTTTCGCAGTTGCCTGATTGTCTCAGGTTGATGTGCTAGTTATTAAGCTATTCTTGCTCAGCTCCAAACTGAGCATTCTATACTTTGCTTTATGATGCCAAGACTGGGATCTGACAAACCACATTTCTGCCTGCCACCTGTTCCCTTTTAGGTTTTGTTCATACAGAGTGCTAGAAAGAGATGCAAGGCTGGAGGAGGAGAAGGGACATGCTACTTCCTGTTTGCTTCTTGGCATTTCCAGTTAAATTCCTGCTCCTATGAGAGTCACTCCTATGGAGTCCTGCTCCAACCTCACTTCTTAATCCCAGAAGTGGCAGTCTCCTCTTGTACCAGCAGCTGAATCCAGTTTGCAGTTTTTCCAACACTTGCAGAGCCAGTTTCATCATGTACCCCCTCCAGAGATACCAGCATCCCCTCCCTTTAGAGATCTGGGTCCAGGCCACATGAGGCCTCTTGTTTTAGCACAAACACACCAGTCCCAGTCAACTGGTGCCCCTTCCTCAAGTGTCTGTGTCTCAGCCTGATGTGGTCTTTCCTCCAGATCTCTAACTTTGAATAATTTTGACATCTCTCTGTTCCTTCAGTACTAGGGGTGGTAGCTGTTTCTGGAAGTTGCTACCTCCATGATACTTTAGAGATCTCTTTTTTCCTCTTCAGGCGCCCTTATGGGTTGAATTGTGTCCCTTCAAAAGATGTTGAAGTCCTACTACCTGTGGGTGTGACCTTACTTGGAAATAAAGTCTTTGCCAGTGATCAAGTTAAGAAGAGGTCATTAGGATGAGCCTTAATTCAATATGATCAGTGTCTTTATCAAAAGAGGAAATCAGGACAGAAACAAACATATAAAGGGATGGTGGTAGTTTAGTTGCTAAGTTGTGTCTGACTCTTTGCAACCCAATGCCAGGCTCCCCTGTCCATGGGGATTCTCCACGCTAGAATACTGGAGAGGGTTGCCATTTCCATATAGAGGAAAGACGATGTGAATACACAGGGAGAATACCATCCACAAGCCGATGAAAATCTGAGGCAACCAGAAGAGGTAGCCTCTACTGAGGCTACTAAGAGAGAGGCATGAAATAGATTCTCCTTCACATCCCTCAGGAGGAAACTCCCTGCCAACATCTTGATTTCAGACTTCTGGCCTCCAGAACTGTGAGACAAAAAAGTTGTTTAAGCCATCCAGTTTGTGGTCTTTTGTTATGGTGGCCCCAGGAAACTAATACAGACAGCAAGTTAATTTTATACCTAGCTGACATTTTTTACATTAAATTCTCCTGTTAAAATAACTGGTGAGCTTTCGGTCTCCTGACTGGACTCTGACTAATAAACTTGTGTTTCCCCTAGAAGCAGACCTTGCAAAAAGGATATGAATGTGAGTAGTTTATTTGGGGTTGGGGTGCTTCCCCGGTGGCTCAGCAGAAGAGAATCTGCCTGCAATGCAGGAGATGGAGGTTCGATCCCTGCATCGGGAAGATCCCCTAAAGGAGGGCATGGCAACCCCCTCCACTATTCTCGCCTGGAGAATCCCATGGACAGAGAGCCTGGTGGCCTACAGTCCAGGGGTTGCAAAAGAGTCAGACACAACTGAGCGATTAGACAATAAAGTTTATTTGGGAACAGTTTATTTTGGAGACAATACCAAGAAGAACTAGCAGGAGAGACAATAGAAGGAAGGAAGGCAATCCACGGTGCGTTAATGAAGTTACTGCCGTGGGCCATAAGGGCTTAACCTTACTGGGGACCTCTTGGTGACTACAGAACTTATCTTATAATTGTCTCACCCAAGGGGGGGATGCAGCTGGAGTATTTATCCACCAACTCTGGTCCTTCATTATTTAAGGGCTAGTCCTGGAAACATCAACACTTAGCATCTCCAGTTTTCCTTGTACATAGACCAAGTTTGTTCCTGCAGCCAAAGAAAGGACTCAGGCAGTTGCAGGTGCTTACAAGAAGAAACTGTGGGCATATGTGGGAATGGTGAGGGCAAGAATAAATGTGGGCACCAACAGCATCTGCTACAGTCTTTGTTACGTCTTCAAGTTCTAGCTATTCAAAGCCCCAAAATGCCTTAAGAGGCCACGAGACGATGAAATATGAGCACCTTCTATTCTGCTAAAAAGTGTCAGTGAAGCAGGAGCACTTTTGCCCTTGCAAATCAAGAGCATCAGCCGACCTGCACAACGCAATACAGTAAAGCTCCCTTTGCACTTGCTGTCTGAGCTCATCTAAGGCATAAAGGTAGATTATGAAGATATATTTAAACTACTTTGTTTATCGTCCTGATCCCACAGCCTCTTTTTCATGACTTGATAAGACCACTGAATATAAACACCAGAGGAGGTCTTACAGATCAGCCAGACTGCAAGCTTTCCAAACAAAAATCAGATTCAGAAACATTTATACAAAAAAAAACTTACAATGTGAAAAACAAATGAAAATGCAGTTGCTTTGGTTTATGCTTGTGAGAGGCAAGGGAAGAGGAAGTTTTCCATGTTGGGAACCCTCTCATCTCAATGGCATCCCTGATGGGAGGTCACAGACTCCCTCAAGCTCATACTGCCCAATTTTAAAAGCAGTGATCTACTCCAACTTTCTCATGTTGATGGACAGAGGATTTTGATTTTTCTCTCTTAAAGTCTGCAAGATAATATCCATGTTTACTAACACTGATGCTAGCTTTCTTTTAAAAATTCTCATAATTTGGATCACAATAATTCAGTGTTGACTGGGCATTTACTTGAGTGCTAGTACTGAAAACAGATTCACAAAGCAAATTAATTAGATTAAAATAAAAAAGTGTGATGATCATTGCCACTGAAAATCTATTCCAATCACTTTAGACAATGGGTTCTTATTTAAAAATAAAAAAGCTGGGGAAATATCTGAGCAGATATTTTCCCTTAGTTTCACCATTTAGTTTAGGGTGGAACTGAAGAGTGGGTGAGGAGAAAGAACTGGGAGACACAGATGTAGGAATCAGTAAAGTGAAAGTGAAGTTGCTCAGTCATGTCCGACTCTTTGCGACCCCATGGACTGTAGTCTATCAGGCTCCTCCGTCCATGGGATTTTCCAGGTAATAGTACTGGAGTGGGTTGCCATTTCCTTCTCCAGGGGATCTTCCCGACCCAGGGATCGAACTCAGGGCTCCCTCATTGTAGACAGATGCTTTACCATCTGAGCCACCAGGGAAGTCCAGGAATCAGTAAGTAGTTCTTAAAGAAGGAGTAACTTAAATTTGTATATGTGGATAAGCTCCCTGTAGATATGAAGTACAGAATGAAAAGAGCAAAAACCACAAGTTGGGGCTAAGAGGCCCATTATTTAATGTATTTATTTAGTGTAGCACAGCCGAGTACTTAAGAAAGCAGGTTGAGTTAGTACACTGCCTTTGGTCTTGTGCTCTTGAGTAATGAAGTTCTAGTGAACAGTGAGGGTCCAAAGGATTCTAAAGAATATAGGTGTGGCCACCTGTTGGAATCTTTACTGACCAAAAATAAATAAATAAACAAAAAAAAACTGCTTTTTGTGAGGTTCCTTTTGAGATATCTTTTGTTAAACTTCATTGTTAACTATTGTCCACTTTTCCTCTTAATTTTCCTGATAGCCAAAATAATGGGTACCAAGCATAATGAATCACTGGCTCATCTAGAGAGAGGCTCTGTGAATTTAATCTACATCACTGCTTGTTTTCTTGGTACAATTATGTTCGTAGACTGCTAAGGCTGCTTTCTTGTTGGACCCTCTCAGGATGGCTTGATCTGGACATAATTCTTTAAACTCATAATGTTTTCAGTTCTGTATTTATTGACCATCATAATTTAGGTCATTTGAAAAGGCTTGCGGCAAGCATCCAGGGTAGTTTTCATTATTTAACAGCTTTTCACAAGAATTCAATATGTTGGAACGCATTCTTCATTGGCACTTCAATATGTAGATCTCTAGTCTACTCTAGGCAACTGACAGTAATTCTTGTCAACCTTACTGGTTGGTCAACCCTTTCTCAGGATCAGCCAGGCTGTGATAAACTGAAACTTCGATATTTTTGAGAATTACAGTGCTGTTCCTCATACTGCTAAGAGTGGTTCCGGGAAGCTCAATCACAAGCCTCCCATCAAAACCAAAGGTATCCCTCATTTTCATATTGCTCCATAGAAGAATGATCTTTGTCCTTGACTCTTCTCCACCCCTGGAAATTTGCTTTCCATGAGTAATGAGGACCATCATCCCCCTAACCCCCAAGCAAAAGACACAGACCAATCTATATGCCTCTTCACTCCCTAGCCTCTCTGTGGGCATTTTTTTTTTTTGTCTTTTAAAAAAATATATTTATTTATTTATTGGGTGCTCTGGGTCTTCGTCATGTGGGCATTATTAAATTGTGTTTCTTCTTTTATCACTTGTTCTGGTTATCTATTGCTCTGTAACAAAAATCCCCAAACTCAGTTACATAAACAACTATTTAATGCTCACAGATACTATGGGTCTGGCAGGAATGGTTTGTCTACATACTGCAATTTGGGGGCATATAGATTCAGATTCAGCTGCAGGTGACTCAAACAACTGTCAGCTGGAATTACATAGGGGCTTCACCCATCTGGCATCTGAAGGGGGATGAATCCAAGGCTGGGCTCAGTTGGGAATATTGACTGGAGCATGTAAACATGACCCTTCTGTGTGACTTGGGCTTTCTCACAGTATGGAGTCTGTGTTCCAAGAGATAATGTCCTAAGAAGTAGTACCTGGAGAGCAAGTATTTTAAGGGAGCCAGACAGAAGCTACATGTTCTCTTTGGACACAGAAATCATGCAGGATTACTTTCATTATATTCCATTGGCTACCAGGAAGTCACAAAGGGGAGATTCAAGGTGAGGGGCTTCTTGATAGAGGAGTGGCAAGTTCTCATTGCATAAGAAAACAGGATGGGAGATACTATTGTAACCATCTTTGAAAAAAAACAATCTGTACAACACTCTTGATGGTCATTTTTGCTCTGTTTTCTGCTTACTCAGCAAAACACCTCATCTAGACCTTAGCTGTCTTCCAAACACACAGTAATAGACACCTCCACAATAGCATCACTATTTTTTGTTTTAAACACAGATTTATTATTTTACAGTTCTATAAGTCCAACACAGGTTTTACCAAGCTAAAGTCAAGGTGTCTGCAGGGCTGTGTTCTCTTCTGCAGGCTGTGAAGTAGAATTTGCTTCTTTGTTTATTTGGGTTGCTGGAAGAATTCAATTCCTTGTAGCTGTAGGACTGAGGTCCCATTTCCCAGCTTCCAGACATCTCCAGAATTCCTTGGTTTCACAGCCTTCTTCACCTATCTTCAAAAGCAGCAATGGTGGATAGATCAACAGCTTCTCATACTTGGAACTTCACCTATCTCTTCTTCCATTGCATCTCTGTGACTGCCTCTTCTGCCTTCTTCTTCTACTTTTAAGGCCCCATAATGACATGCTTTTGAACTGTGGTGTTGGAGAAGACTCTTGAGAGTCCATTGGACTGCAAGGCGATCCAACCAGTCCATCCTAAAGGAGATCAGCCCTGGGTGTTCATTGGAAGGACTGATGCTGAAGCTAAAACTCCAATACTTTGGCCACCTCATGCAAAGAGTTGACTCAATGGAAAAGACCCTGATGCTGGGAGGGATTGGGGGCAGGAGGAGAAGGGGATGACAGAGGATGAGATGGCTGGATGGCATCACTGACTAGATGGACATGAGTTTGAGTAGACTCCGGGAGTTGGTAACGGACAGGGAGGCCTAGGTGCTGCAATTCATGGGGTCACAAAGAGTCGGACATGACTGAGCAACTGAACTGAACTGAATGACTATATCAGGCCCACAGAGATAATCTGCAATACTTCCCTTATTTTAAGATCTGTAATCTTAATCATCAGAGGTTGATGGCAAAGTCCCTTTTGCCAAATAATATGACATGCAAAGGCATAAAACCAGGGATTAGAGTGTGCATACCTGAGGCAGGGAAAGCATTATTCAGTCTACCATCCTGATTCTAGGTGAGAACATTGCTTCTCTATTTTTCTTATTATGGTAAATATATATATATAATAAATATATATGAAATAAAATTTGCCATTTTAAATGTATAATTTAGTGGCATTAATTACATCCACAGTGTTTTAAAACCATCACCACTATCCATTTCCAAAATCCTTTCATCATCTCAAACAAAAACTTTGTAACTATTAAGCAATAACTCCCTGCTTCCTCATCCCCCAGGTAACCGCTAATTTACTTTTTGTCTGTATGAATTTGCCTATTCTTGATATGTCATAAAAGCAGAATCATACAATATCTGTCCCTTTGTGTCTGTATTATGTCACTTAGCATAATGTTTTCAAGGTTCATCCACGCTGTAGCATGTATGAGAACCTCATTCCTTTTTACGGCTGAATAATACCCTAGTACATATAAGTAACCACATTTTGTTTATCCATTCATTTGTTAACACTTAGGTTGTCTCCACCTTTGGGCAATTGTGCATAATGCTGCTGTGGACATCAATATACAAGTATCTGAGTTCCTGATTTCAACTATCTTGGGTAAATACCTAGGTGTGGAATTGTGGGTGTGTGCGAAGTCACTCAGTCTTGTCAAATTCTTTACAACTCCATGGACTGTAGCCCACTAGGCTCCTCTCTGTCCATAGGATTTTCCAGGCAAGAATACTAGAGTGGGTTGCCATTTGCTTCTCTAGGGGATCTTCCACACCCAGGGATCAAACCCAGGTCTCCTGCATTGCAGGCAGATTCTTTACCAATGAGCCACCGGGGAAGCTCATGGAATTGCAGGGTCTTATGAAAATTCTATGTTTAACTTTTTGACAAAAGACCAAACTATTTTACATAGCAACTGCACCATTTTTACCAGCATGTATGAGGGCTCTAAATTTTTCCACATCCTCACTAACACTTTTATCCCCCTTTTTTAAAAGAACAAAATCTTACACGTGTGAAGTGATATCTGAAGGTTTTAATTAAATGCCTCTGACTCCATGCCTTGTTGTTGTTCAGTCACTAAGTCGTGTCTGACTCTTTTGTGACCCCATGGACTGTAGCCCACCACACTCCTCTGTCCATGGGATTTCCCAGGCAAGAATACTGGAGTGGGTTGCCATTTCCTTCTCCAAGGGATCTTCCCAACCCAGGGATCGAACCTATGTCTCCTGCACTGGCAAGCAAATCCTTTACCATTATATCACCAGGACTCCCTGCTGTCTTTCCTCAATTCCTGACCCTGGATTTGAGCCTTGTGCCTCCTGCTTGGCTAGAAACGGAGATCATATACTCTTCCTAAAAACATTATTCTTCTCTTCATGGTAATAAAAGTGGCTACCTTATGTTGACACCTACAGCATGCTAGATGCACACTTGACAGTTTATCTCTAAAGCTTATTCTGCTAATCAGTTTCAGGCACTGAGGATACAGCAGTGAACAAAACAAAGTTTCTACCTGAAAGGATCTGATATTCTCTTACAATCCTTGACATGATTCAGCATGGTACAGAGAAGTTAAGTAATCTGCCCCAGACCACACAGCTATTAAGTGGCAGAGCTAGAGTGTAGAACTTAATTCTCTGATCCCAACACTTACACTCTCTCTCCTGCATCCAGCCACCTCTCATGGTCTCACTTCAGATAGTAACTCACATTTTCTAACACAAAATCTCCCAACACTAAAATTCTCATTTTATAGATCTATTAAAATCGAATGAATGAGAACTACAGAATGAATATTAGGGTACATGTAATTTGCAGGTTAACTAGAACATTTTCTTCCAACCTTGATTTTTAATATCCTTTAAAAATGTATTAGTTAACTTTCCTGCTTTTATAAGAATAGTAATAGGGATCCCTTAGACAATGCAGGGTTTCCCTTTATCTTAAGGTTATTATTCTAAGTAGCACTGTAGATTGTCAGTATACCATTATATAGGAAAAAAATGCAATAAATCAGATTAAAAATTCACTGACCCAAGGGCATACACTGGAAAGTAATTTTTTAATTTTTACATCTTTGATACAAAATTATTTTCTCTTTTATGTTTTTCCCAAAGCGTGCATGCTCAATTGCTCAGTTGTATCTGACTCTTTGCGACCCCACAGACTGTAGCCTGCCAGGCTCCTCTTTACATGGGATTCTCCAGGCAAGAATACTGGAGTGGGTTGCAATTTCCTCCTCCAGGGGATCTTCCCAACCCAGGGATCAAACCCGTGTCTCCTGTATTGGCAGGCAGATTCTTTTACCACTGCGCCACCTGGGAAGCAGGAAATGCTAAAAGAATTCTGTTCAAGCGTAAGTAAATACACCTGGAATTAGTGGACAGTAGTCTTGGCTCTGCTACAATGAATTAGATGAATTGTGAAACTTGGGTCTTTTCTCGGGCCTCAATTCTGCCTACTGTAAAATGAGATTTGATTAAAAGCAATCCGGTTTGTGTAGTGCTTTACATTTTTCAATGCAATATTTGTATGTTATCTGACTTCCCTGCCTCACTTCTTTCCCCTGCTACTGGATGTTTCATTCACCTTCCAAATAAACTACTTACACTCCAGTCCTTGTCTTGGGTTGGCTTCTGGGGGTGCCCAAATTAAGGCCTCCACCTGACCTACTTTTTACTTTGATGAATTCTCTGGTCATTCTTTCTCCTCGACTTAGCTTTCATGATCTTGGCAACTTGCAGTCCAAGAAATAAGGGTCAGCAGAGTTGAGCAGAGTTTTAAGAGTTTACTTTCAAAATATCTCTCAAATTCAGAGAGTTTGTAATCAGCGGTGGAGAGCTGAGTCTCACGCGACTAAAGGAAACTTTTAGGCATACTCACAATGCTACTTTCATCGCTCCATCTTTCTCTGAAGCTGGTGTTCTCCTTTGACTATTGTGGTTTTTTCCCTCTAGCATCCTAGATATGACAGATGCAGGCACCCTTTGTCCTCGGGGATTTTAAAATACGCGACAATTGGCCCACATGGCCTTCAGTTTTTTGTTTTTTTTTTTTTAATAACCCTTTTCTGATTTTATTTTTTTATTATTTTTTTTTATTAGTTGGAGGCTAATTACTTCACAACATTTCAGTGGGTTTTGTCATACATTGATATGAATCAGCCATAGATTTACACGTATTCCCCATCCCGATCCCCCCTCCCACCTCCCTCTCCACCCGATTCCTCTGGGTCTTCCCAGTGCACCAGGCCCGAGCACTTGTCTCATGCATCCCACCTGGGCTGGTGATCTGTTTCACCATAGATAGTATTGGCCTTCAGTTTTGTATCTTTACATTCCTCTACAGCCTTACCTGATTGCTATGTTTAAAAGACCTAATGGTCTCTTTTCTTTTGCCTAATTTTGCCCAAGGAACATGAGTGCAAATATTTAGGGTTAATTTGGAGTCTCCAAACTTAAACCCATCAAAGAAGCAGTCAGTGACCAAACTGAAAGGACGTCTTTGTCCCCAGTGCATTGATTAAACATGGAATTCCATAAAGCTACTACCATCCTGTGAACTGTGAGGCTACAATACATTGAGTTAATTTGTTTCAACAAAACTTTGCAGGTCCCATTCACATGTCATGACTTTTAGGTATAGTGCCGTGGAAATTTCTGCAGCAAAAATAATTTCATCTTCCAACTTGAATGCAAATTAGAGTTGTTCTTTCAGATTTTAATTACTTAAATTTCCACCCCCTGAAGGTTATGACGGAGAGGAAGGGACAAAAATAAAGGGCACATTTCAAAAACTGAGTTCTTTAGAAACAGTGTGGGTGGAAAGGATGTATACAATTTCAGGGGCAAACAGAGACCTGAACCATTTCTGTCATTGCACCTACAGGGGAATTTTTTATTTGCAAATGAAAAATAAATTTAAAAGGGAACTTTTCAGGGAAATGCTGGAGGTGTGTACTTTGGAGTAGACTGTCCATCCAATAGGGCTTAAAATTACCGATGGTCCCAGAGGGTCTACTGGTGATCAGTTCCATTGCAAAGTAGAAAGGCAGGGTTATGAGGATGGTACAGGCACAACAGAACATGTAATTTTACTTGCTGGACACTCTGGTGTCAGCCGAGGCACACAAAGCATAATCTGACTGTAATCTTAGTTTCTTGGCTCTCAAAGGAGGCAATGGTGCCTTTAAGGACACGGGGAACGGGAGGAGAAGAGGAAACATCCCATTGGATCCTCTGGGTCTGCTCTTTCTTCTACATTTACAGTTTCTCCCGCATCTTCTTTCTCGTCACCGCACCCCCACCCCAACACTAAATACCACCAGGCAGCCTTGTAGGAGAGGGGTTCAAAGACACTTCAATCCTGGAGAGGATTCCGTGTGTAAATCTTGGAAGTCTTTAATACACATGAGATCTGTAAGCTCCAAGCTTTGAAAACTTTTATTTTGAAGGTTTGAGGATACACTTAGTTTTCTTGGCACTTAGACAGACCCCTATTTGACTTTTGTAGTTGCTTTCAGGAAAACAGAGGATGGTTATTTAAGATGCTCTAGTTAAAAAGTATACAGGTATTAGTTTTTTAGAGAATAATAAGTCTTGAGATAGTAAACTGAAATTTCCCTTGGCATGAACGAAAAGTAGTAACTTCTTTCATTTACATGATATTCTACTATTTTCATTCCTTGCGCCATCGGAGTTCTTACACCACTTCATTGTTTATGTATTTAGATTCTAAATGTTCTGGGCCTCATACTTCTCTTTGTGGCTTCTACTCACTATTAATTTTTCCTTGCTATTATTTTTGGACTTAATAAGCAGTGACATAAATTTAAACGCTGGCTCCTCAAACAAAAATTTCAGAAATAACTCTATGTCCCTTGCCAAATAAACAGAGTTCTACATGCAAGTATTTTCCATGTCTCTTGAGCCCCCTTTTCCCCTTCCCTTTGGGTCTATCATAACCAGTAGACCACCTACTTGTATAACATATACTCACATTTCACACATTTCCAAAGTCAAATAGGTACATGAGTCTCTACAGTGAAAATTTCTACTCAATTTTTATTCTCAGCACCCTAGTTTCCCTGCCTGGAGATGGATCATGTTGTCAGTTTTCATGTGTGTATTTCCAGAGATAGTCTATGCATATACAAGTTACACACACATGCACACACACACACACACACCACAATCATTAGAGAAATATATCTGTGTTTCCTTCCCCCTTTCTATAAAAACAGTGACCACATGCACACAGTTATGCATCTTGCTTTTTTTAATTTAACAAAATAGTGAAATCATCCTCATGTTCATGCATAAAGAGCCTTCTCATTCTTTCTCTCTTTATAGCTGCACAGCATTCCATTGCAAGGATGTGTTATGGTTTATAGAAACAGCCCTTTATGGATGGACAATTGGGATGTTTCCATTCTTTTCTATTACAGACAGTGCTGAAAAGCATAACTTGGTATGTATTTAATTTTTCTCATGAGCAAATATATTGGTAGGATATAGTCTTAAAAGTGGAATTGCTAAATCAGAAGTTGGATGCTTTTTGTAAATTTTGATAGGAGTAGTCAAATTGTCCTCCACACAGTCCAATGTGCTGGTCTTATATTCCCTTCTGAGCACGCCCACTGTATTCCAAACACATTGACATGTTTGTCTGCATTCTACTCACCCGCCTGTACCCAGGAACCCTGTAACTGTTGTCTTCTTTTTGTGAAGCATACATCACACGAGGTATTTTGTTCTTCTTCTGAACAACCTAAAAAGAAAAAGAAAAAAGCAAACTGGAATCAAAAGACTTGGATGCAAGTCTTGGCTATACTTCTTACATGCCTTGTGACATTGAGCAAATTATTCATCTACTCTGAGCCTAGTGTTTCTCATATATAAAGTAGGATAAGGCTACTATTGTAAATGCTTTGTGAAAATGAAAAGAGGCACTGCATGAAAAGCACCCAGTTTTGTCCCAGCACACAGTAGGAATTCTGTAATTGATGGTTCTTCCCTTCTTTGTCCTAGTCCCATTTTGGTTTCTTATTTTTAAAAGGGGGGGGCATAAAGTTTCAGAGAGTGTGGAATTATAAACTGTGTGGAAATGTTTTATGAACTAAACATGGTGGACAGAATTCTAAAGATGACCATCCCCCTCCAGTGACTTACACCCCTGTATAATCTCTTCCCTTTAAATGTGAGAAGGACTTAAAAATATGATAGGATATCATTCCCATGATTGTTTTATGTTACATGGCACAACTGATTTTAAGTCAACTCAGTGGAACTGACCAAATCCAGTGAGCCATTTGGAAGCAAACTGCTTTCTCTAGCTAGTCATGGAGGAGAAAGGCAGAGTGATACCGCTGGCTGGCCTAGAAAAGAGCACACATCCATGTGAACTGCCCGTGGCAGCTGCATGGCAAGGAACTAGGCACTATCTCCAAAAGCTTAGAGCGGTCCCAGCCAACAACAAACAGGAAAAATGGGGCTCTAAGTCCTACAACCCCAAGGAACTGAATTCTGCCAACAGCCAGAGAGCCTGGAAGAGCACTTCAAGCCCCAGATGAGAACCACAGTCCTAACTGACATGATGATATCAGCTCAGTGAGACTCTGAGCAGAAAACCCAGGTACACTATGCCCAGACTCTAACCTACAGACTAGTGAGATAATAAATGAGTTGTTGTAAGCCACTAAGTTTGTGGTAACCTGGGCTTCCCTGGTGGCTCAGAGATTAAAGCGTCGGCCTCCAATGCGGGAGACCCGGGTTCGATCCCTGGATTGGGAAGATCCCCTGGAGAAGGAAATGGTAACCCACTCCAGTATTCTTGCCTGGAGAATCCCATGGATGGAGGAGCCTGGTGGGCTACAGTCCACTGGGTCGCAAAGAGTCGGACACGACTGAGCGACTTCACTTTCACTTTCATTATGCAGCAACAGAAAACACACTATATGAATCCTATGTCTGGTGAGAAAAATCAGTGATGACGTTGAATAGAGGTCATAGAAAACAAACACTAGTATTTCCTCTCTTTCAATAGTATACTAGCATCATTTAACTTGTTTCCTAGTTGATTCAAGGCTTATCTTCTTTCCAGGTGCCAACTGCCTCAAGTAGAAGCATGAACATGGCACCTTAGCATTCCTTTCACCATTTTAGGGCCTTGCATTCGCTAAATGCCCACTGCTTGCCTCTAAGAAAACCTTCCTTTTCCCTTTTTCTTAGAACAATTCTTGATTCATTTGAAATTTAATTGTATTATGTTTTGAATGACAAAATTTGACCTTAAAAGGACCAACATTTCAGTTGTTTCATTTTATAACTCAGAAACGGTAGAACTAACACTCTCCCAGTCGTAGATTAGACTGGGTATTCCATGTTCTGATTTGGTTATTGTTCTTGATTATCCAGCTTTGTGTTTGTTTAGTGAATTTTAAATCCCTTATAAAGATAATTGTTCATTCTAAGTAAGATAGCAGCTAGTAGCAAGTTTCCTAAAGAGAAAGCCATTAGGTGACTTGATTTTAACTGATATCAGTGGTGTCCATGAGAACAAAATTATGAATCAGGTGAGCATGTAGAAGCTTAATTTGAAAGTTTATGAGGGGTATAAGACCAGCTATTATATGGCAACAATTATCTGAGAGATAAAACTGATAGATCTTATAACTGTTTTAAGTATGCTGGCTAAGACTTCTGAACTTATTATATTATAGCCTTAGTCCAGTTTTTTTACCCCTGAAAATTAAAACAATTATTATTCATTAAAAATGCATTTAATAAGAACAATATAGTGATCAGATATAGCTTGTCCAATTTTAAAAACTGATGATGGTTAGAACATAATATTTGAAATTTTATATTTATAATTTTGCATTCTGATTCTACATGCTATCATGGAATCTTAGGCACTGAGCTATTTGTATGGCTTAAAAAAGAATTTGGTGCACACATGTCCATGGATAATATCTACCTCCCATAAAGGGTTCGACAGGGGGGAGCAAATTTCTAGATGGTGCTTCTACTCTTGGTTATTAATTTGATGGATTAATTAATTGATGAAATGATTGATTCTAATATAGTAATTAAAAGGTGCTTATGCTTATTGTTTTTGTTTGGAAATTATTGTTTAAAAATTCATTTTTTATAGCTTAAATTTCCTAAATAAGGGAAGGAGAGTGTCAAAGCACAAGTGGCCTGCTCCTGTGTGTGTGTGCTCAGTTGTGTCTGACTCTTTGCGACCCCATGGACTATAGGCCACCAGGCTCTTCTGTCCATGGAACTTTCTAGGCAAGGGTACTGGAGTGGGTTGCCACTTCCTCCTCCAGGGGGTCTTCTCAACCAAAGGATCGAATCCGGGTTTTCTGTGGCTCCTGCATTGGCAGGCAGATTCTTTACTACTGAACCACCTGGGAAGCCACCCAGCCTGCTCCTATAGTGGTCTATATGACAGCATCTAGTTAAGAGATTATGGCTGCTGACTCCACACCTCATTTTCCTCTCTGGAACTCAAGGAATTGTACAATTAATCCTTCTAATAACCATTAAGACTTGATTAAGAACAGGTGGAGGGATCTTCATTTCACAAATAAAATTCTTATACATAAAGAGGTTAATGATTTGCTGACAAGTCAGCAACAAAACTGGGCTGGCAGCCCTCCTGACCCAGAATTCTCGACTCTGCACCATTGTGCTTCTCTCTTTCATAGTCACACTCTCAGTGAAGCTGGTTTTCATTGTAAACCACACGCTTGCTTTGGGGATCAAAATGGAGAAATAGACGAAACAGGTCTTTCATAGTACTGGTTTCTTTTCATATTGTAGTCACTGCTCAATGCTGGTATTTACAAAATCATTCCTATCTAGTACTTGGATCCCCATTTGTTCTTCTTCGTGAAGATGTTAGAAAGAAATGAAGTGGTCTATTTTTATTTTTGACAAATGCTTTTGGAATGCTGTCATAATAGCAATATACAACTTTATGGTGAAGGACTAACATGGGCTCATCTTCTCCAGGGCACTAACAGAGCTGAATACCAAAGAAAATGTTTTTTTTTTTTTATTACATGAGTATTTTATGGAAGTGAGCTTCCTTTGTAACCATGTAAGTCTGCTAAGCCACTGAGAGTTTTTATGCAGTCATGATTATAAAACAAGTCTCAGAATTTGGGGAAACATCAAAAAACCTTAGGACTACATTGTACAATCTAAGTAGCCCCACTGTGTTATAAAATTTAAAATGGAGGGAAGTAATTGCGGGTTCCACTTTGAAGATATCAAACATGAGAATTTCACTCAAGCTGCCGCCCCTTTTCTCCAGCTGGCAGCATCACCACCGGAATCACAAACAACAGCAGGTAATTTTAGCAAAATGTGTCTCATCCAAAAAAAAAAAAACTGTTTAGCTGTACCAAAAGACAAGAAAATTCAACAATTAGGCAACAATTAACAAATAATATGGCATCAATTCTATAATGGACATTTGAAAATTGAAACTGAATTTTGAAAAACACAAATTCACTTTGCTGGGAAAAACTAATCCAAAACACAGAAAATGTGTACTTGTTTAACGTGGTCAGGAAATGGAATGCTCTTAAAAATCAACATTTTGATTAATAGAGGTAGCATGATATTACATAAGGATTTTATGCAGTTACATATCAGATCAACTCTGCATCTAGCATAGCTGTGTGACTTTTGTTCATTTGACCATTCTGAATTAGTTTTTTCACCCATAAAATGGGATGGTGGTGGGAGTAATACATGTTCTTTTTATCTCAGAGTTATTACCAGGAAAATATGTGATCATAAAGTATAAAGTTTTGTCAACACCATATTTTGGGGTCCAGTTTTTTTTGGGGGGGGGTCCAGTTTTAAATTATCAGTTTATAATCAACTGCATATGACATGAAAGCTAAACTGTATATAATACATCTTTGATAAAGCAAGGAGGTGACATTAATAAATCTCACTTCACAAATCCATGGGTGCAAGGAATGACCTTTCCATATACATGTGGTTCAGTGTTCATTACAGCACTGTTTACAGTAGGCAGAATATGCAAGGGACCTAAATGTCCATTCACAGATGAATGGATAAAGAAGATGCGGGGTGTGTGTGCGTGTGTGTGTACATATACACAAAGTGGAATATTACTCAGCCATAAAAAGAATAAAATAATGCCATTTGCAGCATCATAGATGGACCTAGAGATTATCATACTAAATGAAGTCAGGGAGACAAATATCATATGATATTGTTTATAGGTGGAATCTAAAAAACAGATACCAATGAACTTACTTAAAAAACAGAAACAAAGCCACAGATATAGAAAATAAACTTATGGTTACCAAAGAGGAAAGGGGTGGGGAGAGGTAAATTTGGAGTTTGGAATTAACATATATGCACTACTATATATACAACAGATAGCCAACAAGGACCTACCATATAGAACAGGGAACTATACTCAATATTTTGTAATAACCTGTAAGGGGAAAGAATCTGAAAAAGCATCTATCTATCTATCTATATGGATATGTATAACTGAATCACTTGGCTATACACTTGAAACTAATGCAACATTATGAATCAACTATACTCCAATTTTAAAAAAAAAAGAGGAAATGACCTTGACTTTTTTGTAAAATGTCACTTCGGTCATTTGGGGGTTTCCCTTCCCTAAAGGCTGTCATCCATGTGTGGGATCTTATGAAGGGTCTAGGTACTGTCTGTGTGCACGTGTGTGGGCGCCTATGTGGTCCTCTGTGATTGGTCTACACAGACCCACGCTGGCCCTGACCAAGTAGCACCCATTCCTCTCTTGGGTCTTGCTTCCTCCCCAGGGGCATGGCTGAGAATCTGGGCACAGATCTCCTTTGCTCTACCCATCAAACTTACCTATGCTAGTCTGGGAAATGGTTGTTCGGCAGCTGTGATTTTGGTGTGTTCCTGAAAGGAGGTGTGGTCAAAGTCCATCTCCTCTGCCGTCTTGGCCTCTCTCCCACCTCAACAACAGTTTTAAAACAGTTGTAGAAAAAGCTGTGAAGATAAAGGTCCAAAACTCGGTGTTGAAAAAGAAGGGAGAAAGTCACACAGGTGTCAGAACTTGCAGGGACTCAGCACATCCCGCTGCTGGAACGGGGCTGATGAAGTCTTTGGAAATTTGCTGGCTCTTCATGGCTGCCACCTCTGAGTTGTCAGCAAAGCCTTGGGTGGAGACCTGAGGTCGTTTTTGATGGTCAAGGACAGCATCAGGAAAGAGGGAAGGGTCAGAGTCAAGCCCCCAGCCGCCCCTGGGGTCCAACCGTAAAGTTCAGAATACAATGACCACTGCTTCTCTTCTGCCTCCTTGAGGAACTTAGCTTGCCTTTGGGCCAACTACCGTCTCCGTCTCCGTCTCTGACCAGGAATTCCTAGTTCGAGTGGTGCCCAGATCTCTGTTTCCCTGCGTCACTGCCTGGAGGTGAACGGAGAAGCCAGAAAAGACTCTTCAGAGTACAGCCTCCTGTTGCTCCCGCCGCCAGCGCGAGGGGATGCACGCCATGTGCAGCTCACCGTTTTGCACTTGGGTGCCGATCGTCTGTTTTTTAAGAAGGTAGGTGGCATTGCTATGAAGCTATATCGAGAATAAGAATAAATCAAAAGTAAGATGGTTCCGATTTCTCCACTGCAGTCACTGAAATTCAAGATGATCTGTGGTACAGACAGAGAGAACAGACTTGTGGGTGGGGACATGGGGATCGGAAGGGACCTGAAGGGGGAGGGATGGATTGGCAGTTTGGGGTTAGCAAATGTAAGCTATTACATATGGGATGGATAAACAGGGGCTTCCCTGATGGCTCAGACGGTCAAGAATCTGCCTGCAAGGCAGGAGACCTGGGTTTGATCCCTGGGTTGGGAAGCTCCCCTGGAGGAGGGCATGGCAACCCACTCCAGTATTCTTGCCTGGAGAATTCTGTGGACAGAGGAGCCTGGCGGGCTATGGTCTATGGGGTTGCAAAGAGTTGGATACAACTGAGTGACTCACACAGGCACGGATAAACAACAAGGTCCTACTGTATATATCCTGGGATAAACCATATTGGAAAATATTTTTTAATGTATATATATGTATAACTGGATCACTGTGTTGTACACCAGAAATGAGAACATTATAAATCAACTGTATTTCAAAAAAAATCTTAATGCTAAGATTATCTATGGTAAATTTAACCTATTAGTTCAGCCTTAAAACAAATTTTAATTCATCTGAGGCCTCACCATGGACCTAGTCCAATTTAAGTCAGACCCACTTTGACCAGTTTGACCACTGGAGCAGCCCAGTTTCTAAGTCAGATTCCTACATCAAAATGTATCCAGAGTCCCACCATAGCTTTTCACCTTTGCAAACTACGCTATTTGTTCCATGCCATTATCTTTTTATCATTTCACTCCTCAATTGGTGCGGTGCCCTCTCACTGGCCTCCCTACTTCCATTCAAACTTCTCTATGGTCTATCATCCACATAGCAGAGTGAATTTGTTAAAATAAGCCAGATCATGTCACTTCTCTGATAAAAATCCTTCAATAGCTCCTCCCTCTTGTCAAAGTCCCAATAGTGGCCTACCCGGCCCTACATGACCTGATTTGGCTACTTCTCTGCCCTCATGTCACTACCACTATCCCTCTTTGACACTTGTCTCCAGCCACATTGGCTTCTGGATGCTTGTCAACTATGCTAAGCTTGTTTCCATCTCAGGGTCTTTGCAAATTCTATTCTTTCTGCCTGGAGTGCTTTTCGTTTTTACATACACATGGCTTACTTCTTGGTACCTCCTACTCAAAGGCCAGCTTATCAGTGAGGCCTTCCCAGACACCCTATTTTTTTTTCAATTATTTTTATTAGTTGGAGGCTAATTACTTCACAACATTGCAGTGGGTTTTGTCATACATTGACATGAATCAGCCATGGAGTTACATGTATTCCCCATCCCGATCCCCCCTCCCACCTCCCTCTCCACCCGATTCCCCTGGGTCCTCCCAGTGCACCTGGCCCAAGCACCTGTCTCATGCATCTCTCCTGGGCTGGTGGTCTGTTTCACCATAGATAATACACATGCTGTTCTCTCGAAACATCCCACCTTCGCCTTCTCCCACAGAGTCCAAAAGTCTATTCTGTACATCTGTGTCTCTTTTTCTGTTTTGCATATAGGGTTATCATTACCATCTTTCTAAATTCCATATATATGTGTTAGTATGCTGTAATGATCTTTATCTTTCTGGCTTACTTCACTCTGTATAATGGGCTCCAGTTTCATCCATCTCATTAGAACTGATTCAAATGAATTCTTTTTAATGGCTGAGTAATATTCCATGGCCAGACACCCTATTTAAAATTGCAACCTTGTTCTTAGAGTCCATCCTCCTTATCTGCTTCATTTTTTTTCCACAGCATATATAACCATTTAACAAATAATTCACCTTTTTATTATCTCCCCCTCCCCCCCTTCCCCAGAATGCATGCTCCATGAGAGCAGGGTTGTTTTGTTTTGTTTTGTTTTTTTCTCCCTGGCTATGTTTTCTCTGCCTGTGAGGCAGGAGACCAGGGTTCAATCCCTGGGTTGGGAAGTTCCTCTGGAGAAGGGAATGGCAATCCACTCCAGTATTCTTGCCTGGAGAATTCCATGGACAGAGAAGCCTGGAGGGCTACAGTCTGTGGAGTTACAAAGAGTCAGACACGACTGAGTGACTAACTCACATATGTTTTCTCTGCCTGGCTCGGAACTTGACACATAGCTGGGGCTTTGTTGGCCTTTGCTTGTAATCAGCCCAACTGCATCTCAGGTTTGGCCTTATATTTGGAGGAATCATCACGTTTGTCTAGCTTTGAGGACTTGGGCTTTTAGAGGGGTCCCAGATTCAGAGTTTTTCACTTCCTTTGGCTTCTCCATAGCATTCCCATTCCTATGACCAAGAGCATTTCCAATTAGGGCATTAATTTTAACCCAAGGAACCCAGCATGACGTAGAAACCAGATAGTGCTATTCAGCCAGGCTCACAGCTATCTCTTCATTTGGGTTCCAGTAGACTCAGACTGCCAGCATGTTGGGTTGGTTATGGCTTGAAATCAGTAGTGGAAGTCTTTATAAACCTTTTTTATTGAAGTTCTTCCTTTTCAATCTAACAACTTCTCATGAAAATAGCATTGGTCTTGGTTCAGGGGTGGCAGCAGATAAAAGTGAAATCACATGTTCAGTTAGGTCCTCTTGGAAGCCAACATGGAACTTGAATTAGAAATGTCATAGGTTTATTGGGGGGATAGAGCTTATGAAAGGCAAAAGGGGGCTGAAACAGGATTGGGCAGGAAAAGCCTGCTTTGGAGCAAAGACTGCCATTAGAAGAGCCCCACATTGAACCTGCTATATAGCACAGGGATCTCAGCTCAGTGCTCTGTGATGACCTAGAGGAGGGCAGGGAGGGGGAGGGAGGCACCAGAAGGAGGGGATATGTGTATACTTACAGCCAATTCACCTTGTTGTATAGCAGAAACTAACAACATTGTGAAGCAATTATCCTCCAATTAAAAACTTTTTTTAATTTAAAAAACAACTCAAATGGCCAGTCCCTGAACTTCTAGTGTGCTGAGTCACTGGCTGCAGCTGCCTGAAACAGATTGGCCTCAGCTCCAAAGATGAGGTGGATCCTGAAGACAGAATAGCTGAAGGCTGTCAGCTGAGTAGAACTCCTTGGTGCTGGATGGCAAGTTTTTCCTTGAAGGGAGCTCTGAGCAGTACACCTGCCTGACTCCCAGATGTCAATATTGTTGTGACACCCCCTGGATCTCCAAGTTGGTCCATAGTGTATTGGAGAGGTAGAAATGTGGAAGGCAGACATATAATGGTTCATCTAGGTGGGTATCAGCTTGACCACAGTTGACTGAAAAGTATGGTTGGTGGCAAGATTTCTTTTCTTCTTCTTTTTTCCCCCTTTGGTTGGGGAGAGACAAGAACCAATATTTAACTGGCCTTTATGAATTTGCCTGAGATAGCTGCCTCAAAATAGGAGCTTTAGAGCATTAACCAAAGCCTTCTCTTTTAGTGCCAGGGTGATTCAGGGCTACAGGAGAGCACCAATCCTGTTTGCATATTTTAAAATATCTCTCACAACTAATGCAAATCAGATGCTTCAAAATTTTAAATCATTCCCACTAGTGAGCACTTCAAACAACAAACTAACACTGGCAGTTATTACATCATCTTAAAAAAAACACTCTTGTAATCAATTAAACTCATTACACCTGAATAATCATTACCAATGATGTATAATTTAAATAATCTCTGCAAAATGGTTTATTTATGACTGTCAGACCTACTAACAATTTTCCAAAGCATCACTCAGTAGAATCTGATATAGTTTCCTATTAAAGCCATTTTAAACCTTAGAGAGTTGCCAGTACTGCTCTGGGACAAATTATTACAGACAGGAAGAGCAGCCCATGAAAATTACTTAAGGACCTTGCTTTTCCTTATCTTCCTTCAGCTGGGCATCCTGGAAGAAATTTGCCTCTTTCTTGATATTCTTTGCTTAAGCCACCAGGTGTAATAACCAACTCACTCAGATATCCTTATATTTGGCTACCAAGTACTGCAAATCCTCCTCCTTGGTGGGCACCCACTCAGAGACCCTTGAGACAGCTGTCTATAACTTTTTTTTTTTTTTGGTTGCTTTGTGTGACATGCAGAATCTTAGTTCCCAGATCAGGTATTGAACTCGTGCCCCCTGCACTGGGAGTGTGGAGTCCCAACCACTGGACCACCAATAAGTCCCCAGCTGCCTATAACTTAAGGGGTTGCTTTGCCATCACTGAATGGACTACCATTTTCCCACCTTATTGTCACTGTGGGATGATCCTACCTTCACTCCACATTTTTGCTCAAGATCAACTGCATACAACTTTCCTCCTGTTTAGACATGTTTGATAACAAGTGATAGAAATCTGATCTCACTAGCTTGAAATGCAGGATTTATTGTAACAGTAAATGCTACAATCCCATGGGCACTCAAGGATAAGAGTTGGATTACAGTCAGGCCACACAGGAATGGAAACTGGAATGCCATGCACTGTAGGGGTCTCTCCCACTCTTGCAGAACCACAACATAATTTCTTCTATTGGTAGGATTGCTTTATCCTATCTTTTCTGGTTTTCTTCACACCACCAAAACTTCAGTTCACATGTAGTATTGGCTTGCCATGGCACTAACTCCTGCCCTATCTCTACTTGATTTTATTTCTAAGATTCAGGCTTTCAGTGTCCCCATTTCTGAATTAAGTTTCATAGTGTTCCAATTCTAAATTCCCAGGAGAAAGTCAGGAGCAAAGTCCTGGTCCAAAAACCTGCAACTAGGATGGGGATTGGAAAACTCAGCAGTGGCCACAGGACTGGAAAAGGTCAGTTTTCATTCCAATCCCAAAGAAAGGCAATGCCAAAGAATGCTCAAACTACCACACAATTGTACTTATCTCACACACTAGTAAAGTAATGCTCAAAATTCTCCAAGCCAGGCTTCAACAATACGTGAACCATGAACTTACAGATGTTCAATTCAAGCTGGTTTTAGAAAAGGCAGAGGAACCAGAGATCAATTTGCCAACATCTGCTGGATCATTGAAAATGCAAGAGAGTTCCAGAAAAACATCTACTTCTGCTTTATTGACCATGCCAAAGTCTTTGATATATGGATCACAACTAACTGTGGGAAATTCTGAAAAAGATGGGAATACCAGACCACCTGACCTGCCTCTTGAGAAACCTGTATGCAGGTCAGGAAGCAACAGTTAGAACTGAAATGTTGTGAAGTAATTAGCCTCCAACTAATAAAAAAAAAAAATAGTCAATAACTTAGAACTGGACATGGAACCACAGACTGGTTCCAAATAGGAAAAGGAGTACGTCAAGGCTGTATATTGTCACCCTGCTTATTTAACTTATATGCAGAGTACATCATGAGAAATGCTGGGCTGGATGAAGCACAAGCTAGAATCAAGATTGCCAGGAGAAATATCAATAACCTCAGATATGCAGACAACACCACCCTTATGGCAGAAAGTGAAGAAGAGCTAAAGAGCCTCTTGATGAAAGTAAAAGAGGAGAGTGAAAAAGTTGGCCTAAAGCTCAACATTCAGAAAATGAGGATCATGGCATCTGGTCCCATCATTTCATGGCAAATAGATGGAGAAACGGTGGAAACAGTGGCAGACTTTATTTTGGGGAACTCCAGTATCACTGCAGGTGGTGACTGCAGCCATGAAATTAAAAGACACTTACTCCTTGGAAGGAAAGTTATGACCAGCCTAGACAGCATATTAAAAAGCAGAGACATTACTTTGCCATCAAAGGTCCATCTAGTCAAAGTTATGGTTTTTCCAGTGGTCATGTATGGATGTGAGAGTTGGACTATAAAGAAAGCTGAGCACCGAAGAATTGATGCTTTTGAATTGTGGTGTTGGAGAAGACTCTTGAGAGTCCCTTGGACTGCAAGGAGATCCAACCAGTCCAACCTAAAGGAGATCAGTCCTGGATGTTCATTGGAAGGACTGATGCTGAAGCTGAAACTCCAGTACTTTGGCCACCTCATGCGAAGAGTTGACTCATTTGAAAAGACCCTGATGCTGGGAAAGATTGAAGGCATGAGGAGAAGGGGACAACAGAGGATGAGATGGTTGGATGGCATCACCGACTCAGTGGACATAAGTTTGGGTAAACTCAGGGAGTTGGTGATGGACAGGGAGGCCTGGTGTGCTGCAGTCCATGGAGTCACAGAGAGTTGGACATGACTGAGCAACTGAACTGAACTGAACTGAGGATGGGGATGCTATCACACTTCTATGGTGGAAGATAATGATTGGTATCTTAGCTGAACGTTGGCATTCAGTTTCTGGAGTCCCAGTGAGCATTTCAAAAGAAGTATAAGAATTTGCATTAACACTTAGAATAATTTTATTGTTGAGAGGTAGTATTTTGTTTTTCAGTTGCTAAGTCGTGTCCAACTCTTTGTGACCCCATGGGCTGCAGCACTCCAGGCCCCCTGTTTCCTATCTCCTAGAGGCTGCTCAAATTCATGTCAGTCAGGGATGCTATCTAACCATCTCATCCTCTGTCACTTCCCTCTGCTCCTGCCTTCAATCTTTCCCAGCATCAGTCTTTTCCATTGAGTCAGTGCTTCCCATCAGGTGAACAAAGTACTGGAGCTTCAGCATAAGCCCTTCAGTGAATATTCAGGGTTGATTTCCTTTTGGATTGACTGGTTTGATCTCTTTGCAGTCCAAGGGACTCTCAAGAGTCTTCTCCAGCACCACAGTTTGAAAGCATTAATTCTTTGGTACTGAGCCTTCTTTATGGTCCAATTCTCATATCTGTACATGACAATCAGTGTTACAGATTAAGAGCATAGACTCTGGATAAGACGTAATCTATGTGACCTTGGATAAGTTATCTAACTTCTCTGTATCTCAGTTTCCTCATTAGTAGCATAAAGATAATGGTCCCCATAGTGTTGTTGTTACTTAATATATGTAAAATACTTGGAATAGTGCCTGGCTTGTATTAAGTGATAAACAAGCATCAGTTATTATGTTAACTACATTCTCCTTAGAGTTCCTTACTGAGTAGCAGTATAAACTAATATTACATTTTATTGTTCAAATTCTGCTTCTATAAAAAGAAATATTATTTGTGTTGTCTTATTGGCATCAATTGGTTGACAAATAGTTGGTGTGTGTAGACAGGTAAGGTCAGTTTCATGGCTATTTGGGACATTTGCACAATGAAGAAAATTTTAGTTACACAAGTACTGACTTCTGTTATATGTATATACTACTTATCCTACCACTTAATATTTTTCTTTAACACACTTAAAATGAAGAAAAGTCTTAAGTACATTTCCCTAAAAGAGAAAACACTTCATCATTACAATAAATACTCTATATCATTTGCCTTAAGTAGATGATAACCATAGATATAAATACAATGAAAACAGCACAATTTTACTAAAGTCTAACTAAATAACACTTGACTGCCCGGAGCTTGAGGTTGGCTTTCTGTTAAAAAAAAAAAAAAAAAAGCAAGTGTTAGAGGGTGTTAAAAGACCAGCCCTGAGTTGAAACTTTCTTAGTGATGTAATCAGTAGATTAAAAGTGATTCAACAGAGAATAGTGCTCTCGATTCATGACTTAATGTTATTGAATGGTGGGCATGAGGCCCGCCAAAGCCATCCCTGAAATTCTCTCTCCCGCACTTCCCAGGTGGCCCAGTGGTAAAGAACCCGCCTGCCAGTGCAGGAGACATGAGAAATGTGGGTTCAGTCCCTGGGTCGGGAAGATCCCCTGGAGGAGGGCATGGCAACCCACTTCAGTCTTGTTGACTGGAGAATCCCTTGGACAGAGGAGCCTGTTGGGCTATACTCCATAGGGTCGAAAAGAGTTGGACACGACTGAAGTGACTTAGCATGCACACACTTCCAGTAGCACAAGTTCTACACAAAAAAAGAGCCCTGTTCTAGAGGGACTAAAGGCCTAGAAGTAGGAAGAAGACTAAGAATGGTGCTTCACTCTTTTTCCCTCCATTTTCTACCTCAAGGGAAGTAGAGGGTCTGGAGTTCAAATTCTTTCCCCAACATTTACTTAGAGGTTAGCTTATCATCTCCTGTTTCTTCACCTGAAATATGTGTGGGGTGGGGGGTGAGGAGTGGGGGTAAAATGATAGTATCTAACATGCAGAGTTATAATGAAAATTAATTATGAGCACATACAAGGAGTGCTTAGTACAGGTCTTGACTATTGTAAATCCTAATTATGTATATATATATATATACACACATATACATGTATATATATCTTGTGTTATAAATGGGAATGTGCATATATTGACATGCTTTTTATTTTTAATAATAACTTACAGTTCTTTCTCCATGTGACTTCATATAAATCTACCTCATTTTGAAAATGACTACATAGAACCCCAAAGTATGTATATTCCATATTTTTTTTGGCATGCTAGATCTTAGTTCCCTAACCAGGAATTGAATCCCCCATGCCCACTGTGGTGGAAGTGTGAAGTCTTAACCACTCGACTGCCAGGGAATTCCCCTCCATATTATTTTTTAATTTGTCTTTTGTTGGGGGACATTCATATTGTTGTGTCTGCGTGTGCATGTGTGTGTGTTAATTTTACAAGTGAGGGGATTAAGGCTCATGGAGGCTAAGGCAGCCATAAGATACCTAAGCCACACTGTGTTCTATGCCTCTGTCCTCTGGAACATTGTCAACAGTAGCTTCAGCCCCACCAATGGTGATTGCCCTATCTACATATGCCAGAAAGATCAGCTGTCCCTAAATGTCAGATTCCTTAACTGGAGTCAAGGCAGTTTGAGTCACATGTAAAGTAATAAATGTAAAATGATATTACTCAAGGAGGTATGTAAAAGCCCCCCTGCCTGTACAAAGGGCAGAAGCGAGTGGAGTGGAAGTGAAATGGGGTAAGCAGAGATTGGACAGGGCAGGGAAAGACTGGGAGTTAGAGGAAGCAACACCGAGACTCATTAGAAAGAAGGAGACAAGCAGGAAAACTTCACAGGCTCACTGTGCCCACATCTCAATTTTGCATTCTCTTTTGTCACCTGTTTATGGTGTAGAAGAAATAGCAAATTGCATTTCAGTGCCTGTCTAGCACAATGCCTCATCCTGCAAATGCTCAATAAATATTTACTAAGTGAATGAATAGATTTACATTCTTGATTACCTAAGACTTACGGAATGTTGAGCCAGGCGTGTTAGCATGGCAGGCATGCCATCTGGGAGTAAAGACACCGTCAGACCTGGCCTCATGCAGGCGAGCCATGTCAGACTAGCGGGCAGAGGGAAGTGCCGACCTTTATAGTTGCCACGTGGAATTGAACACAATTCATAACATTGTTTCAGGTGCTACTGGAGGAAAAAATAGCTTGAAAGAACCATTACCAGACTTCATATGTCCTTTGAGCAGCATCATAAAAATAGGATATCTTGCCCAAGTTTATGATTCCATTACAAAAGAAAAATAAAGCCATTAGTAAATCTAAGGGAAGATATTGACTACACATCTCTTTGTCTGAGTCAGTTTACAGAATATATTGAATTGGGCTCTGTGGCCCCCAGGAGCAAAATCCATGAGTTATTTTTAGAGGAGTTAGAGCAAGTCTAAATAAGTGTAAGGCTGTCTGCCTTGAGTTGCTCTTTATAGTAGCAATATCATCCTCTTTATATCTTAGACATGCTTTCGAGGTACAATACTTGGAGCACAGGTAGCCTGCATTCCAGGTCAAAAAATCTGTGAACTGAGTGCTTTTAGAGCAATGGTTCAAATTGATTTGAAGTTGTTCAAATCAAATGTAGGTTATGCAGTTTGAATTCTGGTTGTTCCTCTTTTTAGCTGTGTGTATTAGTCATGATTTTGCTGACATAAAGCTGTGTAGTAAATAACTATCAAATCTCCCTTATTTTTCTCACTTGCAAGCCACTGGGTTGACTATGGCTCTATGGGGTTTGCTTCCCTGATGACTCAGTGGTAAAGAGTCCACCCACCAAAGCAGGAGCCACAGGGGACAGGAGTTCAATCCCTGGGTCAGGAAGATCCCCTGGAAAAGGAAATGGCAACCCAGTCCAGTATTCTTGCCTGAAAAATCCCATGGACAGAGGAGCCTGGCGGGCTACAGTCCCGTGGTTCACAAAGAGTCAGACATAACTGAGCATGCATGCTGTGGAGTTCAATGAGGGTCAGCTGGGCTTGGTGCCAGGCTGTGGGTTGGATTCAAGTCTGTTTCCTGTACCTCCTCGGTCTGGAGAGGATCCCCAGGGTAGGTTCCCTCATGGTGGAAGTGCAAGGAAGAAAGTCAAAGTCATGCAGGCACATCTGAAACCTCTACTTGTGTCATAGGCAGACTAACATTTCATTGGCCAAAGCCTAGGTCATTGAAACAGGGAAGTATACTTCTTCCATAGAAAGGGGATAAGACAAGATGGAAAAATTGTAAGCAAGTACTGCAATCTAACACACCATGGGACCTTGGCTAAGATGTGAAACTTCTTTGTGCCTCGTTTTCATTATCTGAAAGATGGGCATCATAAAGTTATCTACTTCATAGAGTCGTTTGGAGACTTTAATGAGTGAATATGTGTCAAATAGTTGAAACAGTGCCTGGCTCATAGTAAGTACTCAAAAAATATCAATTATTCATGCTTAAACTATTTTGTAAGCAAGTAAAGTAAAAAGTTCTTGATTTCTAGGAATCTAAATTACAACAAATTTTAACATAATTGTATCATTTATCCTAATGGACATATTAGCACATATTCAGAAAGATGATAAAATAAGAGTTGAAGTAAGTAGAACATTGATTAATCAGAAATCAACACTGCCTGGCTCTACAAATTTTCAATTGTTAAAATTGCAAGGGACATTGGAAATCCTCTCATCCAGAAGACAAAGGTTAGGATTAAGTATCACTTTGGCACGTCACTGAAACTAATTTGAAACATATATAAAATTGGGATAATCAGGTTGTTTCTCTGACTTGAACCCAGGTCCACCGAGGAACTCTGGGAGTCACTGGAGCACATATACCTCAGAGTTTTTCCACCCAGGGAGCTGGAGTATTTATACACTAATTTCTGTCATTTATTGACTGAGCAGCACTCCCAAAGGAGCATTAATTTCTCTGCCCTTCTGCTTGGATGGCAAAGCGGGCTCTGGAGGGCAGAGGAAACCTTCAGGCCTGTGTGCTCAGAAGTGGTGAGAATGATAGAATCTGGAATTAGCAACTGCTACCCTCTCTCATTTTTTTTAGACAACATCCATTTATTCATATAGATTAAAAAATTAAAGAAATAGAAAAAAATTTCCTTATGATGAGAACTCAGGATTTACTCTAACAACTTTCATATATAACATACAGCAGTGTTAATTTTATTTGTCATGTTATACATTACATCCCTAGAACTTATTTATTTTGTAATAGGAAGTTTGTACATGTTGACTGCCTTCATCCAATTCTTCCTCCCCCTGTCTCTGATAACCACAAATCTTGTCTCATTTTCTGATTTTGTTTTTGAATTATAATTGACCTACAACACTGTGTTAGTTCCTGTTACACAGCCTAGTGATTCAATATTTCTGTACATTTCAAAATAATCACCATGATAAGTCTAGTTATGATCTATCATATACAAAGATATTACATGGTGGTTTAGTCACTAAGTCATGTCTGACTCTTGCGACACCATGGACTGCAGCCTGCCAGGCTCCTCTACCCATAGGATTCTCCAGGCAAGAATACTGGAGTGGGTTGCCATTTCCTTCTCCTGCCCTCTCTCATTGTTTGCTGGTTTCCACTGAAGTAGTGAGCAGAACTGTCTTTATAAATCCTTATCCATGTCACCACTGACCTCTAATCTCCAGCTCTTGGAATGCTATCAACTGGTAACTCCTAAAACATACTGGTTGAATGAATTAACAAATGATTTATTCCATCCATTAAAAAGAAATGGGGTGTGTGTGTGTGTTAATAAATGTATTTTTATTTTCAGAGCAGTTTTAGGTTTAAATGAAAACTGAGCAGAAAGTACAAAGGGTTTCTATATACTTCCTCCCCCACCGTCCCACCCTCAGTTTCCCCAGTTATTAACATCTGGCATTAATGTGGTGCATTTGTTATGACTGACATATCAATAGTGGTACTTTATTATTTACTAAAGTCTATGGTTTATATTGGGCTTCCCTCATAGCTCAGTTGGTAAAAAATCCACCTGCAATGCAGGAGAACCCGGTTTGATTCCTGGGTCAGGAAGAGCCACTGGAGAAGGGATAAGCTACCCACTCCGGTATTCCGGCCTGGAGAATTCCATGGACTATAACAGTCCATGGGGTCGCAAAGAGTTGGACACGACTGAGCGACTTTCATTTTCACTTTCATGGTTTATATTAGGGTTCAGTCTTTGTGTTGTACAGTTCTATGGGTTTTGCCAAATGCATAATGTCATGTATCTACCATTACAGTTTCATATGGAATGATTTCAGTACTCTAAACATCCCCTGTGCTCCATCTATTCATTCTTTCCTTTCATCCCTCCCCCAACCACTGATCTTTTTACTGCCTCAATGGACTTTTTTGCATTTCTTTCTTTTACAGAATTTGAAAGTAGTTTACTAGGATTTTTTTTTAGGCCACATTATGCAATATGTGGGACCTTAGTTCCCTAACCAGAGATTGAACTCATGTCCCCTGCATTGGGAGTGCTGAGCCTTAACCACTGGACCACCAGGGAAATCTTGCCTCTGTGGTTTTGACTGCAACAGTCTTTTGAAAAAACAGTTGCAAAGCATTTGAAACTTACAATGTTTAATTTAACTAAAATTTCCATCATTTTCAGAGGACAACATGGATACTAGTTTACAAACTGATAAACTCTGCTTTTTTTAATAGACAACTTCTATATCAAGTCCCCTTGTGGTCTCACAAATTGTCTTACCCCCATTTGCCTTCTCTCATCCTTCTGCACTTGAATGCCCCTCTCCCTTGAGTTTTGGCATCTTTGGAGCTGCAAAAACCATTGCATTAAATTAATTTAGTGCCTGTTAATTGGAAATCAAAGTTGCTATACTTGGCATGATGTTAGATTATTAGACAAGTTTTTTGTGGCTTTGGGGGGGCTTGTTCAGGTAGGTGGTAGTAGAAGGAGTATTGTTTGGTACTTGCTGTGTTTTCTTTAGATTTTTATTCCAATTTTATTCCCTATCCTAATTGCAGTGAGAACTGATTTAGCAGCTGTAATGTCACTCACAGCCTCCTGACATTGCTAGCAACTCATTTATTTCTTCTCTTCATTGCTTCCTTCAGTTCTCCCAATTTCTCTTCTAAAGCATCTTTGTTCAAAAACAAACAAAAATGTATTATAAGGAAAACCCATAACTAAGAATCCACACTACATTCTTCATATTAAAAAGCACTTTGGGGATCACCTTCATTTCTACCAACAAATAAACATTTTCCCAAAGCTTAAAAAAAGACATCACTTTAACAGTCTATAAAGAGACTGGCAAAATCTGACAGTATATTAAAACACTGACGTTATTATGTTAAAAAATTATACAGATAGCACATAAAGATTATATTGGCTGAATAATTTGTTTAAAGATATTTCAGCACCACTTTATTACATTTTTCTTTATTGATGACATGTTTAACAATGTTAAAAAGCTTCACAGTGATTTTTATCATATGGTTCTCTATGAGAGGGAGAGAGAAAGTCAAGAATAAGAGTATTTTTTAAGTCTATAGTGAGCTGTCTGGTTCAACCAACACAGATTTGGTGTGTACTGTGACAGGGTGCTAAGATTCACAAAAACTAAGGCATAAATGAGGTACCATCTCATGCCAGTCAGAATGGCTGCTATCAAAAAGTCTACAAAGAACAAATACTGGAGAGGGTGTGGAGAAAAGGGAACCCTCTTATACTGTTGGTGGGAATGCAAACCAGCACAGCCACTATGGAGAACAGTGTGGAGATTCCTTAAAAAACTGGAAATAGAACTGCCATACGACCCAGCAATCCCACTGCTGGGCATACACACCGAGGAAACCAGAATTGAAAGAGACACGTGTACCCCAATGTTCATCACAGCACTGTTTACAGTAGCTTGGACATGGAAGCAACCTAGATGCCCATCAGCAGATGAAGGGATAAGAAAGCTGTGGTACATATACACAATGGAATATTACTCAGCCATTAAAAAAGAATACATTTAAATCAGTTCTAATGAGGTGGATGAAACTGGAGCCTATTATACAGAATGAAGTAAGTCAGAAAGAGAAACACCAATACAGTATATTAACACATATATACGGAATTTATAAAGATGGTAATGATGACCCTATATGCGAGACAGCAAAAGAGACACAGATACAAAGAATAGACTTTTGGACTCTGTGGGAGAAGGCAAGGGTGGGATGATTTGAGAGAATAGCATGGAAACATGTATATTACCATTTGTGAAATAGATCACCAGTCCAGGTTCGATGCATGAGACGGGTTGCTCAGGGCTGGTGCACTGGGATGACCCTGAGGGATGGGATGGGGAGGGAGGTGGGAGGGAGGTTCAGGATGGGGAACACATGTACACCCATGGCTGATTCATGTCAATGTATGGCAAAAACCACTACAATATTGTAAAGTAATTAGCCTTCAATCAAAATAAATAAATAAATTTTTTTAAAAAACTAACTAGGTCATATTCTGTGCTATAGGTTGGGCTCTCCAAAGGCAAACAGCGAGATGCAGTTTGTGTTACATGATGGTTATTAGGGATCAACACCTGTGAAGAGAATGTTTGGGGAACAGGATTGAGCACAGAGAGAAACTGAACTGCAATGCAAGCCCCACAGAATCTCTTTGAATCTAGCAAGGAGCTCTGGAGCAAAACTTGTCCATCAGAGTTGTCCTGAACCTGGCTGAACTGATTGGCACCTGAAATCCCCAACTTAAGCAGCCGTTGATTGTGGGCTGGCCAGGAGGCTGTCTGTGGTGGAAGCAGACCCTGAAGGGGCTGACCACACTTCCTGTGACTGGGCAGCAAGTCTGTCCTTGAAGGGGGGCTATAGTGTGGTGGGAAAAACATACCCCAATATAATTTATCACAATGTGGGAAAAGTTATGATAGATGTATGTCCAGGTTGCTACGGAAGCACAGAACAGGGAATGGGACAGGATGGATAGCAAAAAAAAAAAAAAATGGTTTCTAGAAAGAGTAACTCCGGGGGCTTCCCACTTGGCGTGGTGGTAAAGAATCTGCCTGCCAAAGCAGGAGATGTGAGTTCAATCCCTGGGTCAAGAAGATCCCCTGGAGGAAGGCAGGGTCAACCCGATCCAGTATTCTTGCCTGAGAATCCCAGGGACAGAGGAGCCTGGCAGGCATCACTCCTTGGGGCCGCAGAGTCACGACATGACTGAGCACAACTCCTCAGCTAAATGGGAGCTAGGGGTTGAAGAAGCCGAGGAAGATTTGCATTTTCAGAGCACATTTTATCTGAGGCTCTCCAAGCACTGACTTCATTTGGTACCTCTCTAGATTGGGACTTAGAAGAATTTAATTATTTCCCATTCACAGCAGGATGAAATAAGCTGTTCTAGGTAATTTCAACACAGAGCCAGGAAGAAACTTCAGTAGTTTGGGAAGCCTGTATTTTAACCTCTAACTCAATGGCCAGACTCAAATGGTTTGTCACTTGAGTGAAATATTCCACTCTGCTGAAGGTAGGCTTGGAAGGGTGAGGGGTTCTGGGGGCCTCACGCTGAGGTTCAGTCTTGTCATCAAAGGTTATACTTCAATTTGTTTGTTGCATTATATGTAATATGTATCCCTGGGGAAAGATCTAGGTAACTCAATTTTTCACTTTTTTAAATGAATTTTGGTATCAGGCACAAATTAATAATGATCATATCAAAATTGTACAAAAAAGAAAACACCCAAGTGGCAAAGGTGGTTGTTACCACACATAAAGCCCATTTCTCGTCACTGAAATTTGTAGAAGCTACTTCCAGTTCTCAGATTTTTGCCTAATGTGATGAAAAGGCCATTGTATCTATGTGTGACAATAATGACAAGCAGGGCTGCGCTTAGGAGGGGCCGCACACTTTATTGAATGCTCTGCTGCTGTTGCTGTCTTGGAATCCATAGTAATTTTAGAACAAGGGATCTGTGTTTTGATTTTACATTGGGCTCCACAAATTATGGAGTCAGTACTGATTACAAGCAATTGCTTAAATTAAGAAGCAGGTTTGTTTTCTGGGTCTATGCAAAATCCAGTGTTAATTGTTACTATGAAATTTGGATTTAAAGACCTGGAAACTGCCTTTCTATCTTGTATTTTCATTTAATTAGAAAACTATGTGTTCACTGTAGAACATTACTAAATGAAGTATAAAGAAAATCACCCAGGAACATTCCTTCCTCATGCCCCACCCCCATGATGGCAAAGATATTATTAATAATGTCTGATACATTTCTCTTTATTTCCTGTAACATTTGAAACATTTAAGTATGTTTTGTACCAGATTTTCAAATGAGGGATGTGGAAAGAATACAGAGGGATGTGGAAAGAATACACTGAAATGTTGAAAGTGGTTTTTTTTAATGGACAGAAATTATTAGGACAATGAGAATTCGACAGCTACAAGCAGTTAGGAAAAATGCAGAGTTCAACTCCATTCCTTGGGGCTCCCCTTCCCCAAAAGTAAGCATGGTGGGGAGATTTCCAAGGGAACAGGCATATTAGCAGTGTCTTGTTCACCACTGTATCTCTAAGTCTAGCATGATACTCTGAAATTATTTGTTCATTTGCCATTGAATTGGAGGAGGATTTTTATATATGAAAAGGTAATATTGTTGTTGTTGTTTAGTCACTCAGTCGTGTCCAACTCTTTGCAACACCTTAGACTGCAGCCCGTCAGGCCCCTCTATCCATGGGATTGTCCAGGCAAGAATACTGGAGTGGGTTGCCATTTCCTCCTCCAGGGGATCTTCCCAATCCAGGGATCAAACCCACGTCTCCTACATTGGCAGGTGGGTTCTTTACTGCTAAGCTACCAGGGAAGCCCTCATGAAAAGGTAATAGCAGAACATGTAAACAACAGGAATAAATAGGGTGAAACTGGGAAAAATGAGGTATGTTTGGAATATAGTAATAAGAATGCAGCTGTAGTAAGCTGAGCCACCAAGCCCCCACAAGATGACCATGTTCTAATCCCAGGAACCTATGAATATGTTACCTTACATGACAAACAGGACTTTGCAGATGCGATTAAGTTAAGGATCCTGAAAAGAGGAGATTCTCCTGATTGACCCATTGTAATCACAAGCCTCTTTATAAAAGGGATGCAGGAGGGTCACAGACCCAGAAGATGATGGTGGAAGATGAGAGGGGGAGGTAGAGAGAGAGAGAGAAAAAAAAAGGATGAGGAGGAGAAGAAAGGAAAGAAGAGATGCTACTATGCTGTCTTTGAAGATGGATGGGGCCACGAGCCAAAGGTAAGTAGCCCATGAAGTTAGAAAGGCAAGGAAACAGATTCTCCCTTAAAGTTTCCAGAATGAATGAAGACTTGCCAACTTAGTTTAGGACTCCTGACCTCCAGAACTATAACGGGGAAACGTGTCTTGTTTTAAGCCACTAAGTTGGTGGTAATTTGTTACTGCATCAATAGGAAACTATTACAAAAGCAAAAAGTTAACTTGGGGAAACAAGGCAGATAATGCTAGGAAGTTTCCAAGCAAATGAACATCTTTTATTCATAGCGTAATGGTGAGCTAGTGTTAATCCTCACAGAAATCAGGAAGCAGCATAGACTATAACATCATTAGGTGTTTCTGGTCATCAAAGAAGATTGTGGCATCTCTTCAAGAGGAATACTTTAAAATGGAGGAAGATTTATTTATTGGTATGGTTTATGTGCAGTTCCACTAAAAGCAGGGCCAATGCTAGATATTTATAAGTTGCACAGGTCATAAGCAACCTTTTAATAGATGTGCTTGTATTTCCCTATGATTAAAAAGGGTTTAGGAACAAAGCCTAGGGCATACTGGGGAATATATGTTTAAAAAAAAGAAATAAAGAAAAATAGATAAGATAATTGGAGAAAATTTTTGCAAAGAGTTTGGATCTAGAGCTGTATGACTAGCTTTCCTATTAAGATACTCAACAACAAATTTAAGGAAGGGGAAAAACAGACAAATTCAGAAGAAGAGAAAGAGGGTAAAAGTGGAATTAGCAAATATTACTTTTTCATCACTGTTTTCTACTTTTCACTGTTGGAATCTTGCTGCTTTTAAAATCAGAATTCCTGTAAATGACAATGAGCACAAAAGTAATTTTCAGCTAGTAGACCATGGCATCTATTTTGTTAGTGGTAAAAGTAAAAGTACTGTTGCTGTAATATTTTTATGTCTATAAGTAATGCTTTTTACAATCACTACCCCTGCTAATTTAACCTCCTAAATACATTTCTAATCTGTTCATTTCCCTACAAGAGTCTTCACCACCTATGTTCATGAGGGTACCAACAGGAAACCTATGTCATACTCAAATTGGGATAACTGGAGGTGGGGTTATTTACAATGGGGTGAGTGCAGAGAAACTACATGAAATAGAAAACAGAGAAACCCTTAGAAATAAAAGTAAAGCTACACCACCTGTAGACCTGAAGGGACCAGGGGAAGTAGTTATCTAGAAAGAGAGTCATGTACACAAGGTCACTTTGAGAGGAGTATGATCTTCTGTTGGGGCTTCCCAGATGGCACTAGTGGTAAAGAACCTGGCTGCCAGTGCAGGAGATGGAAGAGATGTGGGTTCGATCCCTGGGTCAGGAAGATCCCCTGGAGAAGGGAGTGGCTACCCACTCCAGTATTCTTGCCTGGAGAGTCCCATGGACAGAGGAGCCTGGTGGGCTACAGTGCAGGCGGCTGCCAAGAGTCAGACACGACTGAGAGACTTATCACAGCATAGCACTCATGATCATCTGTTGAGAGACAGAACAAGCTGGAGGCAACCAGGAAGGAGGGGATTGGAAAAATGGCACCCTGACTTCATTCTCCTCCAAATTTCCAGTCTCCTCTAGGGGCTCCCTATTGACCAAACTCAACCAGAAGTCAGAGGACCTGAGATCCTATTTATGTAGTTCCTAGAGTTCAGCTTCTCAGAGCATAAAGCAGGATGGAGAGGGTGAAGAGTAAACTTGGAAGGGCAAATAGAGAGCATCCAGCATACCACCTTCATACAATCTATCAACATCTCTCTCCTAAACTACAGCCTGGAGAGTTTCTCGCCATCCACTATTGCTCCCCTTCCAAAATATTCTCCAAATTGAGGTAAGTGATTTTTTTCAACATGCAAATCTGATTATGGCAAATCCCTGCTTTGTTGTTGTTCAGTTGCCCAATCATGTTTGAATCTTTGTGACCCCACGGACTGCAGCTCACGAGGCCTCCCTGTCCCTCACCATCTCCCGGAGTTTGCCCAAGTTCATGTCCATTGAATCGGTGATGCCATCCAACCATCTCATCCTCTGCTGCCCTCTTCTCCTTTTGCCCTCAATCTTTCCCAGCATCAGGGTCTTTTCCAATGAGTCAGCTCTTCGCATCAGGTGGCCAAAGTATTGGAACTTCAGCATCAGTCCTTCCAATGAATATTCAGGGTTGATTTTCTTTAGGATGGACTAGTTTGGTCTCCTTGCAGTCCAAGGGACTCTCAAGAGTCTTCTCCAGCACCACAGTTCGAAAGCATCAATCCCTGCGTAAAACCTATCAACTGCTTCCAAAAAGGATTAAAAACCTTTACTGTGCCCCCAACCTCATCTCAGGTCCCTCTCCCCCTTGTTCCCTTTGTTCCTATCACAAAGGCCTTTTGGTTCCTAAAATAAGCAGCAAGGCCTTTCTGCCTGGACTTCACCTCCAACCCAACCCAACCCTTGGCCTACCTAATTCATGAGTCTGCTGGGGAAGCCTTATCTGCACCCTGCCCCCTAGCAGTCTAGGTTAAATTTCCACTCTATACCCATTGGTGTCTTTCCTGAGAACAGTTATCTTCATTTACAATTCCATATCCATTTCATAGGATCCTCTGATGAAGCCATCTTCTTCTGTTTTATTCCCCCTGGTGCTTCCCATGCTGAGAACAATGCCGGGCGTCTAGCAGGCGCCCAAAGAAAGAAAGAATGACCAATATTAACAAATGACAATTGAGTTTATTTCCTTGAATTTAAGCAGAAGCAAAAGGGGATATCGGAGAGAAAATTAACTTTAAAACACAGTTATATAGGATCTCACTGAAGAAAGTCATTTTTTCCTTGCCAAATATGTTCTGTCCCTTCATTTCTGAGAGCAATAATGCCTTCCATCATTCTCCTGTAACCGTTTTCTCCAGCACAGCCTCAGTGCCTGGTCTCCCAGAGGAGGCCATGCTTCCCACAAGTGCCTGGTAAGGTACAATAAAACTGCCTCAGTGTTCCAGACATAAATGATGACTTCACTGGAAGCCTCTCCCCGCCTCCCTCCTCAGCATTTGTCCTACCTCCCAGGTCACAGAGGATAAAGATTCATGACTCAGGAAATTTCAGCTTAGAGACCAGCTGCAATGTTTATTCCTCTCAGTCAAAAGTCAGTAGAAGGGATTGGAGTGGTATAATTATTTGTGTGTACGTTGATATGCAACAACTTTTAATGATGAGTTTTATGACTTCAAACCACCCCAGGTTTTTTTTTTTTTTTTTTTAAGACAACCCCCTATGTCTTAGAATTCTCTGAATGCTAAGCATTCAAGTTTAGTGGGGTTTTCTATAGCCTACTGCTAATTCAGTTGCCTTAATTGAACTGTTCATAAGGGAACTGGCATCTCTCAGTTTGGCCTGACAGCCTCAACTTACTATTCTAAGTGGGCTATGTGGTCTTTTATGTGATAAATTTACTCAAATGATATTCCTTGTCTCCTTAAAATATTCTTTCCGGACCATCCTGGACTCTAGTGTTCTTTTTAATGTTTGTTATATTGCTTTCAGAGAAAGTAATTGTAAGGAAAATAGCTCACAGGCTAAGGGGAGAGACAGTTTGCCCAGGTTTTTCTTCTTATCGAAAAGCATCACGTTGGTTAGAGAAGCTGCATTATCAAAATACCCAGAATCCTTTTCCAGCCATTTTTATATTCTCAAGTTTATGGTAGGAAATAATTTCCAGAGACTTTAAAACTTTTGGAGATGAAGCTATGATTTGCTTAGGCAACTGTGAACCATGTCTACCCCATCCACGTTAACCTGGGTATTTTTGAACTTATGACAGGGCTACATTATTCACTTGACCAAAGTTCTGTCTCTGTTCGTTCCCACTTAAGCAGGCAGCAGCCAGCCTGCCCCCAAGTCCACTTTTGCTACCTGCTACCTATATTTCTCCTTCAGCCTAGCCCACAGTTTTTACAATATTATCAGTCTTGGTCTGCTTAAGATAGTAGCTAGAGCATGTTCTTTAATGTTACACCAAGTCCAGCAGGCCACCAATTACGTTATTTAGGCTAAAGCAACCTGTGGTTTAACTAGAATTCCAGGATGTAACCAAGGGCTTTATCTTAGACATTCATGCCCCAGTCGCCATTCTGCCTGCCAATGGAATTTGAAGGCAGCTGCTCCACTAAAAGGGCTTCCCAGGTGGCACTAGTGGTAAAGAACCTGCCTGCCAATGCAGAAGACGCAAGAGACATGGGTTTGATCCCTGGGTCAGGAAGATCCACTAGAGGAGGAAATGGCAACCCACTCCAGTATTCTTGCCTGGGAAATCCAGTGGACAGAGGAGTATGGAGGTCTACAGTCCATAGGATCACAAAGAGTCAGACACAACTGAAGCGACTTTGCATGCATGCACACACTCCACTAAAAATTTCAAACTTCTATCTCCACTTGGGTTTAAGGTACTATCTTTGGTGTAGAAGAAAACACATAGAAAGTTTGTGGAATAGAAGAAATACAGGAAACCAGACTGCTTATCAAGATTCCACACCAGATGCAAATTCTCATTGGCTGGGAGGGGAGAGGGACTGGCATAATTATGAGACTAGCCTTTCATCGGAGAAGGAAATGGCAACCCACTCCAGTATTCTTGCCTAGAGAATCCTGTGGACAGAGGAGCCTGGTGGGCTGCTGTCCTTGGGGTCACACAGAGTCAGACACGACTGAAGCAACTTAGCATGCATGCATGCCTTGGAGAAGGAAATGGCAACCCACTCCAGTGTTCTTGCCTGGAGAATCCCAGGGACGGAGGAGCCTGCTGGGCTGCCGTCTATGGGGTCGCACAGGGTCGGACACGACTGAAGCGACTTAGCAGAAGCAGCAGCAGCAGCCTTTCATCAGCACCCTTGACACCCACTGCTACCCACACTCTACTTTCAACCAGGTTCTTTATGATCTCTCCAACCTCAGTGACCAAACCCAGTGACAGGTATTTGGTTGATTTGTTTGAAGACCTGGCTAGCTAAGTCAGGTGACAGTTTAGAGCATGAACTTTCGGCTCAGGAAATGGGTTCAAATTCCATCTTTACCTATGACTAATTATATCACTTTGGGCAAGCGACTTGGCCTCTCTAACACTGGATTTGTTCTATAAAATGAGCACCACAGAAAGCTCTCTCATAGATTTGTTTAAAAGATTTGAGATAAATATTTTAATTATACACTCGAATGATTTTTAAATTTCTAATTGTGATAAAAATACATATAACACAAATCTTATCATCTTAATCACTTTTAAATGTACAGTGTTAATGATATTCACATTGTTGTACAATCCATCTCCAGAAATTTTTCATCTTGCAAAGCTGGAACTTTATCCCCACTAAACTCTAGCTTCCCATTCTCTCTTTCCCCAACCCCTGGCAAGCACCATTTTACTTTCTGTTTCTATAAGTTTAACTACACTGTATAACTCATATTTGTGAAATCATACATTATTTGTCTTTTTTGACTAGCTTATTTCACTTAGTATGATGTTCTCAAGGTTCAGCCATGTTGTAGCATATGGCACAATCTCTTTCCTTTCTAAAGCTGCATAACATTCATAAAGGAGATCAGTCCTGAGCATTCATTGGAAGGACTGATGTTGAAGCTGAAACTCCAATACTTTGGCCACCTGATGCAAAGAACTGACTCATTCGAAAAGACCCTGATGCTGGGAAAGACGAAGGCAGGAGAAGAAGGGGACAACAGAGGATGAGATGGTTGGATGGCATCAACTCAATGGACATGAGTTTCGGTAAACTCTGGGAGTTGGTGATGGACAGGGAGGCCTGGCGTGCTGTAGCCCATGGGGTCACAAAGAGTTGGACATGACTGAGCAACTGAACTGAACATTCCATCAGACCCTGATGCTAGGAAAGACTGAAGGCAGGAGGTGAAGGGGATGACAGAGGATGAGATGGTTGGATAGTATCATCAACTCAATGGGCGTGAGTTTGAGCAAACTCCAGGAGATGGTGAAGGACAGGGAAGCCTGGCGGGCTGCAGTCCATGGGGTCACAAAGAGTTGGACACGACTGAGCAACTGAACTGACTGACTGTGCTTAGTTGCTCAATCGTGTCTGACTCTTTGCGACCCCATGGACTGCAGCCCACCAGGCTCCTCTGTCCATGGGGATTCTCCAGGCAAGAATACTGGAGTGGGTTGCCATGCCTTCTTCTAGGGGATGTTCCCTTAAATTTGCATGAACAGGTCTAATTTGCATGTTCTAGTTTTCCCACATCCTCAGTAACACTTATTTTTTCTGTGTTTTATTTGGTTTTTTATTGTTGAGTTGTAGGAGCTCTTCATATATTCTGGATATTAACTCCTTATCAGATATATTATTTGCAAATATTTCTGCCATTCCATAGGTTTCTTTACACAGTTGATGGTGTCCTTTGATGCACAGAATTTGTAAAATTTAGTATTATCCAATTCATCTATTTTTACTTCCCTTGTCTCTGCTTCTGGTGTCATATCCAAAAAATTATTGCCAAATTCAATGTCATAAAGCTTTCCCCCTATATTTTCTTTTAGGAGTTTTATAGTTTTAGGTCTTACATTTACATCTTTAATCCACTTTGAGTTAATTTTTTTCTACGGTATAAGGTAAGGTTCCAGCTTCATTCTTTTGGATGTGGATATCCAGTCTTCCCAGCACCATTTGTTGAAAGGACTGTCCTTTCCCCAATGAATAGTCTTGGCACCCTTGTGGAAATAATTATACATTTGTCATTGTGATTATTTGATTTATGACCACCTCTCTAACTTATAAGCTCCAAGAGAGTAAGAATCATGTTGATTTTGCTCATTATTATACCCTCAGTGCCCACTAGGTAATGAAGGCTCAATAAAGTTTTGTTGAATGAGGAAATAAATGCTTAAAAAACACTTAGCACATTGTCTGGCGCTAAATAAAATTTCAGTAAGCAGGAATGAATATTATTGTTACTGTTTTTATTCAACCCATTGTACCGTTTGCCAAGGCACACTTTGCTTAATCTGAAAAGAAGTCAAAATAAAACTTACTGCCTCAGAGAAACACAAGAATGATTCAGGCTTAGGGTTCTGGCAGATTTGGTTCTATGTAATCCTTGTTTACAAGTCTCTTCAAGTTTCAGTTTCCTCATCTGTAAAATAAGGGCAATAGTATCTACCTGATAAAGTTGTTAAGTGTATTAAATGAAATATGTGTAACATCTTTGCATAGTATCTGGCATTTATAATAAGTCCTCAATAAATGGTACATCCATTATTTCTTTCCAGACCATTAGAATCTCTATCTTTTCCCCTTAGTTTGATTTTGCTATTGTCTTTTCAAAGGTTGGGGCTTCTCTAGTGGCTTAGATGGTGAAGAATCTGCTTGCAATGCAGCAGACCCAGGTTCGATCCCTGGGTCGGGAAGATCCTCTGGAGAAGGGAATGGCAACCCACTCCAGTGGAGAATCCCATGGACAGAGGCTACAGTCCATGGGGTTGCAAAGAGCGGAAGAGGACTGAGTGACTAACACTTTAAAAGGTTGCTTTCTCAGCTACTGTCTCTATTTACAAGACAATTAAGATAAATAACAAAGGTAAATAAGCTTGAATGGGAAATATTTTATTAGAATACTTAAAGGGAAAATATTGAAGAGTTCCTGTCAAATCTGGGAATCACCACACACAGCCTGTGGAAAAGCCAAGTTATTTTTTTCTCTTGACCAAAATGGAAAACATTTTATTCATACAAATCCTGACATTATGGGTTATCCATATAGGAATTAGGGCTTCCCTCATAGCTCAGTTGGTAAAGAATCTGTCTGCAATGCAGGAGACCCCAGTTCGATTCCTGGGTCAGGAAGATCCCCTGGAGAAGGGATAGGCTACCCACTCAAGTATTCTTGGGCTTCTCTTGTAGCTCAGCTAGTAAAGAATCTGCCTGCAGTTTGGGAGACCTGGGTTCAATCACTGGGTTGGAAGATCCCTTGCCGAAGAGAAAGGCTACCCACTCCAGTATTCTGGCCTGGAGAATTCCATGGACTGTATAGTCCATGGGGTTGCAAAGAGTCAGACACAACTGAGTGACTTTCACTATGAGAGTATTTTTCAGGAAAAGTGTCTCCATTTTTTAAAAAGTATCTTTTATGAGAAGGTATGGTATGAAGGAAATATCTCCTTGAGAGTTTTGCATACTCATACTGCCATAGAAGACCCCCAGAGAGGATCTGCTACATCTGTGCCCAGAGAGTGTAAATGATTAAACCTATCAGTGCTGATAGGCTTGTATTTCACATTGGTGATATTAATCACTTGACCTTTTCCACAGTGCACTCAACATAGTAAATCATATTCCTTTCTGTTGAAGCTTGGGTGACTTACATGATTCTTTGCAACTTAGCCAGAGCTGAACTCCATATAAGTCACCCATTAGCTCCTCAATCTCTTCCTAATTATGAGTGATTCTCTAACCCGATTCAAGAAACAAAGAGCCATGTATTTAATAAACATATAAAGTACTATGTTCCAGATACTTTCTAGGTCCAAGGGTTGAAGCGGAAAGGCTATAATAAACAAAACAAACAAAAAGAATTCCAGGACTTCCCTGGTGGCACAGTGGATAAGAATCTGCCTACCATTGCAGAGGACATGGGTTTGATCCCTTGTCTGGGAAGATTCCACAGGCCACGGAGAAACTAAGGCCATGCCACGACTACTGAGCCCCACATGCTGTAACTACTGAAACCTACATGCCTACAGCCCATGCTCTACAGCAAGAGAAGTTACCACAATGAGAAGCCCATGCACCACAATTAGAGAGTAGCCTCCACTCTGTGCAACTAAAGAAAAGCCTGCACACAGCAAACCAAAGACCCAGTGCCACAAAAGATAAAAAAAAAAAAAAAAAGAATTCCAGGAAGTGATAAGGGCTATGGAGCCATTCATTCATTCATCATTCAGCAAATACCTTTTGAATGCCTACTACACAGCAGGCACTGTTCTAGATGCTGAGAATTCTCTTTTGTGGACCTAAACTGGGCCTCTCCATGGTTAGCAGGATGGGACAAGCAGTTGGAGTCAGGAGTCCAGTGATTGAAGTGAAGCAACATTAAGTATGGGTTGATGGGGGAAGGATTGTGGTGAAGACTGAAAAAATGAATATAAAGGGATAATCTAAAAGAAATTTTGAAAGAAAAGCTGACAGGACCCAGTGACTAGCTGAACACAGTGAAAGAAGTGGGGTGCTAAGACAAAGCCAGTTGCCAGTATCTGGGTGACCAAAACAGGAAGCCTCCCACCATTCATTCTTCCCTTCTCTTACCCAAAGTGTCCTGATATTCCTTTGAGGGCTTTTCCTGTCCTTCCACTCTCAGCCAGGAGATTGATCCCCACACTCAGCTTAAGGGTGAGCCCTGGTTGGTTAAATTATTCAGTGATGCTCATTCCCTGGCTACAGTGATTGGTTCAGGGATGGTCATGTGTCTTCTACCTGGCCAATGAGAGAGTGAATCCAGGGCAGGACCTACTGGGTAAGATTCCTCAATACTTGTCCTGGATGCTGATATAAAAGGAGGTAAAGTTTGAAACAGAGGCAACTGTTTACTTCAAGAGGAGAGCTTGGAACTCTGGGGGCCACCTTGTAGACCTAAGGATGAAGCCAATACCATAGAATGCACAATGGTATGACTGGGAGAAAGTGTGTCTTCAGTGACATGGATCATGTGTCACATGAAGCTACCATGCATCCCAACCTCTGAGTTACTTGAATCAATAGATTCTCTGTATTGTTTAAGCTGGTTTGCGTTTTCTGTCATTTGCAACCAAAAGAATCCTGACTATTGCAATCCCCATTAGCATATAGCACAGTGCTGTGTCCCCAGGAGGCCAGTGAGCACTTGTTATCTTAAGTTGCTCAATGAAGGGATATCTTTTTAGTTAACTTTTGAGTTACAACATGTTCAGTGTATACCACCACTTTGCTGTGTCCAAAGGCAATTTTGTTTCTACTGAAAAACAAAATGTTCCAGTGACTTGTTCATTTATATTAAAGGAGGAAGGGTAAAAATGAATCTTTAGACAGTGGTTTACAGAAGGAAACATTTGTATTTAGATCCTCTTCTACTCCCTGAAGTGTTCTTTTGCATTTCTTATGGTTTCTCCACCTTAGTGATGAAGTCAGCCCTAGGTCCTTTTCTGTTTTGTTTTTTTCAGAGAACTTATTCAGCGGACAGTGTTAGGGCAATAATTCTTAATTTTTAGATGACTCACTTGGGGAAAATTATTAAAACACAGATCCCTGTGACCTGCTTCAAGAGATTCAGATTCAGGAGATCTTGGATAGGACCCTGGAATCAACATTTTTAACATCTTTCATAAGCTCCCAGGTAATTCAGATGCAACTGTCACTTAGGAAAAATGCTGCTGCCTTAGGTTGGACTTTTCCCAAAGCTGATCCTGATAAGGGGATTCACGAGCAAATGATTTATGAAAGAAGTACTCCCAGGAGAATGAGAGGAGTAAGGAGGGGTGTGGGGGAACCAGGCACAGTCTCAGACGGTAGCTGCAGCCTGACCCCACAGGAAAGCTCAGCCTGTAACTAACCCCTCAGAGTTGTCCTCCTCTCCCCACCCCCATGAAGGCAGCTGGACTTTCACATTCCTGCACTAATAGCCAGATGGTAGAGACCTAGACTCCCAGGCACTTCCATGTGGGATGTCCTTTGAAGTCACAGGTGTGGCCTTTGGAAGCAAAAACATGCTGGTGCTGGGGGAGGGGCACCCAGGAATGGATAAAGCAAGCAGTGGGGATTTGAGTGGAGCAACTACAGTGTTGGCTCAAATAATTTAAGGAATTTTATAATTACTACGGGAGGCTCTCCATTTTAAAAGTAACTAAGTGAGAGGACAGGGTGCAGCAAGTGAGAAAGGAAGAATTACTTGAAAGTAGTTCCTGCATGGGGCTTTGACAGTCTCAGTCACTCAGTCATGTCCTACTCTTTGCAACCCCATGAACTGCAACACGCCAGGCTTCCCTGTCCATCACCAGCTCCCAAAGCTTGCTCAAACTCATGTCCGTTGAGTCGGCGATGCCATCCAACCAACCATCTCATCCTCTATTGTCCCCTTCTCCTCCTGCCTTCAATCTTTCCCAGCATCAGGGTCTTTTCCAATGAGTCAGTTCTTTGCATCAGATGGCCAAAGTATTGGAGTTTCAGCTTCAGCATCAGTCCTTCCAATGAATATTCAGGGCTGATTTCCTTTAGGATTGACTAGTTGGATCCCCTTGCAGTCCAAGAGACTCTCAAGAGTCTTCTCCAACACCACAGTTCAAAAGTTGAGGGTCTCATCACCAGCCCAGGTGGGATGCATGAGACAAGTGCTCCGGCCTGGTGCACTGGGAAGACCCAGAGGAATCGGGTGGAGAGGGAGGTGGGAGGGGGGATCGGGATTGGGAATACATGTAAATCCATGGCTGATTCATATCAATGTATGACAAAACCCACTGGAAAAAAAAATAATAATAATAATAATAAAAAAACTAAATAAAAAAAAAAAAGTTGAGGGTCTCAGTTAACACACACGACTCTAGTGCTGTAGGGGAAAGTTGTGTGTGTCCATGCTAAGTCACTCAGTCGTGTCCCACTCTATGCAACCCTATGGATTATAGCTCGCCAGGCTCTTCTGTCCATGGAATTCTCCAGGCAAGAATACTGAAGTGGGTAGTCATTCCCTTTTCCAGGGGATCTTCCCGATCTAGGTATCGAACCCATGTTTCCTGCATTGGCAGGCAGATTCTTTACCACTGAGCCACCTGGGAAGCCACGAGAAAGTTAAGTCCCCCTATTTGTTTAAACTGCTGTTATTGAGTATTCAATTATTAACATTTAAACACAATCTCTAACTGATGCACCTCGTTACTTTAACGTTTCCTTCATGGAAATGAAAACAAGTAAATTATAGACACCTGATCGTTTATATGTGTGCTTATTTGTTTGAAGAGTATTGGACTTTTAGAAGAAATCTAGAGAAGAATTAACTTCATTTAAGAGGCTTGGTTATTTTAATTATAGAAAACAGAGGAGCTACCTCCAGCCACAATGCCTGGTACAAGTTCTGAGGGATTTGTATTACAGAGGACTTAAGTATCACTGAATAGCACACTGGGAGCTGGGAGATCTAGGTTCAGATTAGATACTCAGCTGAGTACATGACCATAGACATATATTTGTCTCTGAACTTGTTTTCTCATCTTTTTGTACCATTTGTAGCATGCTTCCTCTGAAAGAAACAGGAAACCCAACTCAAAATGGATTAAGAAAGGAAGGAAATTCATTGACTTATACGATGGGAAAGGGCCTAGAGTTGGCTAAACAAGAGATTAATAATGTCATTGATACATCTCTATGCTGCTGCCCCTCAGTTCCACCTTTATCTTAGGTCTGACTATAGGTCTGCTGGCAACAACTGAGGGTGTCCACTTCTTTATTCAAGCCAGTGTGATGGTTGGGAAATGGGGTGGGGAGAAATAGAGTGCTTCACATCCATAGTGAGGGGAAGGCCCTGAGCTTTGTACTGGTTGGAAGACCTTGAACCATTCAAGGCCAGTGACCAGGGAATGCCAAGTTAGATCAATCATGGTGGCACCCCCTCATGTCTAAAGATGACAGAGTGGGACTGGCTGACCTCTAGGGCACTTTCCAAATCTAAACCCATTGTGATTCCATGAGCAGACTGCAAACCTATCTCTGTGGTCATCTTTTTTTATTCAACTTTATTTCTTTTATTATTGTCCTTTTCTACCTCTGAGCATAGGTCCCTGTGGAAGATAACAAACACCCAAATGAAGTCGACAAGCCTTGGCCTAGTTCAGACTTAGACTGAGGAAAGGAAGTGAAACTGACAAGATGAGGGTTGCTGTAAACTTCAGGGCAGAATGGAGTAACATCTTAATCATCAGGTACCAGGTGGACATGCCAATTTGGAGTGAGTGACTTGGAAGTGTGGAACCCTCAATGGAGGCAATGTTTCCCAAGTTCTAATGCTCCCTTCTCTAGAGAATGCTCACGCTCTTTGGAAGAGGAGGAAAATCTCTCATAATTACATTTTCCCTCTGGTTTGCATTAAAAAAAAAAAAGTCTAGTACTCAAATCTGTAACACTGGCAAATCTCTCAGGCTTTTAAGGGAGTGGTTAAGGTTTTGTAGAAAACGTTTCTGAAGAGAAAATAGGCAGTGGGTCTCCACCCTCTCACACACTTTAGTAAATACTATCTTTTTCTTTCTTCCTTTTTTAACTACCGCACTGAGAATTTTACCAGATGATTTCTCAAAGCTGACTTATGAACTAATTGGGCACTTCTGCTGTGCAGAGGAACAAAGACTTTTTTTATTGGTCCTCAGCTGAGGCATATACCTGTCTGATGGCGTTGGCTCATTCCGCACATGCTCAGTTGAACAGAAATCTTCATATTGAATACAACCTAACACAGCGGCAACACCCATAACCTCACTCCCTGGCTGACCCTGTACATCCACTCCCTCTAGTTGCGTTTTTATACTGACATGCCTAACATTTGTAGAAAGTAAAAGGAGCAGAGTAGGTACTGGGAACTTGGGGGGGGGGGTGCAATATACAAAGGAATTTAAAGTCCCTGCCTTCCTGACCTCTCTTGGGACTGTCTCTATTCAGAACAGGCGCTGGATAGATATTTGAGTTTGGGGCAGAATGCAGGATAAGCTGTCTTCTATAAATTACCATTTGCTACTGCACACCTTCCTGGACAGTTTTTGTTTGGTCCTTTTCTTGTAGGTGGACAACACTTCTTCCACAGCCCTCGTTTTTATTAAGGAATGAGAGTGGCACTAAAAGCATCCCCCGCCTAGCACGATCTGGAGTGAGAACCTCGCCACCTCTGTTCTTGCTTTCCCATTCATTAGGACCCTTTCCGAGCCTCCTTCTCCAGCAAAAACCGGGAAAGGCTTCGAGTGGTTACAAAAGGAGGGAGCGGCCGGCTTCCGAGCCTCACGCCTCAGAGAGCCAAGAACGTGCAGATCTTTTGTCCCCGACCCCTTCCGCGGCTTGGTCGCGGGGGTGACGACCCCGCCCCACCCCCGCCTAAGCAGATGCCGCCCCGGCGCCCTAGTCCCCCGCCCCTTGTAGATTCCCGGCGCCCGCCGGTTTGCCGTGACGTGGCCCCGCGGCGCGCGCATGCGTCGCTGTGCCTGGTCGCTTTCCCTGGGCCACCGCCTCCCGACGGGCTGGAGTGGGCGGGGCCTGTGGTTCGGGAAGCCGCGCGGACGGAGCGGGAGGAGCGCGTGTGTGCTCCAGGCCGGTGCGCGGGGCTCGCGAGCTGGTCGGCGGCTAAGGCGGAGGAGGAGCTGAAGGCGGCGGCCGTGGCTCCCGCCCGCACGGAGAGCCAGTCCCACGAAGCCCCCCTCCCACTCCCAGGCGGGCGGGCGGCGGCGGCGGCGGGAGGAGGAGAAGAAGGAGGGAGCGTCTCTGCCGCCGCCTCCTGGTCCCCAACGCCGATCTGCCGCCGCCACCTCCCTCCGCGGCGATCCTCCCTCCACGGTCCTGCCGCGGCCCCCGCTGTAGTCCGAGCTGCCCCGCGCCGAGCCGGAGCCAGCCTCGACAGAGGGAACGGTCGCGGCCTCGCGGCCCGCGCGGGCTGACGAGAGGAGAGCGAGGCACCGCGCGATCCCCGAGGATCCGCACGCCGGGCAGCGCGGCCCGAGCAGCGCGAGGAGCAGCGGGCGGGCGGGCGGCGCCGGGCCCGGGCCGCCCTCGCTACTGCGCCCCGGCCCCGCCGCCCGCGCCGGGGCGGTCGCCAGCTGAGGAAGGCGCCGCAGTCTCCGGGCCTCGCCGCCCCGCTCGAGTGTCCTCGGCACCGAGGGCTCGCGGGTCCTGAGGGGAGGAGGCGAGTCAGGGGCCGGGCAGTGAGCTCTTTGGCGCCCCCACCCCCGTTTTCGGAGCCCTCCACGCTGCGGCCACTGTCCCCTCCGGACCATGGCCGACGACGACGTGCTGTTCGAGGATGTGTACGAGCTGTGCGAGGTGATCGGCAAGTGAGTCTCCACGCGGGGGAGCGGGAGTGTGGGAAAATGCATTTAGTGATGCCCGGGTCCTTCCGCACCCGCACCCACCCGGGGCTGCCCCCTGCCCTTCCTCCCCTCCGCCTCCCCTGTCCTCCTCACCCGGGAGTATTTATAGACGTGTACCTGGACCTCCAGCCGGGCGGGAGTCTGGGGGCTTCTCGGCGATCCGTGGAGGCCGATGAGCCGAGGTCGGCCCCCTTTATGAGGCGTGGGGCCGGCTGAAATCTGCTGTCTGCATTTTATCTGACGGTTGCACAGGGACGTGGCGGAACCGATTTTATAGTTGCTTCCTGGGAACAGTTGGGCTTATTGTTACCTTGCGTGTACCACAGACCATTAAAGAAAAGAGCAGCTTGCATTTCGTTGCTTCCATGGAGAGACAGAGAAAGAACGTCCAGGGTCTTAAACTGTGGGGTGTGTGTCTATTGTGCATGGTATTAGATACATGCCTTTGTGTTCACCCCATGCCTGGATTGGAGGGGGTCATTTAAGACGGGGTGCGTTCGGTTTCAGCAAATTCTTCACCTGGTGTAGACCAACGTGGAAAGAGTTGGGGGTTTCCGAATTTTTAATGCCTCGTTATGCAATGACTGTTAAATCAGTGTTCGAGGCTTCCCTCGACTGTTGGGATGGTGGTTAGCGTGGTAGCGCCGTCTGCTTTGAGTCACCGGGCTGGTCCAGAATATAGAACTGACAGTCCAAATGCTCATCCTTTCATCTGTGTTGTATAATTACACTAGGGAAAAGCAGGGAATCAGATTAATCACAGGGCTGATTGAGAATTAAATCTGCAGTTCTTCATCTAATTGTCCATTCCTTAAATCTGTTTTGAATAGTTTCCTTTTCATTCTTGTCAAACAGTATTCCAAGTGCACAATCCTGCTAATTTGCTTGTGAGGGAAATGCTGGCGATCTGAAGTTGATTTCCTAGTTCAGCGTGTATTCTGTGGCTTTAGAAGTTGAGGAGATAAAATTGAAGATAAATTTTTTGCCTAGTTTTTAAGGATTGGTAGATTGCTACCGTTGAAATATTTTACCTCTTTTTGGAAGTGGTGCTTTATTGTCTATTTTAAGGTCCGCAGTTGGGAAATGAAACCAAGACCTTAGAGCAGTTGGCTCAATCTCTTTTTTAAGTTGTCTGCAGTACTGGATTTCAATTTTTATAAGTGTGGATAACTCACTAATTTCCTTCCATGTTGAGGTATTACAGTGTTGCCTCACATGGTGAGATTGTGGGTAGAGCTTGCTACATACTTTCCTCGGATACAATTGATACAAGGACATGTTACTCTTTGCCCCTATTGTTACATGACTAGCTTGTCTACTGGAAGAACGGTATCCAAATGTGCTCTGTTAAGGTGGTTGTGGAAGTGCTCTAGAGCAGAGCAGTCCTCACAGTATATAATGCGAGCCCCATATGTAATTTTGTATATGTAAAATTTGCATATGTAAATTTTCTAATAGCCACATTAAGAAGATTAAAAGTAGATGCAATTAATTTTCACAAAATATTTTCTCTTACCCAATAGATCCAGACTATATCACATCAACATGTCATCAGTATAGAAATCATTAGTGAGCTATTTTACATCTTTTCTTTCGTAATCTTCAAAATCCAGTGTGTATTTTACACTAACCATACATCTCCGTTCTGACACTAAGCTGAATTTTCATCAGACATACTTGTTCTGTATTTAGGTTTCATAAAATTTGCATTTGCAAAAGTAGATTCACATACCCAAGTTGTTGCAAACATACCTAAAAGTTTTCTAATAACTGAATTATCTCTTTCTAAATTTAATGTAAATTAATTAAAAGAAATATAATTCAAAATTCAGCTCCTCATTTGGATTAGCCACATTTCAAGTGCTTGTAGCCATATGTGAATAGCACAGTTCTAGAGAGAGAAATATGTCAAAAAAAATCTTGGTTTCTTCATTCTTGGCATCCAATGAAGGTAAATAAGGTGTTTCCCAAAAGCCCCCAAATGATTGCGTGGGGGGGGGGTGACAAGGGGAATGATGTTTGTTGTGTCTTAGTTATATTTGATTCAAATGAGCCAGCAGAGTCACAATCGGGAAGTGTGAGATTAAAATGTTAGTTCTATTGTGATGATGAAATATAGGCATCATTGAATCAATGTTAGTAGCTAGTTCTGATTCCTTGAGATCTGAAAGAGTGATGATGTGATCTCTTTGGATATTGAAAAGAAAAGTGGTCAGCATCACATTAGCACAATCAGTATTCTGCTGACTTATAATTGATAGAATATCTTCAGTAAATGCCTCTGGGAGAATGAGATTCATCTCCTCTGTTACTTCAGAGCTGAACAAGGAGGGGGAACAAGCTAATTTTGAGGTGATAGGTCCTCTGTGGCTACCTTAACTACTGTGAATGTGAAACCTACAAAGCCTGACTTGGTCAGTGCCGATTATGATATGTCGTTCCATGAAATAATGCATTCAAGGTAGGTTTTGTGGCAGAGAACGTAATGATAGTGTTCCTCACCCTGTGTAAAGGTTGGAGGGTTTTCTCCAGTAAATTGTCTCAGCATATATTGATCTGAAAATTGAAATTCACTTGAGATTTTCTTGCAGGGTCTCTGACAGCAGGCATTTAAACTCAGAATTTGTTCAACTCTGGATTTAAACAGAAAGCCCTTGAAGACATTCACTTTGCACAGAAAACCTTGTTGATTGCTATCCAAGTTCTCTGGAATTGTGATTCTTCTTTTATAACTAAATTAGCATCACAAGTTGTGTTTGACCCCTAGGGTGTAACGGGTTTAAATTTTCACTGAAGTGCTTTAAAATGGATTTCACCTTTTTACCCATCTGTTGACTACCCACTCAACTCCCCTGCCTCACTACATATCTGCTCACTCACCCACCCATTATTTTACTGGGAATCAGTTGTCTGATTCATTATGAATATTGGGAGAATGCCCTTCCTTTTTTTTTAAATTTAAACTCTTTCCCCCTGTGTTTCTTATTTTTGAAAGTGGTCCTTGAATGCCTATTGTTTCCATGACATTTTCCCATGTAACATCTTTCAAGTGACTGAAACAAATGTCCAATGCTGTCATTGTCCCAAAACTTCTTGTCTTAGCAAATGTAGCAAATTACTGGAAGGGAAAGGTATTATGCAAATACAGGTAATCAGCTAATGTTTATGGTCGTGAGCATTTACTGTATCTTTTGCAAATTGATGGTTTTATAGGCAAGTGCACAATCAGTAATATTACATGAAGGAAATTTTAAAATGATTCATCCAAATTAAAATGTAGAAATGCCTACCTTCATGGTACAGCAGTTTTCTGTGAAAGAGAGTAGCAAAATGTACACTGTTTTTGCCTTGTGTAGGCTGAATATTTTTGCCTGGGTATTTAGTAACCTGTAACTTTTGACTTTCCTGCTTTGGTAGGACATAAACTAAAATTGGAATGATGCAGTCTGACCCTTGTTCAAGGATGACATACAAGTTTGTGAGGCATGCTGTATTTGCTTACACCTCAAGAGCACTTATCATATTTAGTTACAGTTTCTTATTTATGGGTCACTCTCCCTAGCTAACAGGGAGCTTCTTGAGGGCAGGAAATATATCTTACGTATCTTTCTTTATTATTAACACAGAACCTGCAATGTAACAGTTGCTCATTAGCTATGGAATGAATTGAGTAGTTTTATAATAAAATCTCATTGAAAGGCAAAAAGCATGTTTATCAACCTCAGAGCAATTATTGTCCCAAAAGGCTGTATTAAAGTAGTAGTTGACCACCTGGCTGCATATTAGAATCACTAGGGGAGCTTTTAAAAAAGATCAGTGAGAGGACCTTGTGTCAGAGCAATGAAATCAGAATCTCTGGGAGAGGGTTCTGTTCATTGGTATTTTTTAAAAGTCTCTAAGTGATTCTAATATGCAGGTATGATTGAGAGTCACTGGTTTTAAAACTTAGGTTATGTATGTAATATTTTGGGACTGACTTTTCAAAGGCTCACAGTTTTTAAAAAGTGGAATAAATATTTGGGGGGAAGTATCAAAGCCAAAGGACCAAGACATGGATTTTATTTTCTCTACACTGTGTTTTTGAGCCTTATTGTATTAACAATTTTGTTTCAGCCTATGTTGCTGTTGACTTTTTTGGATCTTTTAAGATTTATGATTTATGACACTCATCTAATGCTAACATGGTGATTGTCTGATGCTTGGAACAACATAGAACAAGGATTGCTTCAATAACAGTTGATGATGGCTGTCTACTATAATGACTTAATTTAATAACAAGGCATCTATCAGTTTAGTATGGATTGTGTTTGCACATACACTCTATTAAAAGGATATGGTTAAGTTGCTTATATACTTTAAATTTCCTACTTGCAATTCCAATAATGCTGTTTGCCAGAGAATTGGGTTAAATGCAGCATTTATGTAAAAACCAGATTAATAATATGCAGAATATATAATTTACCATAGAGAAAAATTCAGCTTTACTAATTTGTCCTAATTACTATGGCTTTCATATATACTGATTGGCCCAGTGATTTGGGTTTCTAGTATCATGGGTTAGGGGTGGGGGGAGGAACGGTGTTACATCATGTTGGAACATCTTTCCCAAGAATATTAGCAAGATGTGATAGGTAAACTGGTTGTTCATGTTCGGAAATAAAGTCAAGTGAGAGCCTGAAGGAACCAAGAATTTTCCAGAAATGAGATGTTTCATGAAAGAAGTGCTTGATCCGAGGGACAATCATTTAACAAGGGAAAAAGAAGCACAATCACCAGTTAGAGTGCTGGTGCCCCAGAAAGATCAGGCTGTGGGGGATCAACTGACGTCCTGCAGAGGAAAAGCATGTTACATGCAGGGTGCAGATTCCCCCACATGGCAGGTGTTATCAGGAGGAGGTAAGCAGTGGTGATCCCTGATGATGGAGTTTGATTCTAGGACCCCTCTGGAGTGAACTAAGCTTCTCAGTTGCTCTTCTGCATGTGCACAACCTTCTCCAAGTATCTTCATGTCCGCTTTCTACAGACTGCTTTAGGACTTGAAGTGTGGTTTGCACGTGGTCTTCATAATGTTTCCTGTGATTTTTCCCTTACCTTCCAAGACAATGACATGTTCTGTGGCCTTGACATGTGCAATTCCTCCCAACCCTCCATTTCCACCTCGTCTCTGCAGTGGTTTCACCTGCCGAACTATAGCTCCTTAATGTCCCTTATATTGTGTTTCTAGATAGCTCCTTTAAATTGAAAATTCTTTCACCATCCTCAGTGATAGCTCTACTCAGTAAATTAAAGAGCAAGCGTACCTCACTTTTGGAGATAGTGCTTGAATTATTGCATTTTTGTAAATGTTTTCACATTTTAAACCTGGCAGAAATGGTTTAAAGGAACTTTGACATATATTCACAAGTTAAAAAAAATTCTTTGTAACTTAACATGTCTTTTTCATGAAGGGACAATTATGCCTTCAAATCTTAGGCATTTTACATATGTTAGCTCCTTTCATTGTACCCATTTTACAGAAAACACTGAGATTCAGAGGGGTCAGTAACTTGCCCAAGATCACATGGGAATCCTACCAGTTTTAAAGCCCGTTTATTTCATGCTGCAGTCTGCTGTTGATTCTAGCTGTGGAAATACTGCAGTGGGTGTCCTTAAAGTAAGGCATATGTCTTCATTTCCAGAATTTACTGCAAATTTTAATTATTTGACTTTTTGGTTAAATTTCCTACCTCTTCAGTAGATGTTCCATGCATGCATGCTCAGTCGCTTAATCGTATCTGACTCTTTGCGACTCTACGGACTGTAGCCCAGCTGACACCTCTGTCCATGGGATTCTCCAGGCAAGAATACTGGAGTGGGTTGCCATTTCCTACTCTAGTGGATCTTCCTGAACCCAGGGATCTCCTGCATCTCCTGAATTGGCAGGCAGATCCTTTACCATTTCGCCACATGGGAAGCCCTGAGGTTCATTGTCTCATCTTATTTCATTTTTCTTTTTGTCTTTCTAATGAAATATCAGTGTTTGTCACCAGACTGATAAGTTTATGCATTCCTTAGCCATGGCAATATAGAATCTTGACTATCCATCCAACATATAATTTGTTTTGGAACTTTCTCCACCCTTTTTACTCTCCAATTTTCCCCTTCCAATTCCCCTGCCCCAACAGACAGAATAGTTGATTGATTACTCCTAAGTTGCCAAACCAGAAGTAATGAGGTTTCAGAGATAGGTGTTTGTTGAGAGTGGGGTGGGGTTCTTTCCACAGGGTAGCTATTCCTATATCCTGTGATAAAATATTGACATTGTTTTCTCTGACTCTGAAAACTGTATACTGAACCACAGCTGCTGAGTGGTGAGCGTCTCCACTCTCTGTCAACACTGCACACCTAAGTAATCAAGTGACTGAGTTAGTAATGAAGTGCAGGGCAGGTACCTAACCCCAGGCACAAGCTGATGGGGTGGGTGCGCAGCTCTCACATTTTGGTTTTATTTTTTAGTTGACTTTCTACACTGGGAAGATTTTACTTCTGAAGCTAGTTTGACTTAAAGAGAGAGTTCATATATGTTTCCAGTTTTAAGACTTAATAATATTCTGTTAACTTTCTTTTTATTAGCATTTATAAAATTATAAAATTTTAAAATATAGGTGACACAAAGGTAAATAGTGAATGTTTCTCCTTTCTCCCACCATCCATAGCTCTATTATCCAAAGGTAACCATTGTCCAGGGATCGAACCCATGCCCCCTGCATCGGGAGCGAGCAGTCTTAACCACTGGACCTCAGGAAAGTCCCCAGTTTTTGTACATCTTCTGGAAGATCTTTGTTTAAAAACAGAATGAGCTCATATTTATACATTCTACTGAAATATTCACTTTACATTGCAAATAGTATATCTGATGGCCTTTCCATATCCATCTATATATCTATTTAACTCTGTCTTCCCTTAAACTACAACCCAGTATTCCTTGATATGGATTGGCACTTTGAATTGAGTGCAGGCTATTTCTAAGTGATCATAGCTGGAAATACATGGGTGGAGTTTGAATGAGAGGTCTAGAATGATAGTGAAGATTTGGAAATCAACTTTGTGGAAGTTAAACTATGAATGTATGAGTTCTTGGGGGTTGATGGAACTAGCAGTGGGGTTTTGTGGTTTGGAGTATAACTCACGAAATTAGAAGAATTGGGATAGCTGGATCACAGAAGTCTCAAGGTGGGGCAGATCAATAATGTAAAATGCCAATGCACTGACTGAGGACCAAGAATAGGCTTGTCTCTAACAGAGGCTATTTAAAGCACTTATCAAAATAAATATTAATATGATGCTTAATATTCCATTCCTCATGTGACTGAAAAGCAAGATTCTGACTTCATTTCTGTGGATGTTGGTACCATTATACTGTCTTTCTGTGAATCTATCTCAACAACATAGTTAGGGTTAAAAAAAAGTACATTTCTTTTTCCCTTTACTTGTGTTTTGCAGATTCTGATGGCTGGCTTTTAGGTAAAACCATTTTTTCCCCTAAGGTTAGGTTTTTTTGATTCCCAAGCTTGGTGCCTAACTTGAATTAAATAGGCCCCTTTTAATGATATGACAAAGTAAATTTTAGACACTTTAAATTTAAGTTCAAACCATTGTTCTCTTATTAAATTCTTCACCTATAGGGAACTGAATTCCTCCATACCTCAAGGTTTTTGGTCCCAGTTGGAGAATTGTAGTATTCTCCTCCCATTTTATACCCCTCTTACCCCCATCCCCCCAACTAAATTCATTTGTTGGCCTTTTTTTAGTTGTCCACATCCATTCACATCAAGAAAGGATTACTTTATGGTCCTTAAGCCAGTTTCTTTATATCTGAGTGCATATTGTTGCATTTCAACTTCTTGTATTCTGTTACACATTCTTTTTCTATCTTTTTTATTTCTTTTGATACATTTTTTTACTTTGTTACCATTGTTTTGAATATTTGAATCATTTACAGATAAGAACGCTGATTGTGTCCTCTCTCAGTGTAGTTTAATAACACAAAATATTATACATTGACTGTATCTCAGGCTTCTAATTCTAACCCTGAGTTCAGAGTATTCTGGTATATTCAAATCTAGGATGGATTTAACCCTATGAAGATTTTAATGTTTTATGAAAACAATGTTATTAATTCACTGACAGAGGTCTCTAGCCCTGGCCATCATGTGCAGATTATCACTGTAACACTGCTATCTTATAGAACCGATAAGAAGCATCATATCCTTCCTGCTTACCCTTATCTATTTTTCCCCAAACATATGGATCAACAGTGCTTTGAAGACTGTGAGGCAGCCCCCTAAGATCTGATCTGGTAACCTTTGGGTACATTATCACCATTTTCTCCTTATTTATAGAAGGAATGATAGCTGCTTCATGAGCCATTTGCATGGATTAGTGATTGTGAAGTGCAGCATAAGTATTTTTTATTTCTAAAATGTCTCTGAGATACTCAAATTACTTTTGGCAGCTATGTAGATAAGTTTCAACAATTTCCAAATGTGCACTTTCTCAGTGCTAAACACAGGCTCTATTACATAAATAATATGGTGAAATGAACATTCTTTTCTACCATGTGTGTAAAATTTAGTGGTGCTAACATTCATTCATTTTTTTCATTTAGGCATTCATTTCTAGCTATGTGACCCTGAGCAAGTTAGTTAAGCTCTCTGAGCCTCAATTTCTTTATATGTTAAATGAGGGTGATAGCATAGACCCTGCAGGGGTGTTGTGCTGATTGAATAAAGGAGTAGAGGAATACAGGTAGGGAAAATTAAAGAAATCTTAAAGTTCTTAAGATCAGGGGCTTCCCTGATAGCTCAGTTGGTAAAGAATCTGCCTGCAATACAGGAGACCCTGGTTCAGTTCCTGGGTTGGAAAGATCTGCTGGGGAAGGGATAGGCTACCCACTCCAGTATTCTTGGGTTTCCCTTGTGGCTCAGCTGGTAAAGAATCTGCCTGCCATGTGGGAACCCTGGGTTCGATCCCTGGGTTGGGAAGATCCCCTAGAGAGGGGAAAGGCTACCCACTCCAGTATTCTGGCCTGGAGAATTCCATGGACTGTATAATCCATGGGGTCTCAATGAGTTGGACACGACTGAGTGACTTTCACTTTAAAGTTCTTAAAAATGTTCACTTTGTTTTATTTTTTAAATTAATATTTCTTATATTTTTGAGAGCAGTTTTAGGTTCACAGCTCCTATTTTAGTGACACTGGTAACATATAAAAATTCAAACAGTAAGTACAAAACTAAATTGTACAGGGACAACTTTAGGAATTTGTTGTTGTTCCCAGATCCTATGGTTTGAGTGCTCATTATGCACTGGACATGGTGTTAAATTCTTTAATTCTTGATATTTTTCTAATATAACCTTGGCCACAGCCCTTCCTTTTGAGGCAGTCACCCCCCCTCCCCATTTTACAGATGAGGAAACTGAGAAATAAGGAGATTAGTAATTTACCCTGGACAAAGTGGCAATAATAAGTGGCAGTGTGGGGATTTGCACCTTAGTATATGTGACCTGGGCTTTCCAGGTGGCTCAGTGGTAAAGAATCTGCCTGCCAATGCAGGAGACTCGGGTTCAATCCCTGAATCAGGAAGATCCCCTGGAGAAGGAAATGGCCACCCACTCCAGTATTCTTGCCTGGAAAATTCCATGGGCAGAGGAGCCTGGCGGGCTACAATCCATGGAGTCTTAGAGGAGTCGGACACAACTTAGCGACTAAACAACAACATACACGACCTGATTGCCTGCTTTTTAGTAATGTTACACTGATTCTCATTTAGTATAAGCAGAGACTGGTTGTCTTTTAAGAGGTATTCCAAAATATAAGCCTCTGATATTCTGATTTTAGGTGTTTTAGCAGATTACTAGAATGTCTTTTTTTGAGTAACGGCTGTATTGAAGTATAATTCATATACCATCCAGTTCACCCATTTAAGGTGTACAATTCAGTGGTTTTTATTATAGCCACAGGGTTGTGCATGGTGACCATAATACATTTCTGAACATTTTCATCACCCCCTAAAGGAACTCTGTATACTCTAATTCTTACTCCTCATCCCTCCCTATCCTAGGTAATGATTAATCTGCTTTCTGTCTCTATGGATGTGCTTATGCTGGACATTTCATGCAAATGAAATCATACAATATATTGTAGCCTTTTGTGACTAGCTTCTTTTTCTAAGCATAAGGGTTTCAAGGTTCATTCTTGTTGCAGATGTTATCAGCACTTCATTCCTTTTATAAGGCGCAGTAGTATTCTATCGTGTGGCTTGACCACATTTGTTGACCCTTTTGTCAATTAATGACAATTAATTAATGACAAATTAATTCATTTGGGTGGTATTCATCTTTTGGGTATTATAATTAATCCTGCTATGGACATTCATGTGCAAGTTTTGTTTTTATTTCTCTTAGGTATATACTTAGAAGTGGAATTGCTGGGTCAAATGGTAACTCTCTTTGACTTTGTAAGGAATGCCAAACTGTTTTCCAAAGTGTACCATTTTCCACTCCCACCAGTGGTCTATGAGGGTTAGAATGCTTTCTAATCAGGTGAGTACTATCAGAGTTTGCCTACAGAGTCTGTTTGACACTGTGGTGTAAAGCAAATTTTACGGGTTGTTGGTCAAGCTTTTATCTCATGGACATGTTTGTTCTGATCTTCAACAATTTTAGATATTTGTAGACCAAGGGTTGGCAAACTATCTGGTAGTTACCAGATAGTAAATATTTTAAGCTTGACGAGCCACACATCTGTCGCAGCTACTCAGACTCTGACATTGTAATGTGAAGACAACCATGGGAAAACAAATTAGTGCGGCTGTATTCCAGTAAAACTTTATTTACAAAAATAGGTGGTGGGCTAGATTTGGCCCTGGGCTTTAGTTTGCTGATCCTGTTATAGATTAAAAATGAAGCTGGAGCTGACTGTCCAGTTCCCAGTCTTGTTTACCTTCAAGGTTGGTGAATAGTAGTCTGAATAGCCCCATAGTAGTAGGTTGTTTCTACAAAATATAAAGATATTGAGACTGGTCCACTGAAATATTTTCACTGTTAAATGGAGAAATACTATACATCTAGGTGATTTTTTGTTTGTTTGTGTGTGTGTGTGTTTATTGCTTTTGGATTATCTTTTTGACCCTAAGCTAACGGGGAAGAAACTCATTAACATTCTTATTGTCTGACTGGAGACAGTATAAATGTGGAGTGCCTGAAAACATTTGTTTCCTTCATTCTTATTGCCCGTGGCATGGATGAAAGCAGAGTTGAGAACATACTAGAAATTGTCAGAAATGGAATATTTGAAAAAACTAATAGCTTTAAAAAAATTAGGGGGACCAGCACTCACTAAATCTCCATCCCTAATTGGAGAGTTATGATGTGCCATCTATGTATATTTTATGACTTCACCAAGAGCCCTTGCTAGAGTCATTGTTTGGAATTAGGGTGTGTGTAATATAAATAAAACTTCAAAATTCTCTTTTGTATCTGAAATCCATTTTGCACAATATATTTTCAGGTAGTAGACATATACTATTTAGAGTGCTTTGTGGCTTAAAATAAAACTGTCATTGTATCTTTGGTACATAGGAAAGATAGTATTCTTTGAGCTTATAGATTTACGTCAATCGTTTGCAAGACTGTTCTAGATTATAATTTTTGTAGTGTTGAGAAAAGCTCCAAAGATTATGTTAAAAGAGGAAATTTTGTAGCAGCTTCTGTCTTTGCATTTGGACATTTGACAGATGAATTAATTGTTCATTATGTGAAATTTCAAAACTGAGACGAGGAGAATCCCAGAGTATATATTTAGGAAACAGCCATATATAGGATTTATGGATATTGTAGTGTTCTTTTATGTAACTTCCCCAGATTTTATTATGGCAGCAGTGTCCACATCTTAATCACAAACAAAATTAGGTGGAAAGATTCTGAAGCTGTAGTCTCTGATATGATTGGGCACCGAATCTAAATTACCTACATTTACAGAAGAGCATTTCATCTACTAGGTCATGTTACATTGTCAAGTAGAAGAATGATCATGTTGAAATCTATTTAGACCACTTACTTTGATGAAAATACTTCTTAGGTTGGCTTCAGAGAACAGTAAAAGGCATCTCTTCCTATGATAATTTGTGGACAGTATTGCTTATATTGAATTATTCAGGTTAGAAATTTTGCTGAATTCCATCTGAGCCATTAGTTCAGAAGTGGAATGGTGAGCTTTTATGTAGAACCTTTACTGGTCTTCTTAGGCTTAATATTGTCTTAACTGGATCTTTGTCCCAGCAGTAGTATCTGGCACTGGATGTGAAATTATCTTTTTCATATTTTTTCTTTAATTTAGTCACTTGTAAAATAATTAGATACTTGTAAAACAAACAAGAGGGCATTTTCACTAAGGACTTTCTTTAATTATATTTCATGTAAATTAAAAAAAATCATTACTGGAATATTCAGATCACAGGTTAAAGTGACAATGTAATTATCTCACATTATAATCAGCATGTGCAATACTTTTAAAAGCATGCCAATAAGAATGGAAAAAAAACCCTCTACTGACCATCCATATTGTAGATTATATTCCTTTCCTTGATTTTCTTTCTTTTTAAAATCATTTCCCTCTTAAAATGGATGTAAAAAATTTGTGTAAGTATCTGTTCAAATGAATATATGATCAGTGTTGCAGAAAGAGCCTTGGAATATGGAGGGGGAGATTCTAGGCTTGATGCTCTATTTTTTGGATTATCTCCATTAATAGTATTTCTCCCATTGCTGAGTGTTTCTCTTGTGTTGCTGGGAAGGGATCACCACACTTCTATAATCTATGACCCACTTAACACTAAAGGTCGAGCATGTTTTAAATTGTGATCTGATTAAAGTTCAGGCTTCTTGGTTAGACTTGCTGGGATGGCTTCAGAATTAGCCCCATAAATGTGAATATGGACTTGAAGATCTTATTAGAATGACCCTTTTCCCGATGAAGATACATTCAAAGACATAGTCCTGCAAAGCCATGTACAAGTTGGATTTGCTAAGTGCAGTTCAGAACTTGCTAGGGAAAGTAGTATTTTAAGGAAAGAATTTTAGTTGTGACAAATCAGCGTTTGGTTTATTTTCCTCAGTTTCCTTATCTTGTAAAAGAAGGGTGAAAGTGAAAGTCCCTCAGTCGTGTCCAACTCTTTGCGACCCCATGGACTGTACAGTCTGTGGAATTCTCCAGGCCAGAATACTGGAGTGGGTAGCCTTTCCATTCTCCGGGGATCTTCCCAACCCAGGGATCGAACCCAAGTCTCCTGCATTGCAGGTGGATTCTTTACTAGCTGAGCCCCAAGGGAAGCAAGAGAAGGATAGTAAAGGCTATATTTGATCTACCTCATTTGATCCTTATGAACACAAAATGACATAATTTTTCAAATATCTTAAGCTATCTTAAATACTATCTTAAATACATTATTTTGCAATGAAGCACTTCTAATTAGAAGTGGGCTTTGTTAAGTATATTTTGATTTTGCAAGAGTCATTTACCATTGTCTATAAAAACTGATTTGATTTTCTTATTTGATTTCTAGAGCTTTATAGGACTTGGGACATGTTGGGTGAAAAATGTTGAATAAAGAGATATGAGGAAGACTTATGTGTATTTCAGTGATGGGGTAATGTTTACATTGAGGTCAGTGAAGGAAAAACCCTGTCTAGTGTGTTTCCCCTTGCTTTTCTTTAAATGAATTTTATTTGAGCTTTGAAGTTTGGAACTCACTACAAGTGGCAGAATTTTGTAGTCAATCTGGTGTGAACTTTGGCAGCTACTTAAAATGTTGAACTTCCTGTTTAGTAGTGAAGTCTCGAGCAGTGGTTCTCAAGGGTGGACTTCATCCTCACCAGCAGAGCAGTATCACCTGGGGATTTGTTAGAAATGCAGATTCTCAGGCCCCAGCCCTATAAATCAGAAGCTCTAGGGGGTGGGACCCAGCAATCTCCTTTTTAACAGTTCTCCAAGGGATGCTGAGGCCCATTAAAATTAGAGAAGCATTGATTTAGAACTGTAAATCAGAGCTCAATAAACTATGGCCCAAGGGCCAAGTCTGCCCACTGTCAGTTTTTGTAAATAAAGTTTTTCTGGAGTACAGCCACATTCATTCATTTAAATAATGTCTGTGATGTCTGTGACTGCTTTCACACTACAAGGGCAGAGTTGAGTAGTTGCAGCAGAGACCATATGGTCCACAAAGCCTAAAATATTTACTTTCTGACCCTTAACACAAAAAGTTTGCTAATCCCAGCCCAAGTTGAAGCCTTATTATTGATTTCTTTCCCATAATAACTACAAATATCTGAAATCAATAGGTAAACACCTATTTTTTTCCCTTTACTCCTGCCCATTGCTCTCTCTGATGTCAAATTATTGCTCAGTGACTAGAGACTTATGAATAAAAGTAATATACTACTGTGCCCTTTCCTTCTATGTTTGATAATAGTGGCAGCCTGTTTAACAATTCTGTGACATTTCCTCACTGATTTTTGCACTGGGATGTCCTTGGTTTTGCTGTACTCCAGTGTAACCTAACTTAGTGATCTATTATATATTATAGTCTTCATTTCTCCCAATTTTTGCTGCCTTTTTACTACCCCAAGAAAAAAACCCACTTTGTGACTGTGAAGTTTAGGAGTTCACTGGAGCTGTTTGGTGTACTCTAAGCCATTGAAACAGCATCATCCCATTTGGAAAATTTTTATCCTTGGCCTGGAGTGTTTTAGTCACTTGTACTTCACAAGGATGTTCATGAACACATAGATAATGAATACTGTGGGTAATCTTAGGATGTTTACTGTATGAGTTTTCGTTAGCCTTCCCATAACCAAGGATGGCTATTTCTGTCCTTAGCTGGAATGTCATTTATTGCACCCTCCCTCAATATTCTTTGTACTTGCTCTCAGGCTTTAAGGTAACTGGTGGTCAGTATCATATAAAATCCGCAAACTGAATTTCAGTGTTGTTCTTATCGATGCACTTGGAATCTTTCTCTCTACCCACACCACTGAAGGAAGGGGGTGGGGGGCTTCTCCTAGTCTCCATTAGTCCTCTTAGTAAGATCAGGCAAAAGTGTCATTTTTTGCAGCTGTGACTCCCTGGTTGTACATGACTGATGTTTTAAATTAGGAAACGCAACTTGGCCAAATGATACTGAGCTATATTATTGGTGAGTTTGTTGGGCCCATGATTTCTTTCAGTCAACTTGGGTTGACTACTTTGGTAGGAGAGGCTGGGTAAGACACAGGAAATCGTGAGCTTAAGACTGGAAATGGTTGAGTTAGACCTTTCATTTTAGGCTGTGCCAGTCAAGTTAATTCATACCATTTGCCCTGCTTACTCATCCTGGAGGCGAAGTATAGGGAGAGAAGTCAGACAGAGGCCAGCCCTCAAAGTGTGGCTACTTAGGTCTATTGTCAGAAGCAACCCATGTACCGGAGAACTTGAGCTTTACTGTTTTGTACAATATAGTGTGGAAATGCAGTGTTTTAAGAACTAAATTGTTATTTATAGCGGTGAATAAAATGTGAACTCTTTAAGAGGGAGCAGTGTTCTGCAGCCTTATTGTCCCAGTCAGCACAGTAGCCACCCACACGAATCATCTGAAAAGCCTCATCGTTTCTGTTTTATCTACCTGAAAATAGGGGTCAGGGGTGGGTAGTGGTGAAAGATTGCGGAATCATGGCACACTTCAGGCAAGAGAAGTGTTCTGGTGACTGGCTGTGTTGTTCTTCTTTGTCGTGCACGGGAGTCTGGGACGGCCCTGTGGAGCTGGAGGTAAGCTTTAATAGTTCCTTTTTGTTCCTCGGCAGCTGGTGGTGCCTGGGAGCTGGGTGCTACTTCCCTAGAAGCAGCTACGATAGACGAGTTCTGCCAAATGCGTGGATTTTAAGCCATTTGAAAAGCTATAATGTTCAGACTCAGAATTTCTTAGTAGGCAGAGAGTGTCATTTAAGGGTACTTCTGCTGCAAAGATAAGGTTCATTATGAAATAGACACTGCAACAAGACATCCATGTGACAGAAACTTATTGGAGCTTGTGTACTTTTCAAACCACATATTTCTTTAATATATCTTTTCAGCTTCATTAGGTCAGGATTCATGGCTGTTATAGCTGCTGCTGTCTCTCTACAGCTAGGACAGCATCTGGCACACAGTCAATTTTCATCATAAGAGTTGTTGAGCCAATTCAGAGGAGGAGGGGTATAGATGAACACATGAAAAAAGATAAAATCTGACCCATAATGCACAAAGTCAGGAGTTCAGATTTTCATTTAGTGCTAATATTTTGCTGCTTCAAAAACCATCTAATTCTCATCATGTCCCTGTGAGATAGGTTAGTAGATACAGAATTGTACAGTATATGCCGAACATAATGATGGAATCCTGAATAACACTTAGCATCCCTATTGAGAACTGTCAGATCATTGTTACAATTAAACTAGATGAAGAAAAGACATTTCTAAGGTTGAAATGGAATGGAGAATTTTATGGTGAGTACAATTACTAAGACCTGCTTACCAGATCTGTCTAAAATGGCGTCCTCATTTGTAAAATGGAGACAGAATCTACCTCATAGGATTGTTTTAATGAAATGGAATGGAGAATTTTATGGTGAGTACAATTACTAAGACCTGCTTACCAGATCTGTCTAAAACGGCGTCCTCATTTGTAAAATGGAGACAGAATCTACCTCATAGGATTGTTTTAATGACTAAATGAGACCATGGCTATAAAGCACGGTTCCTGGCACCTTGTAAGTGCTCAATAAACATGAGTTGCTTTCATAATCAACAGAAAGTTTGAGAGCCAGGCTCTGTGCCAAGTATATCCTCCTTCCAGGTGTTGCACCAATTTCCCTTGCCTTTCTCCTTGCTGCCTCACTCCTTATTCCATCTGGAGCATCCAGAGTGAGGTATGAAGTTGGGTTGGACCTCCAGTCACCTAGCCCGTCCCCACCTGACCTTGAGCAAAGGTAAGGGGCCAGAAGTAATCCTGGCCATCTTCCTAATACTCTAGCCACTGGCCAGACATGGCTATTCAATGTTAAATGAAATTTAAAATTCATTAAATAGATATTTCTCCAAAAAAGATTTACAAATGGCCCATAAACATGAAAAGGTGCTTAGCATCATTAGTCATTAGGGAAGTGCAAATCAAAACCACAATGAGATATCAGTTAACACGCACTAGGATGGCTGGAATCTGAAAGACAGACAATAACAAATGTTGGTGAGGCTGTGTAGAAATTGGATCTCTCATACTTTGCTGATGGAAATGTAAAATGGTGCAGTCACTGTGGAGAACACCCTGCAGTTCTTCAGAAAGTTATAGTTTCTACAACCTATCAATTCCACTCCAAGATACATAGCCAGGAAAATTGGGAACATATATTCACACAAAACAGTCATAAAGCAATGTCCATAGCAGCATTATTCATAATAGCCAAAAAGTGGAAACAACCCAGATGGCCATTGACTGATGAATAGATAAACAAAATGTAGTTGTACACAGTGGAGTATTATTAGGCCATAAAAGCAATAAGAAGTGAAGTGCTAATATGTGCTACCACGAGGATGAACCTTGAAAACGTTACACTAAGTGAAAGAAACCAGATGGAAAAGACCACATATTATATGATTTCATTTATATGAGATGTTCAGAACTGGCAAATTTATTGAGACAGAAACTAGATTAGTGGTTGCCAGGGGCTAAGGGGGAAGGAGAGGCTGGGGAGTGATGGCTAATGGGGGTAGAGTTTCTTTCTGAGATTTTTAAAATGTTCTGGAATTAGATAATTAGATAAGCACTATGGTTGCTGATCGAGATATAGCTTTGTGAATATACTAGAAAACACTGAATTGTATACTTTAAAAGGGTGAACTTTATGATATGTGAATTGTATCTTCCTCATCTTGTCTGTTTTTTCTGATTTTCTTTTCCCATTTCTTAGTCTTGGTATCTGTCTTTCATGTTGGAGGTAGCCCTCCAACAAATAGTTGAGCAGGTTGCTTCTGTTATGGAAAACTTGACTGGAAAGTCAGTGGACATGAATGGGGCTTGTTGACTGGGTTTCTCTGATTGGGGGAAACCAGGATATTTATGAGGAACTAACTGTGAAGTGTTTTTTTTTTCCTTAAGCCAGTCAGTTTTTCTTTCTAGGACTCCTTGAATCTCTTGTGGGAGGGAATTTGGGGGTAACAAGCTCGAATCTAGTATTCAGAAGCCCAGTCTGGAAAGGGTTGGATCTTTCACCCTTGGCTGTGCAGGTGTTTACTTACTCCTTGTTTGTGGTAGAGCATCCCATTCTGTTCTCGATTATGACTGGTGTTCCTGAGTTCAACGTCTCCAGAAAGTCTTCTGTAGTGTGGAGAAAAGGCAATTACCTGATCCTCTGTTTGAGGAGAAAGAATCTGAGAGTCTTACTGCTCTTTTAAAGGATTTCCTCTTTGCTCCCCACCGCCCCGCTTCTTAAAAGTAAATTCCCATTTCCTTCAGATGTCCCTGGAAACTTCACTTCTTGAACTTTTACCTTCTGCTTTTCAAGGCCCTCAGGAATGAACTGGCTTACTTGCTTCAGTTTAGGTGCCCTCACTGGAGGTATTTGGCAGAAGGAAGAAAGATACAGCCAAGTTAGTTGCCTTTTTTCAAATTGTTTTCATCTAAAATTTTGTAGACCTCTCTCTCTGTCAGATTCTCTCCCACTTTCTTTATCTTGTTTTATATCTTTCCTAATTCTTCACTCTCTTGGCTTCTGAAGGGAGATTGATAAATGTTTATATTCAATCAGCTGTGTTTAATCTAAAACCCCTCCCTCCATCAAAACTCTTTTTCTTAGCTTTCTAATTACTTCTTGGTCATCTGGCTCCATGATTAGAATATGAGCTTCTCCAAGGCAGGAACCAGGGATTTTATATCTCTAGCACTACATAATGTCTTGAGTATGGTAGGGTTATTAAATGCATGGACTTTGAATGTGTGCCCCAATCCATGGCTTCAAATTTCAGGCAGTTTACCAGTCTGCCTTGGGTTTTACTTTCTTCTTATATAGAAAATCAAATGAAACAGTGAAATCCTTCTGGTAGAAAAGTTAAGAAGCTCTCCTCTTTCCTTGTGTGTGTGTTGTGTGTTAGTTGCTCTGTCGTGTCCAATTCTTTTGCAACCCTATGGACTGTTGCCCACCAGGCTCCTTTGTCTATGGGATTCTCCAGGCAAGAATACTGGAGTGGTTTGCCATTTCCTCCTCCAGGGGATCTTCCCGACCCAGGGATTGAACCTGCATCTTGTGTGTCTCTCGCCCTGTAGGTGGATTCTTTACCCCCTGAACCATCAGGGAAGCCTTTCCTCTATCTTTCTTTGATCCTTGCTAATTCCTTATCCTTATCCATCCTGTCCAATCACTTCATGGCAAATAGATGGGGAAACAATGGAAACAGTGAGAGACTTTATTTTGGGGGGCTCCAAAATCACTGCAGATGGTGACTGAAGCCATGAAATTAAAAGACACTTGTTCCTTGGAAGAAAAGCTATAATCAACCTAGACAGCATATTAAAAAGCAGAGACATTACTTGGCCAACAAAGGTCCGTCTAGTCAAAGCTATGGTTTTTCCAGTAGTCATGTATGGATGTGAGAGTTGGACTATAAAGAAAGCTGAGCACCAAAGAATTGATGCTTTTGAACTGTGGTGTTGGAGAAGATGCTTGAGAGTCCCTTGGACTGCAAGACAATCCAACCAGTTCATCCTAAAGGAAATCAGTCCTGAATATTCATTGGGAGGACTGATGCTGAAGCTGAAGCTCCAATACTTTGGCCACCTGATGCGTAGAACTGACTCACTAGAAAAGACCCTGATGCTGGGAAAGATTAAAGGCAGGAGGAGAAGGGGACAACAGAGGATGAGATGGTTGGATGGCATCACTAACTCGATGGACATGAGTTTGAGTAAACTCTGGGAGTTGGTGATAGACAGAGAGGCCTGGTGTGCTGCAGTCCATGGGGTTGCAAAGAGTCAGACCCAACTGAGCGACTGAGCTGAACTGAATTCCTTATCCACAGTACATCTAATGCAGGGCCTTGCATTTGTCCAACCTTCCAGAACCCCAGAGCTTATATCCCATATTCCAGAATATGTCAGAGCTTTAAGCCCCCTATGACTGTCTCATTCCCCAGAGCTCCCTTTTGTGTCTTGGACTGAGGTCTTGTTTGCCCCAACCAGTATTGAAGCTTTAGGCAGCTGTGATGTTTGTTTGCTAATAATCCCTATTGTTTTCGACAATTCTACAGGCCTGGAGCTTTCCCTTGGAGCTCCAAATCGGCTCAACTCCACAGTGTCAGTGTCCACAGAGCTATAAAGCCACAGAATTGTAGTGGGGGTAATGGAAGCAGCTCCAAGCTAAAATGCCACAGATACCGCCTGTCTTACCTAGGATTATTAGTACCTGCTGTCGGAATATATTTTTGATACCCATTTATAGTTTGATAGCTTTTCATTTAGTATAAGTACTTCTTCATGCCCTTGATAATTCATTATAACTAATTTCTGATGGCTGTGTATCATCTCATCGTTTGGATGTCTCATAATTTATTTGATAATTCCCCTGTTGTTGGACTTCAGATAATTACTTGTTTAATTTGTTTCCCTTTCCCCAAAGGCTCTAAACTCAAAAGAGGGCTGGGACTGTTTTGTTGACTATTTAATTTTCAGTGCCTGACAGTAATTTTTGTTGAAACGTTTTTCTCAAATTTTAAAATATTATAATAAATAACACTTTGAAGGGTGTCTTACTGCCAAAGCTTTATTCAGATTTCAGGTTATTTTCTAAGAATGGCATCCAGAGACGTAATTGCCTGGTCAAAGGATAGAGGCATTTTTAAGCCTCTTAACATAGGTTGCCTGATTGATTTCTAGAAAGGTTCTACCAGAATGTCTTCTTTCAGCAGCAAATGGTATCCCTAACTGTGTATTTGGCAACATTGAACATGCCAATTGCTTAAGTTTTATTGACCTGATGGGCAAAAATGTTATCTCATTGAACTGTTTCATCCTTTTGATAACCAATGAAAGTATTAATTTTCCTCATGCTTGATTTTTTTTGTTTTCTTTCTATAAATTGGCCATTTGGGTTTTTCCTCCATTTTCCTATTAGTTCCCTAATGTTTTTATTGCTAATTTATCTAAACTTTATCAAACATGTTAACCTATTATCATTGTCTTTCAGATATTTTTCAAGTTATTTTTCATTCTGTTTCTGATGAGTTTGGACATGTGGAAACTGACAGTCAAACAGAAGGAGCATCTTTATTTGGTGTGATTAGCTCTCATTGCTGGTCTGCTTAATAGGAAGGGGTATCCTAAAAAAGTTTATGTATCTTCAACATTAAAGCTTCAGAATACACATTAAATAGCTAATCCTTTTATCTTGGGCTGCTTTTCTTTGACTGTGAGTCTAATTGATAAAAAATCTGCTATATCTTTTTTACATCTCATCCAAAATTCATCATCAATGATTTCTAGTTTTAGTTTCTAAAAGTGGAGTGATACCTTAATGAGCTGTAATTGATGCAGAATCCTTTCAGGTATTTAAAAATCCACTCCTCCACCCCCACCCCCCGACCCTCCCACTCCCCCTAGTCTTTAGCAGGCTTGTCACCCATGTTAAATTCAGCATCACCTTTACCTGGTTTTTCTAGCCAGTTCCCCTGTTTTTGCACTCACATCTGATAGATGTGACTTATAATTAAGAATTATAGTAACAGGCACACAACTAGCATAAAGAAGAACACATTTGGAAACAAACATAAATAACTCCTGGTAAGTAGGCAATTTGTAGAGTTCATAGGCAGGTGTACCACACAATAGCCTGTTAGCCTTGAAAAGTCACTGTGCTGTAGGCATTCATTAGGTTTCTACACGGGTTGACAGGGGGTGGGGGGTGGGGAGGTGGCGGATGGGGGAATGGGTCAATCTGTGAAACTGGTCATGTGGAGGTTGATTAGGAGAGCTTCTAATCATAGTCCAACTCTGTCAGTCCTTCCCTTTGTTATTGCTATAAGTTTGGATGCTTAGAAAGTCCTTCCCTTCCTGGGAGTCATGTGGTAATTCACCTACATCTCTCTCTTGATTTTGATTTATCTCTTACATTTAACTCTGATGTATCTGAAATTTATTTGATTTTTCGGTATGAAGTTAAGATCTAAATATGTTTTTTTTGTACTTCTCAAATAATGTGCTGGTGTTTCTAGTATAACAGGTGCTGTCTTAAAAGTTACTGATCAGAAGTGTCATTTCTGGTTCTTAACAACTGCTCTAGTCTTGGGAGTGGACGGTCAGTATAGTCCTTGGGTTGCAGCAGGGCATGTAGTGAATAGATATTTTACACAGACACACACACACACCAAGAAGTGGGTATTTGCCAAGAAACCCCTTTTAGAACCCTGGGCCTGCCCCAAATGGTGATTTGAAGGGGCACCTGGTTTCTATTTGGATAATAGTGAATTAAAGTAGTTTATTAAGCAGCTTAATAATCATAAACAATAGCTAGTTAATTAATAAAAGGTATACCAACAAGGACGGAATTAAGCAAAGTTCTACAGATACTGTCAAACTCAAAATTGCGATTTGTCCCCATCTATTTTACCAATTTCTGTGGAAAAATTCTCTATGATAATTCCTCAGTCCTTTGAATTATGGTTGTTTCTTATAAGCCTTTCTCTGGAATAAGTTGACCTCTCTCAGTGCAATTATGCTTTTCCCTGGGCCATAGCATTAGGTTAGTTAGTGAAATACTGCATCTAATACAATTTAAGGCTGTGAACAGTTTACAGGTGTTATATGGAAAATATGGAATTAATATTAAACTGTTATGAAGCAAATGTTACTAGTGGTAATTTTTACTATACAGTGGTGTTTATGCTGGTTTTACATTTGAAAATTTTTTTCTCTTTAAAGGACCACTATATGAATTTTACTTTCAAAATGTTATTGTTTGGTTTGATAGGTTCTGTTGAATCTTCCCAGCATTTATTTGTATCATAAGTCACTCCAGAGTGAATCATCAGCATTGTATTAAAGCAGCCAACCAACCAACAACCACCCAACAGGGGAGATTTGTTTCAGCTGGAGGGCCTTACTCTCTCAAGTTGTTTTCTTCCCTTGCTCTGGGAAATACCATCTGCAAGCTCTTTTCCCCTCTCCCAGTTTAAGTTATGGGAATTCTCACTAGAAAGCAACGCAGTGCACATACAGCAAGTGTCCCCAAGTTTTTCAAACCATCTGGAACTACCTGTGACTGTTGTGTAGTCTAAAACTTCAGATGGCTTTATGATCTATTGGCAGATGGCTAAATTGGAATCATTGTGTCAGAGTTTTATCTTATTTTTCCATTCCAGGATAGAAAAGTGAAATGGAAAATAAGACACTGAAGATTGTGATATTTTATGTGAATTTGAGAAATATTGACATTTTTCAGATAGAAGAATATGACTAGGTACTAATATTGTTACTGCTTTGGATTTTCTATCTTTTGAGTTACAGTTCTTCACCTAGAATCAGCTGTGGAAAAGTGGTATTTGTAATGAGTTGATGATTTCAGTAGATATGATTTTGTTTTCGGTGCCTTCAGAGACGTGGCTTAAACTTAATTAGAAAGATATCACTATTTTGTGTAAGTCTCAAAAAGATTGTTGTTAAGCTTTTAATTCAGTATTTGCTGAGCCTGCTGTGCCTGATACCTGAAAATAAAAAGTCTTATGATTTACTGAAGGGAGTAAAATGGCCCTGATCTCAATCACTCCCTTGTATCCACATACCCTGTATTGCTTACTGCCCCCTTTGAATCCAAGATGATTCCTCGACTTGGTACATTAAGCTTTGATGTTTCACTCTCTGTCTGTTTAGGGCATGTGTAAACTATTTAAATGCACTTATCTTGGAAATGTACAGGTGTATCATACCCTGTTTTATTTGCTTAGATAGCACTAAGACTTCAGAAGTATTAAATATTTGAGTATTTGGTTAGGAATTTGGCATTTACACACACACACACACAACATATGGACTGAGCTAGCCCAGAAAAAGATGACAGTCTCCTGGGCAGAAGCCAGGCCAGATTGGGGGTGGAATTTTTGAGAACCTGGTTTGGGACATACTTATGATGAAAAATTTGCCCTCTGCCATAATCCATTCAGGCTGCTGTAACAAAAACACCATAAACTAGGTGGTTTAAACAACAGACATTTATTTCTCACAGTTCTGGAAGCTGGGAAATTCAAGATCAAGGTGCTGGCAGATTCAGTGTCTGGTTGAGAGCCTGCTCCCTGTGGTCCTCTTCTCACTGTGTTCTCACATGACAGAACAGGAGAGAGAGCTCTCTGGGGTTTTCTTTATAAGGGAACTAATCCCATTCATGAGCACCCCACCCTCATGACCTAATCACCTCCCAGAGGCTCTACCTCCAAATGTCATCACATTGGGGATTAGGTTTCAACATAACACTTTTAGGGGAACACAAACAGTCTATAGCATTCTAATTTCTCTTCCATGTAGGTGATCTTGAAGATCATGCAAAATTTCATTTTTATGTTGTGCTATGACTTTTATTTCTTCAAAATTTTCCTCAAAAAATGATATTTCCACTTTGGAATATTCTAGTAGGGTTTAAGAGAATATGCAGTGTATTTTACATATTGTTTTTGTTTGTGTGACTCAGTAAACCATCCCAGATGGTGCCCATTGTGGACAGTAATAGCAAGGGAGAAAGCTGTTAATGGCACAGCTTCTAGCATATGTCTCCTGATTGGGGGTGTATATGCTCAGTGTCAAAGGTACACCATGGTTTATCCATTGTGTAAAGTGGCTTTTAGAAAGTTAACAGTCTTTTCCATCCATACTAGCTAAGTAGGAGGATGGATTAGACGACAGGATCTATCTAGTGCTTTTATCTTCGGCAGGTAGCTGTGCTTTTGAAAGAAGCTTTTATCCTCTCATCTAGCCAGAAGGTTTTGATTTATAACTTGAAGTTTCCTAACTCTGCGTGCATGTGGTTTTTTTGTTGTTGTTGTTGTTCATTTTAAAATAAAGTTCCTTTAACATTCAGGCATATTAATTTATAGCACTAGTAGAACAGTCACTTTTATATTATCCACATATATACCTTTTATTTTCTGTAGTTAAGATCTGTGTTGTATTTATATATTCAGTATGTAAGGTATTCCAAAAGTGACTTGAGTAAACTTGGCCTTAAAGATGTCTTCGTAACGTGTTCCATATTGTTATTATTTCCTTGATAAAGTCTGCTCAGTTTCCAAGCTTCTATAAATTGCATTTCTAGACTTTCTGTGTGTTTCTAAATGGCTTAAAAGTTTCAAAGAAAATAGATTTTGGAAAACTTTAATGAATTTCACCTGGGAATATGTCTGTAGCACCTGTTTTAAAGACCACTGATAGTGGGACATTAATGAGTACATTTTTTATATTACTAAAGCTTTTCTAAACATTGAAACTTCAATTACCTTTATCCTGGGTACTAATAATCTCAGGGATTATTTCACTGCTCTTATTGAGGTTGGGGGTAATAGCAATGAGTCATTATATTTGGTAGGCAAATACTTGCTGATTTAATTAAACTTGCCTAGTTATTTTTACCTTATTGTAAATTTTAGTCTGTAGAGCTGAAGAGGTTTCTCCCCTTTGGGTTAAAAAAAATACTTTTTGTGTGTGATAAACTTTTCCTCCCCCTCTTTTCTTTTTTCTTCTAAGAAGACTAATTCAATAGGGTAAAATTGAATTCTTACATGAATGCTAGTGCTATTTCTGCCTGGTGGAATTAAAATTATGAAAATGATTGGAATATATTCTCGATTTGTATGTGGCTCCTGCACCCCAGTCCATTACTTCTTTGGTATAAAATCAGAAGAATGAACTCTTACTTGAGTTCTCTATGCTGATACACAGGACAGTATAACCATGTTCTTGAAGTGAATTTAATTTTAGATGCTGAATATTTTTAATAGCAAATTATGCTAGTTGTCAAGAATAAATTACATATTATAGATGTATTGATAATTTATATGTTCATAGTATTGTAACTTAAGGTTCAAAATTTTTCACACTCATTTTGTGTATGATCTTCACATCAGTCCTATGAGGTTTAAGTAGGTTTTACCATTTCTTCCATCTCACAAGTGAAGGAATAAGTTTAATTTTTTTTTTTTGTTTTAGAAAATGTGACTGATCCGGAGTTAAAGAATTAGATTATATTATTTGATCTGAGTTACTTGATAGGTATAGGAATCTTGACACATTTTCTCCATTGTACCATTTATGATTCAGTGCCACTCTCTAAGAATTCTAAAACTGGGAGAAACTGAAGTTGCTATAAGTGGAAAATAGGTTCTATATCGTGTGCCAGGCTGATTAGTTGTAGCTGTTGAGACTTGGAGTTGAAACAGTTTTGTAGATGTACTTCCAGCTTATTGGGATAAAGTGCCCTGATTGATTGATTACCTGTGCCCGAAATGGACATGGGAGTAACATGGATGGCAAATATGTGGCAGTCAGGCTAAGTACACCTAAGGTACTTGATAAAGTTTTTTTGTTTTTTACAGTTTCTATTTTGACAGAAATTTAGAATAAATGTGCTTAATTCCTCAATGAGTTACAGAATCTGTTAAGGAGTTGAACTTCACTATGTAGAATAGAAAACCCCAAAAATAGTGACTTAAGTAAATCTGAATTTATTTTTCACTTACTAAATAAGAATTCTAAAGTTTAGAATTCCAGAGCTGGTAGGGTGTTTCCAAGATACCATTAGACTTAGGTGCTCATGGTTACCAGGTAGCTCCCAAGTCATCTCATCTGTGTTCTGGGCAGGCTGGAAGATGGAGAGGCATAAAATGGTGACTTCCAGGTAACACCTCTTTAAAGAACTTTCCTGTAAACCATATACAGTGAAGTCTGCTTTCATATCATTGGTCAAACTATAGTACATAGCCACCTCATCTACCATAAAAGTGGGACATGTATTTTTACTTGAGCACATTGGTGCCCAGTAACTTTGGGCTTCTGATAAATAGCAGGAAAGAAGGGAGAACAGATAATAGGTAGATGATAAGCAATCTTTGCTTCAGTATACTCCTTTAGCTATCCAATCCTCATTCAATCTTTCCATACAAAGAACATGCTCTCCCTCTCCTCAATGGAAGCACCTCCAAAGTCTTATCTAGCTATCGTATCCAGTTTCTCCATCCTCAATTTCTTGGTGATGTGCAGTCCTCCCCAATAGGTCTGGGTATGGCTTCCTGTGGTCTGGTGTCCCACAAACTGCCTCCCTCCTTCATTGTTGAAATAGGTAGAAAAAGAATAGGATAAATCTTGTAAAAGTTCTCTCAAAAGAGGAAGAATAGGAAAGATAGCAGGGATCAAATACTATGTTGGACAGGAAGAGCAAACACTCCCTGCCTTGGCAGTGAAGTTCCTTTGATGACCTATCTGGCAGCCCCTGGTGCTGCTCACTAGGTGGGGTGGGATTTCCTTTGCCTGGGAAATAAATTTGTGAGGGGAGTTCCAAGATCCTTGAGGAGCTCTGTGATTGCTCTTCTGTATAGGTCAGAAATTACAGTGAGAGCTGCTGCCACTGAATTTGGAAACCTAAATACAGTGGAGGCAATTGGATCATTCGGTGGCAGAGGCCAAGTGGCACTCAAGCCACCAAAGGCAAGGCAGCTGTGGTTATCTAAATTGATAACAGAGTCAAAGCAGCAACTGAAATAGTCTGAATAATACAGGGGGATTCCTTTCACCCCAGAACTGGCCCCTGACTGATCTCTATACATTCTTTATTGTGCATTCTTTATGGCCCCGTCTGAAGTACCTACTGGGGAAGTATACTTTTCATAGGGAACACACAGCCTTCACAGCTAACGTTCTGTGGATGAGGGTTTGGGGCCATGAATTATTATAGAGATTTAATACTTGCTGGCTGCTGCAGAACAGTCCAGGGGTTCCTACGATAGTATTATTCCCTCAAAAACTTAAAAGATTTTTGCTATTTTTGCTTTTAGTAAGCTCCGTGGTGGGGGAAGCCACATCTAGAGATAGTTTCTAAGCTTGAAAATTTGTCTGCTTACCAGCCTCTTTGCTCAGCCCTTTTTCTTTTAGCTTTTAAATTAATAGCCAGCTGCCTTGAGGTAGGCAGCATTCTTAATCTGATTTTTGCTGGCTGGTTTTCTTCCTTGTCCTGAAGAGAACTCTTAAAACAGCTTGGGGCTGTGGTCTTATCTCCTGCTAAGACAGCTACTTCTGTGAGTTACTGCTTATAATCACCTCAATTTGAGGTGCAGAGGTTGTTGATATTTACAGCCCTGAAAAGCTTCAAATTATGTGACTCTCAATCTAGATTGAAGGCTGCAGGCAGAGAATGGCTAGCTCTAGTTTGATTGTGTCTCTTGTAGGATTGGGCTCCAAAGCTGTTAAAATAAAAGTCATCATATACACATATCCTGAACTGTTCCTTTATTTCTCTGAACTCTAGCCTCATTTGCCATATGGTGTTATCAAATGTTCGCCACCACCTAACCAGTATCCAGCTTTAAGAGTCACTAACTTTGAATTGGTTAGAGACTAATGGCATTCAGTTCAGTTCAGTCACTCAGTTGGGTCCAATTCTTTGTGACCCCATGGACTGCAGCACGCCAGGCTTCCCTGTCCATCACCAACTCCTGGAGCTTACTCAAACTAATGTCCATTGAGTTGGTGATGCCACACAACCAACTCATCGTCTGTCATCCCCTTCTCCTCTTGCCCTCAATCTTTCCCAGCACTAGGGTCTTTTCCAGTGAGTCATTTCTTTGCATCAGGTAGCCAAAGTATTGGAGCTTCAGCATCAGTCCTTCCAATGAATATTCAGGACTTACTTCCTTTAGGATTTACTGATTTGATCTCCTTGCAGTCCAAGGGACTCTCAAGAGTCTTCTCCAACACCACAGTTCAAAAGCATCAATTCTTAGGCACTCAGCTTTCTTTATGGTTCAACTGTCACATCCATACATGACTACTGGAAAAACCATAGCTTTGACTAGATGGACATTAATTCTTATGACTAATTTTCTGTAAAATCTTTCCATTTCCTTGCTTGTGCTTTGTCGCTCAGTCATGTCTGACTCTTTGCAACCCCTTGGACTGTAGCCTGCCAGGCTCCTCTGTCCATGGGAATTCTCCAGGCAAGAATACTGGAGTGGGTTGCTATGCCCTCAGGGGTCGAACCCAGGTCTCTTGCATTGCTGGTGGATTCTTTACCATCTGAGCCACCAGGGAAGCTGGGCAGGTTGGGGTGCATTTGCTTTTTAGACACACAAATTGGGAGAAATTAGTTCTGGGGAGTGCTTTTTTCCTAAGGACAGGAACATTTGGAAAAGACTAGGAAAAAATGAGAGAAGAAATACATGGACATAATTGCCAGGTAGGGAGTTAATCATTGATGGATAAATGGTCAGTGTGTTCTCTGTATGATCTTATTAAAGCAGAAGAGATGTAATGCCATTTTCTTATTTCTGCCACCAGACGATGCAGTTTACCCAGGATCTTGGTTCCTATTTATATTGGGAGAGAGGTACCATGGTTAAGTAGAAAATGAACATAAAATTGTCATTTATAAGTTCTCCAATTTTAGAACCTTTTGAGTGGGAGTCCCGTGGAAAGCAGAAAATGAGAAAGGGGCAGAAAGCTTACTAAAAGAATGATAGAAAACTCTCCAAATCATAGGAAAGAAATGACCCATAATATTCAAAGTACCTTTAGTAGGCTGAACATCAAGAGGTCTTCACCAGGACATGTTATAATCAAATTGTCAAAAGTCAAAGAATTTTGAAAGCAGCAAGAGAAAGCGACTTGAGTCACTGCTGCCACTCTCCGTTCCTCCACCCCAGCCCCCTCCCCATAAAGCTAATCAGATTTCTCACCAGCAACTTTGTAATCCAGGAGAAAGTGGGATGATATGTTCCAGGGGCTAAAACAAACAAACAAACAAAAAACAATAATTGTCAAGCAAGAGTACCATATCTAGCAAAGCTGTCCTTCAGAAATGAAGGAGGGGTAGACTTTCCCAGGCAAATAAAAGCTGAGTGGTCTTATAAGAAATGTGAGAAGAATTTTTCAAGTTGAAGTGAAAAAACACTAGTTAGCAACAGGAAAACATATGAAAGTGTAAAACTTAGTAGCAATGGTAAATATATACTCTAATACTGTAACACGGGTGCATAAACCACTTAACTCTAATATAAAAGTAAAGGAAAAAATATTAAAAATAACTATGTGGTTGTTGTTCAGTCTCCAAGTTGTGTCTGACTCTCTGCAACCCCATGGACTTCTGCAGGCCATGCTTCCCTGTCCTTCACTATTCCCAGGGTTTGCTCAAATTCATGTCCATTGAGTCAATGATGCCATGCAACCATCTCATCCTCTGTCACCCCCTTCTCCTCCTGCCCTCAATCTTTCCCAGAATCAGGGTCTTTTCCAGAGTCAGATCTTCACATCAGGTGCCCAAAATATTGGAGTTTCAGCATCAGTCTTCCAAGGAATATTCAAGGTTGATTTCCTTTAGGATTGACTGGTTTGATCTTCTAGCTGTCTAAGGGACTCTCAAGAGTCTTCTCTAGCACCACAATTTGAAAGCATCAATTCTTAAGTGCTCAGCCTTCTTTGTGGTCCAGCTCTCACATCTGTAGAGGACTACTGAAAAAACCATAGCTTTGACTAGACAGAGCTTTGTCAGCAAAGTGGTGTCTCTACTTTTTAATACATTGTCTAGGTTTGTCATAGCTTTTCTTCCAAGGAGCAAGTGTCTTTTAATTTTGTGGCTGCAGTCACCATCTGCAGTGATTTTGGAGCCCAGGGAAATAAAATGTGCCACTGTTTCCATTTTTTTCCCTATCTATTTGCCATGAGATGATGGGACCAGATGCCACGGTCTTGGTTTTTTGAATGTTGAGGTTTATCTGTTTTTTCGCTCTCCTTTTTCACCTTCATCAAGAGGCTCTTTAGTTTTTCTTTGCTTTCTGCCATAAGGGTGGTATCATTTTCATATATGAGGTTATTGGTATTTGTCCCAGCATTCTCGATTCCAGCTTGTGCTTCATCCAGCCCGGCATCTCACATGATATACTCTGCATATAAGTTAAATAAGCAGGTTGACAATACACAGCCTTGACGTACTCCTTTCCCAATTTGGAACCAGTCTGTTCCATGTTGGGTTCTAACTGTTGCTTCTTGACCTGCATACAGGTTTCTCAGGAGACAGATGAGGTGGTCTGGAATTCCCATCTCTTTAAGAACTTTCCACAAGTTGTTGTGATCCACACAAAGGCTTTAGTGTAGTCAGTGAAGCAGAAGCAGATGTTTTTCTGGAATTCCCTTACTTTTTCTGTGATTCCGTGGCTGTTGGCAGTTGATCTCTGGTTCCTCTGCCTTTTCTAAATCCTGCTTGTACATCTGGAAGTTCTCGTTTCATGTACTATTGAAGCTTTGCTTGAAGGATTTTGAGCATTATAGTTTAGATAAGGAGATATATTAACTATTGATTATCGTTAAAACATAATTGTACACAATGCAGTAACTGTTTATAAGGGTTGCAGTCAGACAACCAAAGCCTGGTTATTGATTAGTGAAATGGATTTGGATCTGCTAGCTAGGATGAGGCTTGGGTGTTGTAGGAATATATATATTACTTAATGTGTGTAAGACTGCATTGACATCAAGAGAAAGTTTTTTTAAGCATGTTTTCCAGGCATAGTCCAATGATGAGGCAGAATGCTTTTTTTGTTAATGATCAAAGGAAAAATAAGAGATTGAATGAAAGGAAATGATTAACATGGGCAGTTTGATGTAGAGCACTGAGGACTGCCTAGGAATCACATGGTTTGCATGTGAGCCAGCCTCTACCACCGACCTTTGGCGAGTCACTGGATGTTTTGGAATCTGTCTCCAGCTTTTTACTTTTTTGAGCCATTTACTGGAGTATAACAACATACAGAGGAAAGTAAAAATCTTAAGTGTATGTAGCTTGATGAACTTTTGCAAACTGAACACACTACCACCCAATTCAAGAAACTAGGACATTACTAGAAATCCTCTTTGTGCTTCCTGCACTTCCATTTTTATCTTTAAAATAGGGGTAATACTGTCTTCTTCATTTTTCAGGAGTGTTGAAAAGTGGCAAATTTAAAAAGTGCTTTGATCTTTCTCAGTGTTGTGCAAGTGAAATGTGATGACTCTAGCATTGTGAGTTATACCCATGGAAGTAGCACAGGTTTTCAAAGTTGTATATATCATAGAGCTTACTAATAGTGTTATTAATAAAGCTGTTAAATTGGGAGTGAATAAAGAAGTCTGAAAATCACAAATCAAAGGATAGAACAGTTGTCTTAATCGTAAAGATGTGTAAATTTCTGTGATGCCTTACTATGTTAATTTCTACAAGATGTCATTCTTGGGCTTCAGTAAAGCAACTTGCACATTTTTACATGTTCATAGATGTGAAACTACTCTCGTTATTTGAGAATATTCAAGGAATGGTAAATAAACATTGATTTCCCTGTAATAAAAGTTGCATATTGGAAATAGCTACAAGTCTTGAATTCATGAAATATTTCTGTTTAGGTTTCCAAAGGTGTGATGTTGAATCTATTTGTATTAATCTGAATGTTAACGAATGCTTTGAGGATACAAAATCCTCCTTCATGTTCTTAATACTCAACTGAATAATTGATTTCTTGCTGAGTAATCATAAATGCAATCGTATACTCTTGTAGCACTTTTTGGAAAAAATTTCAGATTTATTTAGTGTGATAACAGACTCATGCTTACCATTTCTAACAAATGACACTAGCCCTAGTCACTGCATAATTAATGCATTTTTCTGCTGCTTCCAAATTTTCCATCATCTCCCTGTACAACATCTCATGGGATCTCTTTAAGGACTGTTCTGAAATTTACCTGTAAATGAAAAACAGTAAACTATGATTTTTAATTTCTGTAAGGTAAGGGCATTTTATTTGCATGTTTTTCTTTTTGATATTTAAATTTTTCTTTGCTGAGCTCCAAAGTTAAATAACCTTCAGTTATTTGGCTATTTACTTGGGAAGTCCTTAACATGGGCAGTAAAGTTTTTAAAGAATGAACAAATAGAGCAGCTCTATTTATGATAAATATTTGATTGTTGCCTAGGATTTCCAGATTTTATAATAGAAGTTCAAAAGAATATAATTGGCAGAAAAATTAGAACTGAGTGTTATTTGACTCATATTTTCATAGGCATGCTTGGGCATTTGAGTTCTTCCCATTTGGCCCCTTGTAGTCAGTGATTCTAGTCTGTTCCATCCGGGTCTTAAGTGCAGTCTGAGACAAAGTGGAGGGAGGCTATATCGGCCAAGCACCTGTGATAATGCTGCCGGCAGTGCATGCTTCAGGATACAGCTTTCCCTCATTTGCCATGTGACTCTCAGTTCCTTCAAAAAGCCTGCTATTTCTACATCTTTGGGCAAAGATTATTTGGCATTGGTAGACGCTGTGAAAGAGATATGTAGGTATGTGGTTTTTTTCCCCATGTCATGGAGAACATGTTCAAAGTTTGAATCTAGGTTTGTGATTGCATTGTGAATCTTAAATGTGAGTACAGCATAAGGTAATTTAAACACATCCAGGAAAATTAACTGTCATAATCCTTCTCAAGTACTTAAATTTCTTGTAGGTGTTTAGGCAGAATTAAAAGGCTACCAGGGATCATATGGCCAGTCTCCTGAGTAAAGGTAAACCCCTCCTCATTGGAACAAGGACTCTCCCACATAGCTTTAGAGCATGTCTTTCTCAGGCCACAGAGGCATATTATTAAGCTAAATCTTCTGCTCTGTAGGATAGGTAGGGTTTTAAAATTTCAATTGTATTTGCCATCTAGTGCACAGCTGCGGGAAGTTTGGAAACATTTGTGACCGACTTTCCATAGTTTGCACTGTAGTTAGTACAGGTAGATAGAACATTTCAAATTATATAAGGTATATGTAATTGCATTTTATTTCAGATTCCCAAAATTCTGTGCTTTGTTGAAGAGTTAACAAAATTCTGTCCTGAAAAAGAAAAATGCAAATTGATCATTTAGTGTAGGCTCATTGAACCCTGCTGCCTTCAGTTTAGCAGAAAACCAATATGATCATTGCAGGTTGCCACCAAATTTATATGATCCCTTCAACAGAAAGACTGCCCAGAAACTATTGGGAGGACATCAGTCTAAAGACTATTTGTTCTTTGGGGTAGTGTAGCGTGTGTCTAATCTACCTATAGTATGACACAGTCTTATTTGAAACTTCTTTGAATCCAGGTAAAGAACATGTTCCGTATCAGAACCTGTGTATTGCTCTTTCTATTTAAATGACTTTAAACACTGTCAAATTTTGAATAAAAGTAATTTGCCACAATTTACTCTTTTACTATGAACAGTCTATTATCCTTATATGTTATAATACATTTTCTTCCCCCAATGAATGTATAGTTCATTGATAGCTGGTTTTTGTGGACATTTTCCTTGATGTGTTCTGAGTTGAATTCAATTCCATAGATACATTAGTACTCCAGATCTTAAAGGAGGCTATAGGATAGCATCTCCCAAAATATGCTTAAAGGATTTTTCTTTTTAAAAGATTATGTGCTCAGAAGTTGAGGAAAAGCAAATTTTAATGAAATCTAACATTTCATTACACCTTTCAGGGCCTTACATTTGCTTATATTTATTGAGATTTTTTTTTAAGTATTGATATAGAATGTTTCCTAAATTTATTTATGGAAACTAAGTGGTAGAGCATTTTGTAGGAATAGTGAGCCTCAGAACACACCTTGAGAAATGTGATGGGGATATATAAAGAGGATTTAAAATATGAGTAAACAAGGTTTCTTATGCATCTTAAAATGTCTTTGACATTCTTCAGCCAATTTGTTTGGAAGGAAAAGAAATAGAGAACAGTATGAAGTGAAACAAGACTGCTGTATTTTTAAATTCCAGAATTCAGATCCTAGCTCTGTCACCATCCATCACCTCTTGCATCCATGTGTTTTGAGATGTGTGGGAGATGGTGCTTGTCTCTTGCCTTTGCAGACCTCAAGAGTCTTCATCTATAAAATGAGGGACTAGAACGAGTGATACCTGAAGTCATCTCTACATTTGGTATTTTTAATTCTAAATGAGCCTCACTACCAAAACCATGTATAGAAACCAGAATTTTAGGTGATTTATTGTTCACTTGCTTGCTTTGCAAAAAATTTCCTTCATTGTAGAGAAATCACCTTTTCAAGCTGAGTTTTTTAATCAGTTTTTCCTCATGTTCATTTGTTTTTTTCTATCTCAAATTCATTTGTATGTACCTAACATGTAACAAACTTTTCAGAAGTATGACATGTGTAAAGTTAAATCCATCCATATTTGTAGGCATTTACTTTTTGGTTCTTAAGGTTTTTGTTTTTTTGTTTTTTTTTTTTGGACATAATGTGATTGACATTCATTAGTGCTAGTAGTGAAAAAGTTGGTTCTTTAAAACACAAGCATCGTAATGTACTTATTTCACTTAAAACAGGTACTAGTTAATTTTGTAAAACACATACTTATGCCTCATGAAAATAAAATGTATTCTAGGATGTATTTTTTTGTTCCTACCCATTTAAAAAAAAAATTTTAATAACATGGAGTTTGCAATTTTCACCATTTTTAAGGGTACAATTTCAGTTCAGTTCAGTTCGTTCGCTCAGTTGTGTCTGACACTTTGTGACCCCATGGACTGCAGCACGCCAGGCCTCCCTGTCCATCACCAACACCCAGAGTTTACTCAAACTTACATCCATTGAGTCGGTGATGCCATCCAACCATCTAATCCTCTGTCGTCCCCTTCTCCTCTTGCCTTCAATCTTTCCCAGCATCAGGGTCTTTTCAAATGAGTCGGTTCGTCACATCAGGTGGCCAAAGTACTGGAGTTACAGCTTCAGTATCAGTCCTTCCAGTGAATATTCAGGACTGATTTCCTTTAGGATAGACTTGTTGGATCTCCATGCTGTCGAAGGGACTCTCAAGAGTCTTCTCCAACACTACAGTTCAAAAGCATCAATTCTTTGACCCTCAGCTTTCTTTATAGTCCAACTCTCACATCCATACATGACTACTAGAAAAACCATAGCTTTGACTAGATGGACCTTTGCTGGTAATGTCTTTGCTTTTTAATATGCTGTCTAGGTTGGTCATAACTTTTCTTCCGAGGAACAAGCAAGCGTCTTTTGATTTCATGGCTGCAGTCACCATCTGCAGTGATTTGGAGTCCAAAAAAATAAAGTCTGTCACTATTTCCACTGTTTCCCCATCTACTTGTCATGAAGTGATGGGACCAGATGCCATGATCTTAGTGTTCTGAATGTTGAGTTTTAAGCCAACTTATTCACTCTCCTCTTTCACTTTCATGAAGAGGCTCTTTAGTTGTTCTTCACTTTCTGCCATAAGGGTGGTGTCATCTGCATATCTGAGGTTATTTCTCCCAGCAATCTTGATTCCAGCTAGTGCTTCATCCAGACCAGCATTTCTCATGATGTACTCTGCATATAAGTTAAATAAGCAGGGTGACGATACACATCCTTGACGTACTCCTTTCCCAATTTGGAACTAGTCTATTGTTCCATGTCCAGTTCTGTCTGTTGCTTCCTGACCTGCTTATGAATTCCTGAAGAGGCAGGTTACGTGGTCTCATATTCCCATCTCTTTCAGAATTTTCCACAGTTTGTTGTGATCCACACAGTCAAAGGCTTTGGCATAGTCAATAAAGCATAAGTAGACATTTTTCTGGAACTCTCTTGCTTTTTTGATGATCCAACAGATGTTAGCAATTTGATCTCTGGTTCCCCTGCCTTTTCTAAATCCAGCTTGAACATCTGCAAGTTCATGGTTCACATACTGTTGAAGCCTGGCTAGGAGAATTTTGCTAGCGTGTGAGATGACTACAATTGTGTAGTAGTTTGAACATTCTTTGGCATTGTCTTTCTTAGGGACTGGAATGAAAACTGACCTTTTCCAGTCCTGTGGCCACTGCTGTGTTTTCCAAACTTGCTGGCATATTGAGTGCAGCACTTTCACAGCATCATCTTTTAGGATTTGAAATAGCTCAACTGGAAATCCATCACCTCCACTAGCTTTGTTCGTAGTGATGCTTCCCAAGGCCCACTTGACTTTGCATTCTAGGATGTCTGGCTCAAGGTGAGTGATCACACCATGGTGATTGTCTGGGTCATGAAGATCTTTTTTGTATAGTTCTTCTGTGCATTCTTGCCACCTCTTCTTAATACCTTCTGCTTCTGTTAGGTCCATACCATTTCTGTCCTTTATTGTGCTCGTCTTTGCATGAAAAGTTCCCTTGGTATCTCTAATTTTCTTGAGGGGATCTCTAGTCTTTCCCATTCTGTTGTTTTCCTCTATTCCTTTGCAGTGATCACTGAAGAAGGCTTTCTTGTCTCTCCTTGCTATTCATTGGAATTCTGCATTCAAATGGGTATATCTTTCCTTTTCTCCTTTGCCTTTCACTTCTCTTCTTTTCCTATCTATTTGTAAGGCCTCCTCAAGCAGCCATTTTGCCTTTTTGCATTTCTTTTTCTTGGGGATGGTCTTGATCACTGCCTCCTGTGCAATGGTGGAGAGTTCTGACAAAACGTGGTCCACTGGAGAAGGGAATGGCAAACCACTTCAGTATTCTTGCCTTGAGAACCCCATGAACAGTATGAAAAGGCAAAAGGATAGGACACTGAAAGATGAACTCCCCAGGTCGGTAGGTGCCCAATATGCTACTGGAGATCAGTGGAGAAATAACTCCAGAAAGAATAAAGAGATGGAGCCAAAGCAAAAACAACACGCAGTTGGGGATTTGACTGGTGATGGAAGTAAAGTCCAGTGCTGTAAAGAGCAATATTGCATAGGAATCTGGAATGTTAGGTCCATGAATCAAGGTCAATTTGAAGTGATTAAGTAGGAGATGGCAAGAGTGAACTTCGACATTTTAAGAATCAGCGATCTAAAATGGACTGGAATGGGTGAATTTAACTCAGATGATCATTATCTCTACTACTGTGGGCAAGAATCCCTTCAAAGAAATGGAGTAGCCATCATAGTCTACAAAAGAGTCCAAAATGCAGTACTTGGGTGCAATCTCAAAAACGACAGAATGATCTCTGTTCGTTTCCAAGGCAAACCATTCAATATCACGGTAATCCTAGTCTGTGCCCCAAACAGTAATGCTGAAGAAGCTGAAGTTGAATGATTCTATGAAGGCCTATAAGACCTTTTAGAACTAACACCCCCCCCCCAAAAAAAAGGTGTCCTTTTCATTATAGGCGACTCGAATGCAAAAGTAGGAAGTCAAGAAATACCTGAGTAACAGGCATATTTAGCCTTGGAGTACAGAATGAAGCAGGGCAAAGGCTATAGTTTTTTGCTAAGAGAACGCACTGGTCATAGCAAACACCCCCTTCCAACAACACAAGAGAAGACTCTACACATGGACATCACCAGATGGTCAGTACCGAAATCAGATTGATTATATTCTTTGCAGCCAAAGATGGAGAAGCTCTATACAGTCAGCAAAAACAAGACCAGGAGCTGACTGTGGCTCAGAACCTGAACTCCTTATTGCCAAAATCAGACTTGAAGAAAGGAGGGAAAACCACTCAACCATTCACGTATGACCTAAATCAAATCCCTTACGGTTATACAGTGGAAGTGACAAATAGATTCAAGGGATTAGATCTGATAGAGTGCCTGAAGATCTGTGGATGGAGGTTCGTGACATTGTACAGGAGGCAGTGATCAAGTGTACTATTTAGTGGCTTTAATTGCATTCACAATATTGTGCAACTGTGTATAAGATGCTGTGTAACCTTTTTGGTAAGTCGGGCTTTGTCGTGACTTGGTTGTACAGTTGACTTTTGAACAGCTCATGTCCACTGCACAGTGGGTCAGCACCTCTAACCCTCATGTTGTTCAAGGGTAAGCTGTATTTTACATCACTTTAAACCAGGATAAATGTTAGTCATTCAGTTGTGTCCAAGTCTTAGTGAGCCCATGGACAATAGCTCTCCAGGCTCCTCTGTCCATGGGATTTCCCAGGAAAGAATACTGGAATGGGTTGCCATTTCCTTCTCCAGGGGATCTTCCTGACCATGAGATTGAACCCAGGTCTCCCACATTGCAGGCAGATTCTTTACCATCTGAGTCATCAGGGAAGCCTTTCTGCTAAATTACAAAAGTATTATTACCTTACTCAGATACTGTGGGAAGGGAGAGAATCTCATGGTATAGAATGGTTAATGATTTCTTAAGAGCCTGGTGTTCTAGATCTGGATTGACTAAATCCTTTGGTAGGTGTGCAGTTTTTATCTGATTGCTCAGAGTTGAAATCAGCAAGTACCTTACTGAATTAGGCACAGGTATTTCACTGCCATAGCATCCTGTTAAGATAATGAGTGTATCAAGCAAAATAAGCGTAGAGATACGTCTAATATTTTTGGCATAACCTCTCCCTCTGGGCTTTGGTCTTTCTGGTGGTCTCAGGTTACTGCTATAGGTTTTGCCCTCATAATATCTATTTGGCAGTGAGGCTGGACTCTGATAACTTCTATCAGGAACAAACCTTTCTGCCACTCTGGAAATGCTGAGTCTCTTGAGTATTCTCCTCCTCACTCCTGATTGTTACTCTTCAGTCTTTCCATAAATAAAGGGACTTGAACCTATAAAAAGAGATTGGTGCGTGCATGTTAAGTCGCTTCAGTTGTGTCCAACTCTTTGTGACCCTATGGACTGTAGCCTTCCAGGCTCCTCTATTGATGGGATTCTCCAGGCAGGAATACTGGAGTGGGTTGCCATGCTCTCCTCCAGGAGATCTAAGGATCAAACCTGAGTCTCTAAGTCTCCTGCATTGGCATGGGCTCTTTACCAGTAGCACTACCTGGGAAGCCCTAAAAGAGATTGGGAACCAGTCTAATTCCCCTATTTGAGGGAAACTACAGACAGCTGGAACTAATAGTGATATATTGAGAACTAGAACATATGTATTCCAGCATAAAGTCAGAGAAGATGATTGTCCTGTGGTAGCTGATGAAACAGGGGTGGGGTCAATAGAAAAACCTGTGAGGAAACCTCTAGTGCTTTATGTTTTTTTTTTTTCCTGAAGTCAGAATTTAGAGCTTGGCAGCACAGAAGTATTTATCTGTCTCTAACACCCTCTTGTTCAGTGAGGAAGGCATCATAGAGTCACTGTGACTCAGAAGTCCATTGTTGCAGGACTTTCCTGGTGCTGCAGTGGATAAGAATCCGCCTGCCAATATAGGGGACATGGGCTCGACCCCTGGTCCGGGAAGATTCCACATGCCTTTGGAGCAACTAAGCATCATGCGCCACAACTACTGAGCCCATGCATCCTAGAGCCTGTGCACAACAGCAAAGAGTAGCCTCTGCTTGCTGCAACAAGAGAAAGCAACGTTGTTTTTAAACTTGAATATGAAGAGGGATGCTGTGTACAAACTACAGTATTTTTGAATATCATATAAATGAGTATATACTATGTAATAGTTAAAAAGAAAATCCAAAGTATTATAGAATATAAATAAAGTACACAAGACACCTGAGTTCTGCAAAATTTCCTGATAAATACAACAGTTGAGTTTTCCCTTATGTAAAGGGGGTAAAGATTGGATAACTTCAGCAGGGGACCTTGGACTTAATGGTGATACAGGTGTGAGGAAGGGATAACAGTGGTTAAAGTCATGGGCTCTGGGTCTGGAATCTTTGGATTTGAATTCTGATTGAACCAGTTAGTACTACTCGAACTGGGACTATGGTCGAGTTATTTAAGTTCGATGTATGTTCCTCAATTTCCTCATCTCTAAAATAGGAACAAAGACACTGTCTATTTTATAGAGCAGTTATGAGAATTAAATGAGTTAATAACACCATCATGTCTTAGAAAATTGACTGGCATGTAGGGAGTGCATCCTAAGTACCCGTGATACTAATTATGTGCTGTGCTCAGTCGCTCAGTCATGTCCCACCCTTTGCAACCCCATGGACTAGCCCGCTGGGCTCCTCTGTCCATGGGATTTTCCAGGCAAGAATACTGGAGTGGGTTGCCATTTCATACTCCAGGGGACCCTCCCACCCCAGGGATCAAACCTGCATCTCCTGCATTGGTAGGCAAATTCTTTACCTCTAGCACCACCTGGGAAGGGTGCACTACTAATAATATACTAATACTATTTCTAATATATACTAATACAATAGCTGTTACCAATGATTCTATCATTCTTATTATTGCTGTCTTTAGAAAACTAGGGTAATGGGTAATCCTTTTAGGCTTCTTTGACAAGTGCAAGACCTTTGACCTATGGAAGCTTTTGACTAGTTGGATGTAAATATAAATATTTTAATCAGAATTAAACCAATATTAATGAATTTTTGGTTGAGAAAGTATTGCCCAGATGGTTTCACTAAGCCAACTTAATTCCTTGATCAATTTTCTGTATCATACAGTTAAACCATTTGTAATTTTTTCTATTTTCATATTTATTTTCCTGGAAGTATTTTCATTGGGATTAATTTTTTTCTGTGTAAATCCTAAAGTCAGGCTTTTTTAAATGTCATATTTTATTTTAGCTTCCACTTTTGCAAATTTGTTTTGGTACTGGAATCATAGTACATTTTTTTAATCATTATACACTAATATACTAACCAATATAGTTTTTTTAAGGGTAGCATTATTATGCCTTCTTGATTATTACACTTCATTTAACATGCATTCTTGTTTCCCTGGTGGTCCTCCCCACCAACTCACCCTCAAGTTGATACTGTCTTCAAAACATCTCAATAACTCTAGAGCCAGAGGGCATAAGCTGAGGCTCATTGAGTGATCAGGAGTGAAGGTGTCCTCGAAGTGATATTTCTGATAATGATGAGAGTAGCACATCTGAGGCTTGGAGTAAACCAGGATGTTGTGTGTGAAGAGTTAAAGCTGATGAAAGGAAGAAGGCTCCAAAATGGTTTTGCAAATGCTCTAAAAAATCTAAGTTCCTGAAGAGAGGGAACTTCAACAGGGCAAGAAGGCCACAGTGTTTAGTCAGGCCATGAAGAAGAGTCACTGAAATTGAAGGAAGTACTAAAAAGGATTATTATGATGATTTTCAAATACTGTTGTTTCTGATCAGTTCTACTCTAGGCAAATATATAAGATACAGAATTTTACTTTTTAAAGAGCATATTGTTGAAACTATTCTCTTGCTTTGCAGTGACTTCCTGGTTTAGGGTAGAAGTCTTTCCAAGATTTCAGATAAGGCAGTAAAAACAGATTTGCTGTAATGGCTTTAGCATCAGGAACGGTGGTTGGTAGTTTAATTTATTTAATGTTTTATTAAGATTGAAAGACATTAAGCATGGTATATTAGAATCAAGTACTAATCCAAACCAGTAAGCATCTGCTACTATTCATGCTTTGAAAAGCAATATTATGGCAAGTCTGAGAGTGTCTTGAGCAGTGATTGAAATAGCCTGTGATAATTCTACTGAACCATCTTACTTTCTGATCACTATGATGTATTTTACCTACTAGATCACTATGATGTATTTTACCTAAGTTGAGTGGTCTCTTTCAAAAAGAATTATTAGTCTTGATCAATAGTGTATTACCTATTTGATTTCCTTAGCAGGCATTAAGATCCATTTTATCCAAGAAATGAAAGCAGATATGTATTAATAGTACTTTAAATTGTTTGTGTTATGGATCAGCTAAGTGTTTGCGGTAAATCAGAGGTATAAAAAGGCTCAAAAATCCAGTGTGTTATATGAAAGTAACAAACTGCAGTCTCATTAAGGACAGTAGCTCTGCATTTGTGTATTGTGAAAGTATCAGAATTTTTCCAAAAATGCCATGGTAATGGCTTGTTTGATGTGCTCCCTGGAAAGAATTTTGGCCCATCTTTTTTCAACTGATAGAAAAGTATTTATTATTTAATATATTTACTAATAATGGTACAGCCAAAATAAAATGGCACTGTGCTATAGAACTCATTTCTTCTCTGTTGTAATAAGCCGGCTCTGTGAAAGCTGTTTGAGGAAACCCTAATTGCCTACAGCCCTACAGTGAACTGCACACCAGATGGACTGTTTTAAAGTCTTGGTTTGGTATGCATTTTTCACCTTTTACTTCAGTTATTAGCTTTTTGTTTGATGCACTTGATGTTAAGTGAAATAAATGTGACTTTCTAGGTGACATAATTGGGTTCTCATTTTTCCCCCTGACCCAGAAAGCAAGGTCAGCATCAACTCTGCATTTTCTTCTTAGTCTGTCCCTTGAGTGAGTCAGTGTTAGGTCAAGGTCAGAAATACTGATTTCTTTCTTATTTTTGGCTAAAATTTGTAGAATGACTAAATCTTAGAGATAAAAAGCTCTATGAAAATTTATCTTTTAGATAGTATTCAGCTAGCATCATTTTATTCTTTTTGTTTGTCATTACTTCTGACCAGAGCACTCTTCTGCAAGCTTTTCACTTATTTCAACCACAAAGTATTTGATCATATGAAAAAATAAGGGAAAAAATAAGTAAGCCCATGACCTCTGCTTATACAGGATTAGTTCTAGATGAGTTCCATGAAGTGGATTTGAACTTTCTCAGTTCCTGGGTAACATCTGTCCTCATCAGCATATCTGCCCTCACTCTGAGTCCTGTGGATTCTAATCTCCAGGCTTACGGCGCCCGTGAGTGCCTATCTTTTCTTGGCCATGGAGAGGTAGGTAACTGGCCAGCAGAGTCTTTTGTGAGCTTCTCTTAGAGCAGTTGCCACACTAACAGCTTCACTTGAAGTCTGCTTCTGTTGAGAGTGATAATTGGCAGCCAGTACAGACTACAGAGAGGGGATCTGGAATGGGAAGACAGTCAGTGCCAAAGGCCAGCTTTCTCCAGTGCCTTATTTCAGTCTAGGACCAGCTCAGGCTCTGGCTTGAAAAGGATTAGCAAAAGGTTCTTCCTTTCTAAGTACATTTTGGTAATGATTTTGCTTCAGCGGCCAGGCCCATCAATGACCTTGTGATTCATTGTGTACTGTCCTGGTTATCACCACCCTGAGGAAGGGCACCAATCAAATCCCACATAACTCAACCTAGAAATCTTAGTTGTTTTCTTCACAAAATCTTATCTGAATTCTTTGTGCATTTCAGGGAGAGGGAAGGCTCCATTAGGTTGTGAGATGGTGATCACTCTTCTACTTGTACAAAATGGGATGAAAGGGATAGGAAAAATAGTCCAGAATCAGTCACATTTTGTTAGACATTTTGCTTAAGGAATACTTACTTGTGGAGATTTACTTAATTTGGAAATGATAAGATTTTTCGTCTCTATGACATGCCTTCAGAAACAATGAATTTTTTAAGAATTGCCAGAGTACTGGGAATGAAAAAGAGAGAGACTCACAGTGTTAATTTAGTCCAAATATGTGAAGGCAGTTTGTGTGGCAGGTAGAAAACTTTAGCTGTTAAATTTTTACTTTTATATGAATATTGACTGAAGTGACTTTAATAACTAAGAAATGAACACTATTTGTGCACTGAATATAGTGACTTCTTCCAAAGACTACCATATGGAAAGAATAATTTTACAGAGGAGAAACCTGACAAACACTACCTCAACCAGGTGGTCAAGGTCAACACCAATAATGATAAGTCGTGTCAACAGTATGTACCTTTGATGCTGTGCTGTGTGCTATGCTCAATTGTGTCCGACTCTTTGAAACACCATGGACTGTAGCCCACCAGGCTCCTCTGTCCATGGAATTTTCCAGGCAGGAATACTGGAATGCATTGCCATTTCCTCCTCCAGGGGATCTTCCCGACCCAGGGATCAAACCCGTATCTCCTGCATTGGCAGGCAGATTCATTACCACTGAGCCACTTGGGAAGCCATGTACCTTTGATGTGATATGATAAAAGCAGAACTTCACTTCTTTGGTCTTCCTTCCCAAAACATACAACTTCAGTCTAATCATGAGGAAAAATATCAGAAAGATCCCAGTTGAGGAAAATTCTACAAATTACCTGAATAGTATTCTTCAACACTGTCAAGGTCATCAAAAACAAGATAAGTGAGACATTCTCAGAGTCGACAGGGGTCTAATGTGACATGACTGAAAGTCAGGTGATATCCTGAATGAATCCTGGAACAGAAAAAGGACATTTAGGCTAAAAACTGAGGAAACCTGAGTAAAGAGTAGACTTTTGTTAATGCTGATGTATCAGTATTGGTTCATTAATTGTAACAAATGTACCATTGTAATGAAAAATGTTAATAACGGGAAACTTGGTACAGGGTACATGGGAAGTCTGTATATTATCTTTGTAATTTTTCTGAAAACCCAAAACTATTCTAAAAAAGTTCATTTTAAAAAATGAACAGTATTGTAAGATGTTGTCTGGCTCTATTTAGATGATCTCCTGATGATGAGATGAATACAATATTTAAGGAAGGCTAGAGGAACATGGGCTGCCGTCTATGGGGTCGCACAGAGTCAGACACAACTGAAGCGACTTAGCAGCAGCAGCAGCAGCAGAGGAACATGGTGGAGAAGGCAATGGCACCCCACTCCAGTACTCTTGCCTGGAAGATCCCATGGATGGAGGAGCCTGGTAGGCTGCAGTCCATGGGGTCGCTAAGAGTCAGACATAACTGAGCGACTTCACTTTCACTTTTCACTTTCACACATTGGAGAAGGAAATGGCAACCCACTCCAGTGTTCTTGCCTTGAGAATCCCAGGGACGGGGGAGCCTGGTGGGCTGCCATCTATGGGGTCACACAGGGTCAGACACGACTGCAGTGATTTAGCAGCAGCAGCAGCAGAGGAACATGGATTGAGATGTTCCTTGAGATCTAGATACTGATAATCCTAGTAATGTAGTATTAATTTTTCGACAAGTACAATTATTCTAAGTAGAACTGACACACTGATTTATCCGTAAAAGAATTGAAAGAGTGAAAAACAGTCATTTAGCATAATCTGAAACCTCCACACAGAACATATCGTGTGATTGATTGAGATCAACATTTTTCGGGAAACTCTTAAGTGAAGGGTGGGCAACCTTTCTGTAAAGTGTCAGAGAGTAAATATTTTAGTTTTTGCAGGCCAGACAGTTTCTGTCAAAACCACTCGACTCTGCTGTTGTAGCAAATACATGCTCATAGACAATACATAAACAAGTGTGCGTGGCTACCTTCCAATAAGATCTTATTTATTGAAACAGGCGGCACTCTGGATTTGGCTTGGGGCCAATAGTTTGCTGACCTCTAATCTAAGTGATCTTGTTGCTCAGCTCTGTTAGGTGCACCATAATTTCTCCTTTAAGAATTCGTAAAGGAATATGGTCTGAGTAAAATAGAATAATCTTGCTTTCCATCTGTTATAAAGGAGAATAGTAATGGCAGCAATATAGGTTTTGATGTCCATGGGTCATTCTGCCTTTCTTTTTTCTTTCCATTTATTTTTATTAGTTGGAGGCTAATTACTTCACAACATTTCAGTGGGTTTTTGTCATACATTGACATGAATCAGCCATGGATTTACATGTGTTCCCCATCCCGACCCCCCCTCCCACCTCCCTCTCTACCCAATCCCTCTGGGTCTTCCCAGTGCACCAGGCCCGAGCACTTGTCTCATGTGGTCATTGTGCCTTTCAAAGCTCAAGGTATGTATATTTGTATTGGAATTCAGGGCATTTCATTAACCATGCTCTTATTAGGCTTAATCTGATTATGGTCTTTTTATTTGTATTTTACTGATTTTATTATGATACAGAATTCAAAATCCTTTAGAAAAACCCTACACCACTTTTCTTTCAGTCCAGATTTTAACCAGGGCTTACAGTAATATTTCCTGAAGTGAGTGACAGGTATTGCAGTAGGCTGTATGATTTCAGATGGTACCCCAATAAATTGTTAAGTAAACAGTAATAAACAGATGGAATTCTCTGTAGTCTTCATTCAGGCTTTCTGACTACTGTAATACCTTTGAGAAAGTTCATGGTTTGTTTTAATATAACATTAATAGCCAATGTAGCTTCCCCCCAACCCGCCCCCTTCAAGTGAAAGTAAGAGTTCTCCTCCAGCCCACAGTCTCTGGAAGAAAGGCAGCAGTGCCTATCTAAAATTTTTAGTGTTATTGTTTTGGTTCTATTTATTTTTAAGGTCACCTTCTATTTATGGCAACTGATAACTTTTTCTGTTAATGGAAGTGATATAATTTTTTAAAAATAAATTTGAGTAAAGAGGATTGATCTAAAAGAGATTGCCTAAGAGAAAGAGATGTGAAACGGCTCTGATATGAGAGAGATTTCCCATTGCTGGCTTAGAGATGGAAGGAACTGTCAAGGAATACAGGTGGGCTCTAGGAGCTCTGTGGGAGACCCGGGTTCGATCCCTGGGTAGGGAAGATTCCCCTGGAGAAGGAAATGGCAACCCACTCCAGTACTCTTGCCTGGAAAATTCCATGGACAGAGGAGCCTTGTAGGCTACAGTCCATGGTGTCTCAAAGAGTCGGACACGACTGAGCGACTTCACTCACTAGGAGCTCTGAGGCTGGCTAACAGTCAGCAAGGAAATAGACTTTAGTCAACTACAGCTGCAAAAAACTGAAGTCTGCCAACAACCTGAATTGAGCTTGGAAGTGGATTCTTCTCCAGAGCCTCTAGATAAGAGCACAGTCTGGCTGATACTTGGATTTGAGCCTGTGAGACCCTAAGCAGAGAACCTAACTGAGCCATCTGGACTCCTGACCCACAGAAACTTTAGATATCATGAAGGATACTGTTTTAAACTGTTAAATGTGTGATAATTTGTTACACAACAAGGAAAAAAACCTAATACAGCTTATAGACTTCATTCTCATTTCTCTTCAGATTATTAGAGAGAGCGTGTCCCCCTTCCCCAACACCACTTCTCCCCCTAAAAGAAAAAGAATCCAACTCATTGGTAGGTTGATTGTAGGTTTTTAGGGTACTCCCAGTGACTGAGTGTAGCATGAATGACTTGACAGAATTAGGTATTGCCTAAGAAATTCTCAAAAAAGGGAGCCCTCCTGCATTGTTGGTAGGAATATAAATTGGTGCAGCCCCTATGGAAAACAGTTTCAAGTTTCCTTAAAAAACTAGAAATAGAGTCACCATATGATCCAGCAATCCTACTCCTGGGCATATATCTGGACAAAACTGTAATTCAAAAATATACATGCACCCCCAAGTTCATAGTGGTACTAATTACAATAGCCAAGACATGGAAGCGACCTAAATGTCCACTGACAGATGAATGGATGAAGAAAATGCGCTATGTATACACACTTTGCTGACAAAGGCCCATATAGGCAAAGCTGTGGTTTTTCCAGCAGTCATGTATGAATGTGAGAGTTGGATCTAAAGAAGGCTGAGCACTGAAGAATTGATGCTTTTGAATTGTGGTGTTGGAGAAGATTCTTGAGAGTCCTTTGGACTGCCAGATCAAACCAGTCAATCCTAAAGGAAATCAACCCTGAAGCTCCAATATTTTGGCGGCCTCCTGCAAAGAGCCGACTCATTGGAAAAGATACTGATGCTGGGAAAGATTGAAGGCAAAAGGAGAAGGGGGCAGCAGAGGATGAGATGGTTAGATACCATCACTGACTCAATGGACATGAATTTGAGCAAACTCCAGGAGATAGTGGAAGACAAGGGAGCCTGGCTTGCTGCAGTCCATGGGGTCACAAAGAGTTGAACACAACTCAGTGAACAACAACAAATACACACACACGCACACACACACACACACAAATATTATTCAGTCATAAAAAAGAATGAAATAATGCCATTTGTAGCTACATGGATGGACCTAAAAATTACCATACTAAGTGAAATCAAGTCTGACAGAGGGAAGACAAATACATGGTATCACTTATATGTGGAATTGAAATGTGACACAAATGAACCTATTTAGAAAACAGAAACAGACTCACAGACATAGAAAAGAAACTTATGGTTACCAAAGGGGAAAGGGGGATCAGTTCAGTTCAGTCACCCAGTCATGTCCGACTCTTTGTGACCCCACGGACTGATAAGGGAGAATAGATTAGGATCTTTGGATTAGCAGATTAAAAACTATTAAATATAAAATAGATAAACACTGAAGTCCTACTTTATAGCACATAACTATATTGACTATCCTATAATAAACTATAATGGGAAAGAATATGAAAAAAATATAATTCTTATAACTTTGCTGTACACTGGAAACTAATGCAACATTTTAAATCAACTATACTTCAATTAAAATAAGAATTTATCAAAAATACTATGCCTGAAGAAGTTCAAGTTTTCCTGTTTCTTAGACTAAATTTTTGTTGTTTGGGGGAAAGAACCCAGCATAAAATACAAGAAGCAAAATCAAGACATTACAATTCAGAGAAAGGAAATGAGATCAGAAAACATAGAGTATTGTTTACAGTAAGTTTTCTTGGACATGCTCAAGCTGACAATAAGAAGAAAAGAACCATAACAAACCAAAGCAAGTCAAGAGGAAGAGCAGACAGGTGACAGGAAGAATAGCTGTTGACAGTGATTTAACTGGCTTCCCATTGTGGTCTGTAGACCCAGTTCTCTGAGCATTTTTCTGTAGCTGATCCTTGGTCATGAAACCTCCTCTGCGAATCCTCAGTCAAGTGCTTGTTGAGTGTCTTCAGTGTGTCTAATAGTACCTACTGACCATCTGCTGAGTCTTTGTCCTTCTCAATTCACTTTTCATTGTTCTTGGCAATAATCGCACGATATATAGCATGGATAGTGGAAAGCCCTCATACCTTATAGCCAGGCCAATTTTACATTAAAATTCTAGCTCTGCATTGTATTAACTGTGGGACCCTGGGTAAGATTTTAAAGTTAATGTTCTTATCTGTAAAATGGGAATAATAATCTGTTTCTTCTAGAGCTATTGTGAAAATTGCATGAGACATTTTGCAAAGCACCTATTAGAATGCTTGACAAATAATTGGTATTCAATAAATAGTAGTACTGCTGCTATTATCATCATCAGGGCAAGTCCAGGAAGAAAGAACTCTTTCAGAAACCCTTAAGGAAACAGAGGAGTGACAAACTTGGGAGGAGTACAATACATTAAAAATAATGGTCCCCATAGTGGTAGTCTCAGAGCTGTGAATGGAGTGGAGGTACGTGACTTTAGGTTAGCTATGGAGAGGGAAGGAGTCTTTGCTTAGAGGTTACCTTCTTAACAAGGCCACCTTGACTACTGTATTTATTTATTTATTTTTTCATTTATTTTTATTAGTTGGAGGCTAATTACTTTACAGTATTATAGTGGGTTTTGTCATACATTGACATGAATCAGCCATGGATTTACATGTATTCCCCATCCCGATCCCCCCTCCCACCTCCCTGACTACTGTATTTAATACTGAAACCTGGTACTAAACCTGCCTTGGTTTGTATATCCAGTTCCTCAACATTATTTTTTTTCTATAGACTTGGCCCCTTTTAATATACTTTATAATTTACTTATTATACTTATTGTTTGTATATTTCTTCATACTCCCAGTACACAACAATAATATGAGTTTAAATTTTTTATTTTGTACTTTGTCCTGTCCTGTTTCTTTCTTTCTTGTCATTTCATTTTTCTCTCTTATGTGATTGTTTTTTTGTCACTCCATTCCCGCCCTGCCCTCACTTACATTGGAACTTCAGCACTGTGCTTCAATTGTTTTAGTAGTTTTCCTTAAAATAACAACATGTACAACACAAATGTACAACAACACTTAAAAGGTGTAATATTGATGTCTTACTGCCCTTATCTCTGCCAATGCAAGAATATTAGGATGTTTTTACTTTATCCCTTCTTAATTTATATGTTAATGTTTGTCATACATTTCAATTGTCCATATTTGTAAACCCAGAAGTCATTATTATTTGTTGTTTTTTACAGTCAGTATTTTTTATATTTACCCACATATTTATGTCTTATTTTGTTCTTCATTCTTTGCTGTGTCTCTGACCTTCTGTCTGGGGTAATTTTCCTCCTGCCAAAAGTATCCTTTGGAAACTTTTAGTGTGGGACTGCTAAGACATGCTCTTTCTGTTTGTGTTTGTCTTTAGTTTGCTTTCATTATTGAAATCCCTGGATATAGAAGTTTGGATGGCAAAAAATAAAAAAAATTAAAAAAAGAAGTTTGGATGGCACTTTATATCATTGAATACACCATTTCATTGTCTTCAGGTTTCTGTTGTCAGCTGTCAAACTGTCACTTCTTTGAAGACAATCTGTTTTTAAGATCTCTGGTTATTTTAAGGTTTTTTCCCTCTGTCTTTCTACAATTTGTCTCAGTATATAGATTTATTTTTATTTATCTTGTTGTGATTCACTGGGAATCTTGAATTTATGGATAGACAAATCTGATGAAAATTCTATGAAATCATTCTGTGAAAAATTCTCAGCCATTTCCTCAAATATTGTCTACCTCATTCTCTTCTCTCCTTGGACCCCAATTAACATATTATACATTAAATCTTCTCATTTCATCCAAGTCTCTTATTTTGTCTATTTTCTTTTTGTTTTTCTCCATGATGTATTCTGGATAATTTCTTCTGATCTATACTCCTCTTAACTAATTCTTTCTTCAGCTTTCAGCTGCTCTGAAATCTATCCTCTGAGTTTAAAATTTGGGCTATTATATCTTTTTGTTTCAATATCCCATGCCTTGGTATTTTTCTTTTGTCTCTTATCCTGATTCTTGCTCACACTAAGACAACATTATCTTTAAGAGAGGATTTGCCTGTGCTCGGTTTTTAGGGGAGAGTTTATGGCCAGGACTGCCTTAATCCAGCTTCTAGATTTGAGACTACCAGATGATGAGGAGCCAGGCAAGTCCATGCAAGACTAGATTTGCTTTTTGTTCACTGCCATCCTAGCGTTTCAGAAGAAACCAGAACAAAGCAAAGGTTGGTTTATCAAGTAGATTGCAAGTTTTCTCTTTGCTCTTCCATTCTATGAGGCCCTTTGAGGCAACTGCTTCCTAAGAGTGGAGAATTGCCCTATGGGCAAAAATAGCTGTGTGTGGTTGAGCTTCCTGCTCTGGCTTCTCTTGTTGTCCTCGATCTTTAACTGGTAAAATTGAAGTACCTTATATTTGTACTTCCAAGAAGATTGTGTGTGTGTTTGTGTATCCAGATTTTATTTTGTTTTTCAGTAGGAAGGTTAGTCCAGGTTACTTACTACAAGACAAGGTACGTTATAGTAAGAAAGCAGAACTTTCTGGTTCTTACCTGATCCTTGGGTTTGATAGTGAAATCGTACCCTTGTAGTATGGCATACATTTTTTACTTTTTAGGGGAGAAGAAGAGGTCAGCAACAGATCACCCTTGAAGAAGTCCCCTCTGTGCATATGTGCCAGGCACAACCCTTTATACCTCCTGTTATCTCTTCAGAACCTTTGAGTAGCTGTTATCTCCATTTCACAGTTTAAATAAAGTGAGCCCAGATAGACTGAATAAGTGGCCAAATGTCATCAGAGTTTATAATGGGCAGATGCAAGATTCAGCCCCAAGTCTTTTGAACACTCCAGCCTGCTCTGTTTATGCTCTGATTATGTTATGTTATATTATGATTATATTATGTTTATGCTCTGATTATGTTATGTTTTGATTCAGAGAGGAGAAAGTTAAAGTCTTTCAGGAGTTAACATACCTTATCTTAAACAGACTTTTTCATTCTAAGCAATGCTTGCAATTATAGTGTTTGTATTTCCAGGTTGCTTGGGCATACCAAAAGGAAGTTGTAAATTCATTATGAAATATTAAGGTGCAAGGATTCTTAGCTAGTAGAATACATTTTTTTCCTTTAAAAATTTCAGTGGTCACTCAGTGGAGCTGCCTGAAAATTCATGATTAAAAACATGTTCTTTTATATGATCTCAACCCATCTATTTTGTATCTATGCTAGCTAGCTATTCTTCATGCTTCATTCCTTATTTTTTTTCATATTGGTTGCTATAAAATAAAGGATTTGATTAAAGTACAGGAAACTAACTGCATGGGTGTTGATTTTTAATGAATTGAACGATAGTCACGGGTTAAAATGTTTCTCATTTTGTGATCTAATCTCTGTTTATTGATTTAAGCCTGTAGTTAAAATTCTCAGTCTTCAATTCAGCATTAATTAGAAACTGTGAAGTTTCATTGTCTTCTAAGTCTTGAATTTATTTGCTCATAATTTCACTCAAAAAGGTGATCATGTGGATAAAATAAGTCGTTTGTTTCCATTTTTTTATATCTTGTGGTGATAAACTATTATAGTGATTGAGGCTTACATTTAATCTTGTCAGATTATACAAGCTGAAATTTGTTTTAAGTAAACTGATTGAAACTGTTAAAATGGGTGAATTTAACACAGATGACAATTATATCAACTACTGTGGGCAAGAATTCCTTAGAAGAAATGGGATAACCATCATAGTCAACACAGGAGTCCAAAATGCAGTACTTGGGTGCAATCTCAAAAACGACAGAATGATCTCTGTTCATTTCCAAGGCAAACCATTCAATATCATGGTAATCCAAGTCTATGCCCTGACCAGCAATGCTGAAGAACCTGAAGTTGAACGGTTCTATGAAGACCTACAAGACCTTTTAGAACTAAAACCCAAAAAAGATGTCCTTTTCATTATAGGCGACTGGAATAAAAAGTAGGAAGTCAAGAAATACCTGGAGTAACAGGCAAATTTGGCCTTGGAGTACAGAATGAAGCAGAGCAAAGGCTAATAGAATTCTGCCAAGAGAATGCACTGGTCATAGCAAACACCTTCTTCCAACAACACAAGAGAAAACTACACATGGACATCACCAGATGGCCAACACCAAAATGAGACTGATTATATTCTTTGCAGCCAAAGACGGAGAAGCTCTATATAGTCAGCAAAAACAAGACTGGGAGCTGACTGTGGCTCAGATCATGAACTCCTTATTGCCAAATTCAGACTTAAACTGAAGAAAGTAAGGAAAACCACTAGACCATTCAGGTATGACCTAAATCAAATCCCTTATGACTATACAGTGGAAGTGAGAAATAGATTTAAGGGACTAGATCTGATAGACAGAGTGCCTGATGAACTATGGATGGAGGTTCATGACATTGTACAGGAGACAGGAATCAAGACCATCCCCAAGAAAAAGAAATGGAAAAAAGCAAAATGGCTATCTGAGGAGGCCTTACAAATAGCTGTGAAGATCACCAGCCCAGGCTGGATGCATGAGACAAGTGCTCGGGCCTGGTGCACTGGGAAGACCCAGAGGAATCGGGTGGAGAAGGAGGTGGGAGGGGGGATCGGGATGGGGAATACATGTAAATCCATGGCTCATTCATGTCAATGTATGACAAAAACCACTACAATATTGTAAAGTAATTAGCCTCCAACTAATAAAAATAAATGGAAAAAGAAATAGCTGTGAAAAGAGAAGTGGAAAGCAAAGGAGAAAAGGAAAGATATACCCATTTGAATGCAGAGTTCCAAAGAATAGCAAGGAGCGATAAGAAAGCCTTCCTCAAAACCAGATCTGAAAGAGACACGTGCACCCCAATATTCATCACAGGACTGCAAAGATATCCAACCAGTCCATCCTAAAGGAGATCAGTCCTGGGTGTTCATTGGAAGGACTGATGCTGAAGCTGCAACTCCAATACTTTTGCCACCTGATGAGAAGAGGTGTCTCATTTGAAAAGACCCTGATGCTGGGAACAATTGAAGGCAGGAGGAGTAGGGGACAACAGAGGATGAGATGGCTGCATGGCGTCACCAAGTCAATGGATGTGAGTTTGAGTAAACTCTGGGAGTTGGTGATGGACAGGGAGGCCTGGCGTGCTTTGGTCCATGGGGTCACAAAGAGTCAGGTGCGAACTGAGTGACTGAACTGAACTGAACTGAACTGAAACTGTTTAAATAGTCAAACAAACAAAAGATTGAATTAATTAAGTTTGAGTTCATGTTTGTCACAGTTAATTTTATAAACTTTTAGATTGAAAGGCTTTCTGAATTTTAGGAACTGTTTTTGATTCTCTGCAATTACAGGAGACTATTTTTGTAAAATGCCTCACGTTTACAAGGCCTATTTTAAAGCATTAAAGCAGAGTGTTTAAGAAGAGATGTTAGTGTATGTTAAAAGTAAAAAGGAATGTTTCTTCAACTTTAATTATGATAACATTAGAAGGATTTTGAATTGGCAATCAACATCTGTAGTAAAAAAAATTTATTTTTGAAGAAGCATTTTAAAATTAATTAACTTGGTATATGATTTTACAACTTTTTATCTACCTTTTAGCAATTAACATTGACAAATAAAAATTTTTATTTCTACTAGATAAGTGAAAATCTCCCCTAAGGGATTAAAGAGATATAAAAGCTATTAAAGAGCTGTAAATTGAGATCAACTGAAATATAATGCATGTGTCTTAAAGATGACACCTGTGTTTATGCATTCTAAAATGGCTTTATCTGTCCATTTGTCTACCCAGAAAGCACTTGCTGAGTCTTTACTACCGTAATATCAGGCATAGTTGTACATGCTAGAGATACAGGATGGATAAGAGAAAATCTTTGCCCTCAAAGAGCCAGTGTAGTCTACCAGTGGATCTGTTTTAAAAGTTGGTCTTCAGTTCTATATAACATTACTTATGTAAATTGTTGTAATCCCTAACTTTTCTCACTTTCTATAATGTGTAAGACTCAATAATGAAATTGTTATTAAAAACACCACTTCCCAGCCAATGTGCCATAACTGAAATATGCTAAATAGATGCTGGTGTCTTAGCTCTCTTTTTAGACTCAGGAAGGCTGTGAGGCAGTATGAGTGTGTATGTGTATATATATGCTTGTGTGCATACGTGATGTGTTGAGAGAATGAAAAGACACCCGTATTCTAGTCTACCTTGGCTAGTTTTGTGTTTCTTAGCCTTTTAGGATTTGAAGAATACCAATACTAAATGCAGGCTCATGTGTCCAACGCACACGGTCAAAGAATACCAAATTGTTGGAGTTTGAAACAGAAAAGTTTGTTGCAGGGCCAAGTAAGGTGACTGGTAGCTCATGCTGCACCCGCGCCCCCAACCCTGAATTCCCTGAAGAATTTCAGCAAGGCATTTTTAAAGGACAGGTGAGGAGGGGTGGCTGTAGGGTGTGTGATCTCTCATTGGTTGATGTTGAGGTAAGAGGGCAGTGAACTTTATTAATCTTTAGTCACCAGTATGTCTGGAGGTATGTACTCATGATCATCAAGTGATTAATTTCTTCCATTTTTTGGAGATTTTTAGCATCTGGAAAACTCAAGAAGTATTCATGAGATACTATTATGGGGGAGCTTCTGAGAGGAGCTGAAACAGAGGATATGGGGGAAGGGCCTGACCGGAGAACACCCCATTACCTTTACTTATCCTAAAATTCAGAACCAGAAGTCATGGAAAACTCTGTTATGAACCTGATGAGCTTAATAGCTACTGTTTTTAACTTGGAGCAAAGTGTTTAACTTGGATATAAAAGAACTCACTTCTCTCACAGTTTTGAGTGGAATGGATTCCTAATGCTAGCCAGTGACAAAGGTTGAAAATGCAGACTTTCATTTTTAGGACATGGTGGTGTAAGACTCACTTTTAACTGCCCTTTCACCATGAAATACAACTGAGCAGTTATTCAACTGACAGCAGCAGCAGAACTCTGAGAATTGGAAAGAAGGCAGACTAGCTAGAAACCTCAGCACTTCAGAAATGACAACATGGAGAGTTCACGAGGTTTTCTTTTTACCTTCCGATTACTCCTGGGCTGGCTGTCAGAGAGACCTTCTATCCAGAACCCATCACAGGGCATAGAAAACAAAAACAAAAGCCTGCTTTCACTGACCAAAGGACTTGAAAAGGGGAAACCCAACAGAGACCTAGTTGGGTCTACATCTGGGGCCTACTGGGCAATCTGACCTGCCCACAGCCCCAGCAGGGGCAGCAAGGGCCTTAGCCATCCCAGCCCTTGCTCCACAGCTGGGGCCTTGGCATGTAGTCTGACCTGCAGCAGCAGCAGTGGACATGGCCATTTCAGCCCCCATGCCACAATCCAGGCCCATCATCTGTCCTGCTGACAACAGCAGCAAGAGCAAAGACCTTGCTATACTTTCTCTTCCCTGCTCCCCTCCACCTCATGGCCGAAAGATTCCCAGGCCCAGTAGCTTCTGATATCCTCTCCTTCAAGGTTGCCCCAGGTTAGCAACTGGCCCTGGGAAGCGCCTTTTGTTCCTGAGAATGGCATCAACAGGGATTGACTGGGAGCTCCCAGTAGCACCAGAATAATGAAGCAGACCAAAATAGCATTGCAGGGTCTTCGAAAACTAAACTGTCACTGGAACTAAACCCCACATGATTAGTCTAAAGCTGATACACTAAACCTAAATGGGGCAACTGCTAAAATAGATCTGTGATCAAGGGTCTCCTAACAATGACCAAAATATCCAGGCTACAGTTGAAAACCATTTGTCATACCAAATACCAGAAAAACCACAATTTGAATGAGAGGAGACATTCATCAGAGGCCAATAGTGATTTGAATCAGATTTTGGAATTATCTCATGATGGTTTTAATTCAGCTATCATAAAATTGCTCGACGAATTGGTCACAGATATTTCTTGAAACAAATGGAAAGATAGAATATCTCAGCAAAGTAGAGCCAAGAGCATTTCCTAATGAATTGGATTTGCAGTGTGAAAAGAATAAAGGGATCGAGATTGGCACCATAATTTTTGGCTAAGCAACTGGAAGGAAATACGGAGTTGGCCTTCAGATGGAGTTCAGTTTCAGACGTGTTGTGGGATATGATGGCCCTGTCTTTTCCTATCATCCATGCCCAATATATTGTGTGCCTTATTGGTTAAAAGGTAGTTCTTTTATGAATACTGAAAGGTTGAACCATCCTTGGGAAACTGTGTTAACACTGAGCATTACTAACTCACATAGTCTTTGTGACATGCAAGGATTTCAGTTCTTTATCTAACTTGAAAAATTCTCCAACTGTTTGCGTGTTTAATTTTACTATCTTACACAAGCAGTTATATCCACTTATATTATACTCTTATTTCTTTCTCCTAAAGCAATTACTTTCCAGATCATCTACTTTGCTTCTTTAGACCTAGAAACTGATGACTACAATCATGATTCAAAACCTATTTTCTGCTGCCCTGCACTGAGCTGAGTAATTGGATATAAATGCTTATTTCCTTTGTATGCTTTGCCTTTTTGTTAACTGTTTTTTTTTTTTTTTTTTGGTTAAAAGACCAGAGGTTGCATTATTGCCTGCTGAATATGCTTATATTAACATTTGTAAAAAGTAAATTACTTTTGGGACTATTAATGAATCGACATTTAAATTGCACAGTTAAATGTTTTCCATCCTTTACTAAGCAAACAATTGGATTACACCCCGCCCCGCCCCTTTGTAAGAATGTAAGCAATTTCTGTGCTATGTTTGAGGAGAATATTTGTTTCTGAAAAAAAGTTGTTTAAAATCTGGATGATTCATGGCTATTACAGCATTATAATTTGTATTGTTTGTTATAAATATTAAAATTTAAATAATCACATCTAAAGTGTTTTTTGAGAAACGTTAATGATTAACAAGTCCTACATGGATGATTTGGGTAGACTATGGTAGAGAGACGTTTATTTCCTAACTGCAGGACTTGGCTGCTAATGTGTAATGTGAATATGGAATGGGGGTGGACAGTAGAGATTGTATATGGTGTTTACCAAACTTACTTGACAGAGAAACTCTTATTCTTTCAGGATTCTACAAGATGCTGATTTGGGAAACCCTTTAGAGTGTTTGCTAAGTACATTTTTGTTTCTATGCTACTATATAAATTTTGCATAATTTTGATGCAACTAAAACGAATAATAGAGAAAGAAGTGTTGCTAGTTTTGCTATTTCTTTCACTAACTAGTTTAAATTTTATTTAATTCAGAAGTAGATCTAACTTATTATGGAGATCCATGCAACATGGCTCTGGATGGTAAGAGATTAACAGTACTCCATGGAAGTATGACTGGAAAGAAATATGTTAATGAAGATAGCAACTTCCATGCTCAAATATTAATTCCCCCTCCCCCTCTTATTAGGTGCAGAGTGGTAATTAATGGCAGGCTTCCATGGGGTTGCAAAGAGTGGGACATGACTGAGCAACTGAACTGAACTGAACAATACTGTTATAGGCTAGTGCAGCATTTGGAAAACAACCGATGTTCGTGACATATTAACAGAATATATTCCTTTTATAAATAGGATTTACAATGTAATTTTATACTGTCAGACTTCTGTAATTATTAGTTTCAGCTTATAAAGACTGGATTATGCACACAGAATTTGATGGTTGTGATAATGTTAGTACAGTCATTTCAATATCTGTGGGGGATTGCTTCCAGAACCCCGTGGATACCAAACTCCTCCGATACTCAAGTCCCTTATAAAATGGCATGTTTGTCTGTAACTTATACACATCCTCTCATATACTTTAAATCACCTCTAGATTATTTATAATACCTAATACAGTGTAAATGCTATGTAAATATTTACTTGTGTGCAGCAAACTTAAGTTTTGCTTTTTGGAACTTTCTGGAGTTTTTTTTTTGTTTGTTTGAATCTACAGATGTAGAACCTGTGGATAAGGATGACCACCTGTACTAATGATGAGTCAGTTCATGAACACCAGGAGAAAAGATCAGGTGCAAGTTTCCCAAAAGTTGTTTCTCTACTGAGTATTTTCATTGGGCTGGTTTCTGTCCCACATTTAGAAAATAGCAAAATGTGAATGTGTAGCTCTTAATTTAAGAGGGAAAATTACTCTTTTCGTGTACCAGCCTTGAGAAGAATGGAGGGAACTTCTTTGTTCATGTCTAGGGCAGACTCTTCTAAGCACTTGGTCTTTATGGCTGTACTTCTGTAAGATTCTATGTTCTAAGAACTTGCCTTTAGCACTTCTTTTTTCTTTCTGGGCTTCTTGTAGTCTTTCTGTGGGAGGTGTTTCCAGCAATTCCTTGGGGAGGAATTGGGGGATATGTTCTTGTTTTCTTGGGTTCTGTCTTCTGTCCTTTTCGGTCCGTACTCTCATTCACATCATTGGTTCGTGGTCACTCATGCTTCCTAGGGAGTGTAGAGATGAGAACTTAGATTCTAGAGTTTCATATGTCTGGGCTTCAATCCTGACTAACCATTTGGCCACAGACAACCTGACTTAGCCTCAGCTTCCTAATCTTTAAAATAAGGGCCAGTAGTATATTTGTTATTATGATAAATAATGATAAATTATGATGAATGAGAGAATCTATATAGAGTTCTCAGCAGCATGCTTGGCTCATGGTATACTGCAAATGGTAGTTGATGTTGTCTTCATCATCTACATGTTGACCCTTCCTTAAACTATATACTCCTATCTAATTGTACTCTTTAAATCTCTGCCTTGATCCATGGAAATGAATAATTTGGAAATTGGCATTTTCAAAACACAGCTGTGTGTCTCTTTTCTTTCTCAGCCTTCTACCAGTTCTTTCTCCTGTAGTAGTCGCATTTTCATTTGGTGGTATCATTATTTACCCTGTAACTTCTGCCAAAAATCTGTATGTCATTCTTTCAACCAACCCCCAACCATCCCCTAGATAATCACTAATTAACTATGTTGCTTGTCAGTTTAAGTCTCTCTCAGTTGTATCTACTGGTGCATTGGTTTAGGTCTTTATCATGTTATGCTTAGGCTAATGTAATAACTTCCTGAGTGGCCCCCACTCACTCCTCAACCTATTTTCCCTTCTTCTGTCACAGTGGTCTCTGACGCCCTTCTCCTTTTCCTTTACTTCTCACCCTCCAATTTTTCATGCCATCAATACCAAACAGCTTCATTTCCCCCATCCTTATCTTCCCTTTGGTTAATTGGTGGTGGTTCTTCACGCTTTACCTACATCTATTGTAGTACATCGCACAATTCGTTATAAATGTAATGAAGTTCCTAGGAAGGACACAGGAAGTTCACCCTATTTATTGAAGGTTTCCTCAGATATGATGTAAGTTTTTGTTTGTAAATCTCTGAAAACTTTATATTATAGATGTCACTCCGAAGTTTACATGTAACAGCTTGATGGGTTAAGTTCAGTTCAGTTAGATGTAAAATTACTGTTAACATAGTCCATGTTGACTTTATTATGTTTGAGACATAAACACAGTTTTTCTTCATTTATATATATATATATACACACACAAGTCATTTAAAATAATTTATGTTGTACATATATTTAAAAATTAAGACCTCCTTTGATTTGTGAGATCTTAGGGATGGATCCCTCAGCTGTTACAATTATTTTTAACTAGGAAATATGTGTATGGAGGAGTGTATAGTGTGTATGTCTGTGTGCCTGCACATATGTGTATTTTAAAGAATGCTAATAAAATGAAAACCCATGAATCTATCACCCAAGTTAAGAATAAAATATTACTAGGACCTTTAAAAGCCCCCTGTGTAACCCTTTCTGATCATAACCTCCCTTCTCCCATAACCATTATCCTGGCTTTTGTACTCAAGATTCCTTTTGATTTGCTTTATAGCTTTACCATCTATGTATGTATCCCTAAACAGTATATTGTTTATTCATTAAAAATGAGTAGTGAGCACAAAGTTAGCTGTGTAAGGAAAGGGCAATAATACCACTATTGTGTGAAGAATCAGAAGGGAAGAGAAGACAGACAGAACCTCTTGTTCAGTCTGGCTTCACATACCTGAGAACATATAGGAGCCCCTGCTAGGAAGTCCATTGGCAAGATCCCGAGTAAATCCCCAGACACGGGGCTCTCCACAGGCAAGACAGCCGTGCTATGGTGCAGGACAGGGGACTGCACACCCGGCTGGAATGCGGTCAGGGGGCATGGGCTGCTCTGCATTTCCTGCTTTTCAGTTCACTGAGGCGGCCTCCCACTCAGCTATTCCTGAGAACACTGCTGTGGAGTGAAGTGAGAGTCCTCTGCTGATCTGGGCAGCAGAGAGGAGCAGGAATCTCATCAGCCCCTGGTCAGAAAAAGCAAAACAGAGCAATCTGGCCCCAGTTTTATGGGGTTCTTCTGTTTTCAAGTTAAAAGGTGGCATTGGGAATCTTTGATGGCTCAGTGCATAGCTGTTAGCCTGAGATCTTACTCTCATTCCTGTGTTGAAGGCATTTGCTGTCCCTTGACTGTCCTGTTTTTACTGGTCTGCTCTCTTGTTCTAGCAAACACATCCTACAATAATTTCTTCAGAAAGTATGCATTGCAAATAAGGTATTGAGGCTTTTTGTCTCTGAAAAAAAAAGTCTTTTTTACTATTATTGATTTTTCTGACTAGATGTAGAATTTAAAGGTTAGAAATAACTTTTCTTCATGGTTCTGAAGGTGCTACTGTCTTATTGTTCTACTGTCTTATTGCCTCTAGTGTTGCCATTGAGAGATGGGAAACCACAGCAGTTCCTGTGTGTTAATTGTATCATCCTCTCCTCCTTGTGCACCCTTACTCCTACTTCTGGAAATCTGAATGTTCTCTGGCCCACAAGGTTCTTAAATTTCATGGTGGCATGTGTGAACATGTATCTATTACCTATTTTGCTGAGTACTTTTGTGGGTCCTTTTTTTCATTTAAATTTTATATTGGAGAATAGTCGATGTACAATGTTTTAGTTTCAGGCATACGGCAAAGTGATTCAGTTATACATATACATGTAACTCTTCTATTATAAATTATCTTCCCATTTAGATTATTACAGAATGTTGTGCAGCATTCCCTGTGCTATACAATTGGTCCTTGTTGATTGTGTATTTTAATGATAGCAGTGTGTACTTGTCAGTCCCAAACTCCCAATCTATCCCTCCTTCCACCCTTCCCCCGGTAAACATAAATTCGTACTCTATGTCTGTGAATACATATCTGTTTTGTAAATAAGTTCACTTGTATCATTTTTTTAGATTGCACATAAAAGCAATATCATATGATATTTGTTTTTGTCTTAGTATGACAGTCTCTAGGTTCATCCATGTTGCTGCAAAATAGCATTATTTCATTTTTTGTAGCTAAGTAGTATTTCATTGTAGAAATATACCACATCTTCTTTATCCATTCATCTGCCAATGAACATTTAGATTGCTTCCATGTCTTGGCTGTTGTAAATAGCACTGCAATGAACATAGGGGTGCATGTATCCTTTTGAACCATGTTTTTCTCTGGTTATATGCCCAGGAGTGGGATTGCTGGATCATATGGTAACTCTAAGTTTAGTTTCTTAAGGGACCTCCATTCTGTTCTTCATAGCGGCTGTACCAATTTACATTCCCTCCAACAGGAGTGTTCCCTTCTCTCCACACCCTCTCCAGCATTTATTGTTTATAAACAATAACAATGGCTTTTTGATAATAGCCATTCTGACAGGTGTGAGGTAATATCTCATTGTAGTTTTGATTTGCATTTCTCTAATAATTAGCAATGCTGAGCATCTTTTCATGTGTCTCTTTTGGCCATCTGTATGTCTTCTTTGGAGAAATGTCTATTTAGGTCTTCTGACTGTTTTTTGATTAGGTTGTTGGTTTTTTTTGATACTGAGCCATAAGAGCTGTTTATAAATTTTGGAGACTAATCCTTTGTCAGTTGCATCATTTGCAAATATTTTCTCCCATTCTGTGGGCTGTCTTTTGTTTATGATTTCTTTTGCCATGCAAAAGCTTTTGTGTTTAATTAGGTCCCATTTGTTTATTTTTGCTTTTATTTCCATTACTCTAGGAGACAACTCAGAAAAAATGTTGCTGTGATTAATGTCAAAGAGTGTTCTGCCTATGTTTTCCTCTTAGAGTATTATAGTATCTGATCTTATATTTAAGCCTTTAATCCATTTTGAGCTTATTTTTCTGTATGGTGCTAAAGAATGTTTTAATTTCATTTTTTTACAAGTAACTGTCTAGTTTTCCCAGCACCATTTATTGAAGAAACTGTCTTTCCTGCATTGTATAATTTTGCTTCCATTGTTGTAGATTAATTGACCATAAGTACATGGATTTATTTCTGGACTTTCTATCATGTTCCATTTTATCTATATTTTTGTTTTTGTGCCAGTACTATACTGTTTTGATGACTGTAACTTTGTAGTACAGTCTGCAGTCAGCAAATCTGAGTCCCTTTTTCTTTATTGAGATCACTTTTGGTATTTGGGGTTTATGTTTCCATGCAAATTTTGCAATTTTTTTTGTTCTAGTTCTGTGAATAATGCCATTGGTAATTTGATAGGGATTCCATTGAATCTGTAAATTGCCTTGGGTACTGTAGTCATTTTGACAATATTGATTCTTCTAATCCAAGAACATGGTATGTCTCTCCATCTAATTTGTGTCACCTTTGATTGCTCTCATCACTGTCTTATAATTTTCAGAGTACAGGTCTTTTGTCTTCTTAGGTAGGTTTATTCCTAGGTATTTTATTCTTTTTGATGGGATAGTAAATGGGATTGTTTTCTTAATTTCTCTTTCTGGTCTTTCTTTGTTAGTGTACAGGAATGCAAGACATTTCTGTGTATTAATTTTGTATCCTACAAGTTTACCACATTCATTGATGAGCCCTAGTAGTTTCCTGGTAGTGACTTTAGGATTTTCTATGTATAGTATCATATCATGTGCAAGCAGTGATAATTTTACTACTTCTTTTCCAATTTGGATTTCTTTTTCTTCTCTGATTATTGCAGCTTGGACTTCCAAAACTATGGTAAATAAAAGTGGCAAGAATGGACATCCTTGTCTTGTTCCTGATCTTAGGGGAAATGCTTTTAGATTCTCACCTTGAGTATGGTGTTAGCTGTAGGTTTGTCATATATGACCTTTATTATGTTTAGATATATTCCCTCTATTCCCACTTTTTTTATCATAAATGTTTTTATCATAAATGGGTGTTGAATTTTGTCAAAAGCTTTTTCTGCAGCTATTGAGATGATCACGTGGTTTTTATTCTTCAATATGTTGATGTGGTGTATCCCATGTTTGATTTGTGGATACTGAAAAATCCGTTCATTCCTGGGAGAAATCCCACTTGATCATGTATATGATCCTTTTAATGTATTATTGGATTCAGATTGTTAGTATTTTGTGGGGATTTTCATGTCTATATTCATCAGTGATTTGTTGTTCAGTCACTTAGTTGTGTCTAACTCTTTACGACTCCAAGCACTGCAGTGTGCCACGTTTGCCTGTCCTTTGCCATCTCCCGGAGCTTGCTCAAACTCATTTCTATTGAGTTGGTGATGCCATCCAATCGTCTGATCCTCTGTCATCCCCTTCTCCTCCTGCCTTCAGTCTTTACCAACATCAGGGTCTTTTCTAATGAGTCAGCTCTTTGCATCAGGTGGCCAACGTATTGGTGTTTCAGCTTCAACATCGATCCTTCCAATGAATATTCAGGGTCAATTTCCTTTAGGATTGACTGGTTTCATCTCCTTGCTGTCCAAGAGTCTTCTCCCAATACCACAGTTCAAAAGCATCATCAATGATATTGGCCTTTAATTTTCTTTTTTTTGGGTCATCTTTGGTATTCGGGTCATGGTGGCCTCATAGAATGAGTTTCAGAGTATTCATTCCTCTGCAATTTTTTGGAATAGTTGAAGGATAGGTGTTACCTCTTCTGTAAATGTTTGATAGAAATTTGCCTTTGAAGCCATCCAGTCCTGGACATTTGTTGGAAGTTTTAAAATCACAATTTCAATTTCAGTGCTTGTGATTGGTCAGTTTGTATTTTCTATTTCTTCTTGGTTCAGTCTTGGGAGAGTGTATCTTCAGCCAGTCTGTATCTTTTTATTGGAGCATCTAGTTCATTTACATTTAATGTAGATATCAGTATGTTCTCAGGTGCCTCAATTGTAAAGAATCTGCCTGCCAATGCAGGAGCCACAGGAGAGATGGGTTTGATCCTGGGTTGGAAAGATCCCCTGGAGGAGGAAACAGCAACCCACTCCAGTATTCTTGCCTGAAAAATCCCATAGACACAGGAACTTGGTCAGCTGCAGTCCATAGGGTCACAGTGAGTCAGACATGACTGAGTGACTGAGCATACACGCATGTGTTCTTATTGCCATTTTCTTAACTGTTTTGGATTTGTTTTTGTTGGTCTTTTTTTTCCCTTTCTCATTTGTTCTTTCCTCTTGTGGTTTGTTGACTAACTTTAGTTTTATATTCAGATTCTTTTTTGTGCGTATATCTATTGTAGATTTTCTGTTTGCTGTTACTGTGAGGTTTTGATATAAAGTGAAAAGTATTAGTCGCTCAGTCATGTCAGACTCTTTGCGACCTATAGACTGGAGCCCACCACGCTCCTCTGTCCATGGGATTCTTCAGGCAAGAAAACTGTAGTGGGTAACCATCCCTTCTCCAAGGGATCTTCCTGACCCAGGGATCGAATCCAGGTCTCTTGCATTGCAGGCAGATAGACACAGACACAGACACACACACACACACACACGATTATTTTTAAGTTCCTGGTGTTTTAATTTCAAATGTATCTCCAATATCCTGCATTTGTGTTATGCTCTTCTTGCTGTCGCTTGGTTTTATATCTTATTTGTATGCAGATGATTTCCTACCTTTACTTTATGTTTTCCTTTACCGGGGATCTTTTCCATTCATAATTTTCTTGTTTCTAGTAGTGCCCTTTTCTTTTACACTTAGAGAATTTCCTTTAGCATTTGTTGCAAAACTTGTCTGGTGGTGCTGAATTCTCTTAGCTTTTGGTTGTCTATAAAGCTTTTGATTTGTCCACTCAATCTGAATGAAAGCTTTGCTGAGTAGAATATCCTTGGTTGTAGCTTCTTCCCTTTCATTACTTTAAATATATTGTGCCACTTCCTTCTGACCTACAGAGTTTCAACTGAGACATCACCTGATAACCTTATGGGAGTTCCCTTGTATGTTATTTTTTGTTTTTCCACTTGGTGGTTCCTTTCAATTTGGGCAACTCAGGATTATGGTCTGGGAAATTTTCTTGGCTTATTTGAGTTCCTCCCCTCCATTTTCTTTGTTCTTTTGGCTCTACTTTCTGGGAAATTTCTTCAACTTTTTCTGACAGCCCTTCTGTTGAGTTTTAAATTTCTTCATATGCTTATTTTTCAAGAACCCTGTTCTTGTTTCCTGAAAGTCCCATTTTTGTTTCATAGTTATGTTTCTAAGGATATTAATGGTATTAATAGTTGGAAATTTTTTTCTTATTTAGTCTGTTCCCTCTAAGTTCCTTTTCCTGTTTTGACCTCTGTCATCCAAATTGGAAACTCTTCTCCAGATATCTTGGGAGGTTGGTTGTCTATTCATGAGTAGAAATAGGGCAGTGGTTCTTTAGGGACATTTGACAATGTTTAGAGACATTTTTAATCGGCAAAACTGTCTGAGGGGGTGCTACTGGCATCTCCAGGTAGCGGCTAGAGATGCTCTTAGCCCCCCTACAATGCACAGGACATCCTTGCACAGCAAAGAACTATTTAGCCCAAAATGTGATCAATGCTGTGGTTGGGAAGTTGATTGAAAACTGTGAACTTGTGGCAGAACTTGTCGACTTTGGGTTTCAAGAAATGTGATCTGGTTGAGTGGTTTGAGCAACATAATGTCATTATCTTTAGGTCTTTCCTTCTGGCCTGGTCACATATTCAATAGAAAATCTTTTCCCTGCTGCCTGAAGGATAAAGAGCTAGCTTTTAATATCCCCCTCTCCCCCCATTGAAAGGGAAAAGAAGATGGGCTGTCTACATTCATTTTGTGTGTGATCATATAATCCCTTTGATTTTTATATAGTGTCCACTTCCTCAGCCGCCTGTGTCACCAGTTCTATGACCCTATGTTTTACACTCTTCAGTGAATTGCCCTTTCTGAGGTTAAGGTAGGGCATTTACCCAGTGGCATGAAATAGAGGAGGAGGATCTAAGATTCTTTTTTTAAAAAAAAATTATTCATTTATTTAGCTATGCCAAGTCTTAGTTGCAGTATGTGGGATCTAGTTCCCTGATCAGGGATCGAACTCAGGGCACCTGCATTGGGAGTGTGGAGTCTTAGCCACTGAAAAGAAAGTGAAAGTGAAGTCGCTCAGTCATGTCTGACTCTTTGCAACCCCATGGACTGTAGCCTGCCAGGATCCTCTGTCCATGGGATTTTCCAGGCAAGAATACTAGAGTGGGTTGCCATTTCCTTCTCCAGGAGATCTTCCCAACCCAGGGATTGAACCTGGGTCTCCCACATTGTAGGCTGATGCTTTACCGTCTGAGCCACCAGGGAAGTCACTGAACCACCAGGGAAGTCCCAGATCTAAGACTCTTAACTACTTCTCTAATAGATTTCATTCAAACCTTGTTAGTTTAGCCCCACCCTCTCTTTCTCAGAGTTTGGATACTTCTTGAGAATTCTGTAGTGTGAATGAATTTGGTTCTGAACTATTATTTTCTCCTTGCAATTCAGGCTTCCTACAAATGCTAAGCCAGTTACCATTACTTCATCTGCTTTCTGGCTTCCAAAATTTAATTATTAATTACTATTGTTTTCTCTCATTCTCACAGTCCTTTAAAACTTGGAAGTTATCCAAAAGGTGTAGTGAATTGAAGCATACTATACAAATATATATATATATAAATAGAGTCCCAGGGGTTTATGTGTGGACAAAAACCATTTACGCTAAACATTTCCTGAAATTGCTTGCTATTGTCAGGATAAGTCATCACAAGTAAGACATCCACCTTGAGAATGAAAACATTTGTGGGAGTGCAGATTCCCATTGTTACATTGTCTTCTCACAGAGGAAAATCTTTGAACAGTTTTGATTATCAAAAGGTCCTTTTTGTATAGGGTGCTGAAAGGTACATCATTACCGTTTCTTTTTGTTTCAGTTTAGCTTTATTAGATTGCTTGACAAGAGACTTGAAACTGAGTAATAACTGATGTCTTGATGACTGCAGGATGAAATAACTGATTTGTATGATTTCAGAGAAATGTTTAAGTCTAGGTTAGATCATATTCTTTTGCCTGTCCTCTGATTGCAAGAATAAAGACGAACGAACTTTAAGGCAAGAAATATCACAAATGTCCTACTGTACCTGAAGAACTTTTTGCTGTCTTCTGATTATTCTTGCCTGGAGAATCCCCATGGACAGAAGAGCCTGGGGCGCTCCAGTCCATAGGGTTGCACTGAGTTGGACAGGACTAAAGCAATTTAGCACACACACATATCCAGGTGTACTTTTTTCTACCTGTAAAAATCAGAGAGATTGTTTTGTTTCCTGAGAAGGAGGGAAACTCATACATGTATACACATACATGTGTGTGTATTTAATAAATTATGTAGTCTTCAAAAAAAACTACGCTAGCCTTCAAATAAACTAATGTAGTATATCGTGATTGAATTCTGTGTTAATCAGTAGTTGATTCAAGCATGTTGGATTAACCTTAGTTCAGATACTTATTTTATAACTATTAACAATTTATTGACCAGAGACATATTAATATGTCTTTTGTTGCCCAAACATTTTTGACCAGAGATGTTTCAATATTAACTTACATAACAAATTCTCAGCTACAGGTGTTAGTTTCTGCCAAAATCCCCTGGTCAATAATGTGTCAGTCATAAGGAACCAAGTGCATATTTGTGTTTTTAATGCCTGGGCCTGGGCATTGTTATTTTATCAATCATCACAGTTGATTCAATTGTATGGCCAGTATTGAAAGCCACCAATTTCTTTTTTTCTTTTTTTTTTTTTCTTTTTCTCATTTATTTATATTAGTTGGAGGCTAATTACTTTACAATATTGTAGCGGTTTTTGCCATACATTGACATGAATCAGCCATGGATTTCCATGTGTTCCCCATCCTGACCCCCCCTCCCACCTCCCTCCCCATCCCATCCCTCTGGATCATCCCAGTGCACCAGCCCTGAGCACTTGTGTCATGCATCAAATCTGGACTAGTGATCTGTTTCACACTTGATAATATACATGTTTCAATGCTATTCTCTTGGATCATCCCTCCCTCGCCTTCTCCCACAGAGTCCAAAAGTCTGTTCTATACATCTGTGTCTCTTTTTCTGTCTTGAATATAGGGTTATCGTTACCATCTTTCTAAATTCCATATATGTGCGTTAGTATACTGCAACTGAACTGAACTGATACTGTATTGGTGTTTATCTTTCTGGCTTACTTCACTCTCTATAAGGGGCTCCAGTTTCATCCACCTCATTAGAACTGATTCAAATGAATTCTTTTTAATGGCTGAGTAATATTCCATTGTCTATATGTACCACAGCTTTCTTATCCATTCATCTGCTGATGGGCATCTAGGTTGCTTCCATGTCCTGGCTATTATAAACAGTGCTGCGATGAACATTGGGGAGCACGTGTCTCTTTCAGTTCTGGTTTCCTCGGTTTATATGCCCAGGAGTGGGATTGCTGGGTCATATGGTAGTTCTGTTTCCAGTTTTTTTAAGGAATCTCCACACTGTTCTTCATAGTGGCTGTACTCGTTTGCATTCCCACCAACAGTGTAAGAGGGTTCCCTTTTCTCCACACCCTCTCCAGCATTTATTGCTTGTAGGCTTTGGGATAGCAGCCATTCTGACTGGCATGAAATGGTACCTCATTGTGGTTTTGATTTGCATTTCTCTAATAATGAGTGATGTTGAGCATCTTTTCATGTGTTTATTAGCCATCTGTATGTCTTCTTTGGAGAAATGTCTGTTTAGTTCTGTGGCCCATTTTTTTATTGGGTCGTTTATTTTTCTGGAATTGAGCTGCAGGAGTTGCTTGTATATTTTTGAGATTAATCCTTTGTCTGTTGCTTCGTTTGCTATTATTTTCTCCCATTCTGAAGGCTGTCTTTTCACCTTGCTTATAGTTTCCTTTGTTGTGCAAAACTTTTAAGTTTCATTAGGTCCCATTTGTTTATTTTTGCTTTTATTTCCAATATTCTGGGAGGTGGGTCATAGAGGATCTGGCTGTGATTCATGTCGGAGAGTGTTTTGCCTATGTTCTCTAGGAGTTTTATAGTTTCTGGTCTTACGTTTAGATCTTTAATCCATTTTGAGTTTATTTTTGTGTATGGTGTTAGAAAGTGTTCTAGTTTCATTCTTTTACAAGTGGTTGACCAGTTTTCCCAGCACCACTTGTTAAAGAGGTTGTCTTTTCTCCATTGTATATTCTATTCTTGCCTCCTTTGTTGAAGATAAGGTGTCCATAGTTATGTGGATTTATCTCTGGAAAAGCCACCAATTTCAATTGAGGAGAGAACTGGGTAAGAATGTCTGGACCAGTGGTTCTACTAGTAGAAATTACTTCCTCTCTATGGCGACTTAGAATACTTCTAATTTGAAGTTTGAGGAGGACGAAGGATTTCTCTGTGACTTCAGTTGAGACTGGAGAGGCTGCTGGAAATTGAATCATGCAGGTCTTACTCTTCATGAAGTGTCTATTCAAGCCTTTTGCCCAGATTTCCTTGGAGCATATATTCTTATTTAAGGATTATTTATTTTGGTTCTTGACTAAGTACATGTATTGCAAATACCTTGTCTCTGTGGGATTTTAAGCAGAAGCATAACATCAGATTTTCATTTTTAAAACATCACTGCAGGAACAATGGGAGAAACAAGTTTTCATTGGTCCCAGTAGAAATTGGTAGTAGCTTAGACTAGGTTATGAGACATGGAGAGAAGTGGACAGGATTAAGAAATATTTGAGATAAACTTAGTAGGACTTGTTAGTGAAGACTAGATAAGTGATGGCTAAGATGAGAGAATGATTTAAGTATCTGGTTCAAAAGGTAAAAGTTACATATATACAAGTTAAATATATAAAAGTTCACCACTGTGAACACTTTCTTATTTTATTTAAGATGTTGATAAATGTGAAGAGAAAATTACAAAGATTATTTGCCTTGAATAGAATACTATCTCAAATTTTTTTAAGTGATTTTGAAATGTAAATTTGTCTCTTATGGCTTAGTAAGCTCAAATAATTACCTCATAAATTATAGGAAAATATTTTCAAAATTATGTTCAATTATATTTTGAAAACTGTGGCCATAGTAGAAAATGAAATATGAATAAGATGCTAAAAGGAAATAGGAACTTAAGAAAATCAGCAAATTAAACTTGGCTTTTATTTATTTTTATTTTAGGGGTCCCTTCAGTGTTGTACGACGATGCATCAACAGAGAAACTGGGCAACAATTTGCTGTAAAAATTGTTGATGTAGCCAAGTTCACATCAAGTCCAGGGTTAAGTACAGAAGGTAAGAGATGGATTTCAAGTAAGTTATTTGATGTCTGGCTTTATTTCATCTTCAATCCATCTATCAACCTAACCTTCATCTGGGGGTGGGGAAGTGGAGGGTATAATATAGTGGGAAGTGGGTGGAGACAGTTTAAATTCCACTGTAGTTTTCTGGAATTCTAGAACATAGTATTTGAAAGATAGCTAGAGTGATTAACAAAGTTATGAAGTCATCTAGGATTTCTATTGGCCTATGTTTTTTTTACTAGGAAGAAAATAAAATCTGAAAATACATTTTGTAGAATCTAACTTGGAGTCCTATAGTATGGAGCATGGAATGGGAAGGGTGAGAAGGGAAATAATGGCACAAATATAATCATTTCAGATCCAAAACAAACTCATCTGAGTTCCCTTAAAGTCTGTAACTTACTACCCTTAGGATTATGATCTAACAGAACTAAAAGACTAATACATCACATTTTGCTTAAGTCACTTATGGTGTATGTGTGAAAATTTGAAAGGTCTTTACTGTTTGGACTTGCAGGACTTAAAACAAAATTTTGTTTTAAGACATTGATATGGTTAACCATGTTTATGTATAAATGTTTATAGACAATATATAACCTTTAAAATTTTTTAATGCTTATAAACCATGGTTTCATGTAGCCATGCTTCACATGTGGTCATATTTCAGATGGCACAATTATATTGTTAACTTTTCTAATTACCCTGTCTTCTAACTTTAGACTTTTTCACAATCCAGTAAAAGACATATCCTTCTTAAATCTTTTCCTTCTTAATCTCAAGAGCAATGCAATTAATAGTTTAAATTGGAAAAGCTAAAGCAGAGTAGCCTTTTTATATTTTATCCAGTTATCTTACTTTAATAAGTAGAAGTCCACATACTATGAGCTCCAAGTTAATCTATTCCTTCAGATCTTTTTTCAGTATCCTTAGTTTTAAATACTTTTTTAAACGTTTTGAATTATTCCTACTGTTTGTGGAAGATTCTAGTTGTTATTCACAAAGGATAACAGGTGTTTTAGTGCTTTAATCTTTAAATTCTTGGATTTAGGGATTTTACATTTTATGGTTTCATATTCTGGAGTTGGCTATTTTGAATACAAATTATTTTATAAACTTAGCAGAATTTGAAATTTACTTCTAATCAGGTTTTACCACTACATTATGTTTCCTAAAACTTTTAAACTGTGCTTAAGTTTAATATACTGTATTTGATTTTCTGTACCTTAGATAGCAATGACAAAAAAACTTCCTGAATACTTAGGTAATTTTGTATAAACCTAGTTCAGTAAATATGTAGATGTGTTGAATCTTTATTTCTTTTAAATGTTTTGATAATGTTGATGAATTTAGTAAGATTCCTGTTTAAAATCATAAGTCTAAATCAATGACTCCATATGCCTATGTTATGTTGATTTTGTTTATTATTATACCTAATTTTGAATCTACAGTCTAAAGACATTTTTTATGAAGACAGTTAATTACTTTCTCAGTTGACTGAGGTTCTTTATTGACAGATTTCATTAACAGGGAGCTATAGACCCAGCCTGCCAGACTGAATTTCTTTCATTGTCACCTAACCAGGGAGTCAAATACCAAACTTAAAAAGATGGAGTTGGTATATCATCCATGTCTCTGAGGTTAAGTCTTGTGTCGTTCACTCGTTAGTGCTTTGGTATTATTTTGAGTATACAAATGTCTTTGAGTCCTTTTCTGAAGACAAGACTGGGTCAATCCATTGATCTTATATGATAGGGTCACAGCCTATAGATATTAAATGGTATCCAGTTGAATTCTGCATATTACGCATGACTTTATCTGGTTTTGATAAAAGTTCGACATTATTCAAATGAAAATGTGCAATTGTTCCTTTATATTTATGACACCAAAATGTAGTTTTTCCATCTTCTTTAACACAGTGACACTCATAATGATTAAGAAACAATAAAAATTTCATCTCCAACCCACTCCAAAGATTTTTCTTTTAAAAAAATTTTTCAGTGGAGCTCCCTTACCCTCTATTGCTTATTTCTATACTAGCTTAGAGAAGGAGATGGCAACCCACTCCAGTATTCTTGCCTGGAGAATCCCATGGACAAAAGAGCCTGGTGGGCTACAGTCCATGGGGTCGCAAAGAGTCAGACATGACTGAGCGACTAACACACACACACACACACTTAAATTAAATGTGGACACATTTTAAGATGTATAATAAATAATTATTTATTTTATTATATAAAACCTCTTTGAACAATATTCTCCACCCCTTACTTTTTTCAACACTCTTCAGTCACTACAGGCAAAACATATTTGCCCCTCCAGTCCATTAAAATTGTTACTGTCCAATAATGACTTTATTCATGGCTAAGGGTAGGAGATGTTGTATTAAGAAGAAACATATTTTGCAGTGAAATTTGAAACACAGTAAAAAAGGAACCTGTATGTTCAAACAAAAATATCTAGAAATATCTATATTTACTGTTATATTCTCTTCTAATTAAGCCTGTTTCTCAAGCAACAGATAATTTAAAATCAATTTTATTCTTTTCTTTTTTATTATATTTTTTGTGGTTTATTTAATCTTTGTCATTGCCTCAATATTTTTTCCTGTTAGTACATTTGTATTCAAATACATTATTGAGTAAAATAGGTTTCATAAAGGATCACCTGGGAACAAAAAGTATGCTGTTTACTTGCACAGGTCATTGTGATACATAGACAAATAAAAAGAGTACCTATTTTTTTTAAAAATTACCAAAGTACAGTTGATATACAATGTTGCATTAATTTCTGCTATACAGCAAACTGTACTAAGTTATCCATATGCAAATATCCACTCTTTCAGATTGTTTTCCCATACAGGTCATTGCAGAGTATTGAGAAGAGTTTCCTGTGCTATATACATTAGGTCCTTATTAGTTATCTATCTTAAGAGCATCTATTCTTAAGAGACTTGCAATTTAATAGTCCCAACCATTGTTTCTAATATTTTTACAAGAAAAAATAAGTAATAAATTCTAAATATATAATTTACAAATTAGTTTTTGAAATGAAATATATATAGTAATTAGAGACCACCTATATATGTTTAAATATTTTACATTCTCATTGCTCTATTGAAGATAAGACATTGTAGTTATTTGAATATCTGTTCTGTATTTTCCCATTAAAATCATAATTTTTTTTCAATAGGGGATCTTAACTTAGAGGCTGCAGAATATCCAAGAAACCCTTAAATTGTAAGGGTTATATATATATATATATATATATATGTTCATTTTCCTAGAAAGTCTAAGTTCTTATTAGATCCCTAAAAAGGCATATTATTCCTAAATGGTTAAGAATTTATTATTTCACATGTATGAAAAAGTGAAGTTGATGTTTAGGAGCATGAGATGAAAAAGAAGCTTCTATTAAATGAAAGCTGAGTGAATTTATATTAAGATTGGAGGATATTTTCCTGCTTAAATACATACCCCCATTAATGAAATCCCTTGTTTATTATCTTAAAACTCACTTTAATTGATAGTTTATCTCTTACTCTGCTAATCCACCAATTTAAAGTTTACTTTTTTGTGTATTGTACAACTTCTTTATCCACTCATCTTTCAGTGGACATCCAGGTTGCTTCTATGTCCCGGCTGTTATAAATAGTGCTGCAGTGAACGTTGTGGTACATGTGTCAGTTTGAATTATGGTTTTCTCGGGGTATATTCCCAGTAGTGGGATTACTGGGTCATATGGTAGTTCTATTTTTAGTTTTTTAAGGAACCTCCATTATGTTCTCCATAGTGGCTGTATCAATTTATATTCCTACCAACAGTGCGAGAGGGTTCCCTTTTCTCCACCCCCTCTCCAGCATTTATTGTTTGTAACTTTCTTGAAGTATAGCTGATTTAAATGTTGTGTTAATTTCTGCTGTACAGCAAAGTGATTCAGTTATACATACATATTCTTTTTCATATTATTTTTCATTGTAGTTTATCCCAGGAAATTGAATATAGGTCCTTGTGCTCTACAGTAGGACCTTGGTTGTTTATCCCTTGTATATATAATAGTTTGCATCTACTAATCCTAAATTCCCAATCCTCTCCTCCCCAACTCCCTCCCCCTTGGCAACCACAAGTCTGTTCTCTATGTCTGGTAGACTTTTCTATAGATAAGTTCATTTGTATCATATTCTAGATTCCACATATAAATGTTAACATATGATATTTGTCTTTTTTCTTTCTGAATGACTTCACTTCGTACGATAATCTCTTAAGTCCATCCATGTTGCTGCAAATGGCTAATATCCCATTGTATATATGTATCACATCTTTATTCATTCATCTGTCAATGGATATTTAGGTTACTTCCATGTCCTGGCTATTTTAAATAGTGCTGCTATGAACATAGGAGTGCATGTATTTTTTGAAATTATAGTTTTGTCTAGATACATGCCAAGGAATGGGATTGCTGGATCATATGGCAACTATAGTTTTAGTTTTTTTGTGGAACCTCCATACCGTTTTCCATAATGGTCCACTTTGTTTACATTCCCACCAGTAGTGTAAGAGCTTCCCTTTACTGCACACCTTCTCCAGCATTTATTATTTGTAGACTTTTTAATGATGACCATTATGACTCATGTGAAGTGGTACCTCGTAGTTTTGATTTGGATTTCTCTAATAATTAGGAGTGAGTTACATCTTTTCATGTGTTTATTGACCATCTGTATGTCTTCTCTGAAAAAAATGTCCATTTACATCTTCTGCCCATTTTTTGATTGGGTTTTTTGGGGTTTTTTTATTTATAATTCAACTGTTTGTATATTTTGTAAATTAAGCTCTTGTCTGTTGCATTGTTTGCAAATATTTTCTCTCAGTCTGTTAGCTGTATTTTCGTTTATGGTTTTCTTTGCTTTGGAAACAGAGACACACTTTAGATACAAAGGCGCCACTAGGTTGAGAGTAAATGAATAGAAAAAGGTATACCATGCAAACAGTAACCAAAAGAGAGCTGATGTGGCTATAACAATATCAGATAAAATAGACTTTAAAACAGAAATTGTTACTTAGAGATAAAGGATATTTTATAATGATAAAATGGTTCGTTCATCTTGAAGATACAATTAATTATAAACATATATGCACCTAACAGCAGAGCCCCAAAATATATAGAACAAAACCAGGCAGAACTGAAGGGAGAAATAGAAATTTTAGCAATAATAGTTGGAGACTTCATTGACTAATTTGCAATTATCAATATAACAACTAGATAGAGGATCAATAAAAGAGAAGACTTGAATAACACTAACCAACTAGAGCTGATAGACACCTATAGAACCTTTCAACCAACAACAGGAGAATAAACATTCTTATTAGTACACATAGAACATCATATAGTATAAATGCTAGCACATCAAATATGTCTTAATAAAATTTAAAGGATTGAAATCATATATAGTCTCTGGCCACAAAGAAATCATATTAGAAATCAGTAACAGAAGGAAATTTGGGGAAATCACAATTACATGGAAATTAAACCTCACACTATCAAATAGCCAATGAGTCAAAGAAATAATTGAAATACTTTGAGGTAAATGAAAACAGAAACACAACATGCAAAATTTTTTTATAAATGCCTATAGTGAACAGAAGATCAGTAACCTAACTTTTCACTTCAAGAAACTAGAAATCTGGACCCAAAACAGGCAGAAATAGGGAATAATAGAGATTAGAGGAGAAATAAATGAAAGAACAGGAAACAATAGAGAAAATCAATGAAACTAAAAGTTCTTTAAAAAGATGTCCCAAATTGAGTAGTTCTTATCTAGTCTGACCAAGAAAAACAAAGATGATTCAAACTAATCGGGAATGACATTGCAAAAAGTAAAAAAAAAAAAAAAATAAGAATACTATGAACAATTGTATACCAACAAATTAGATAAGCTAGATGAAACATTAATTTCTAGAAAGAGGCAAGCTACCAAAGCTGAGTCAAAAAGGAATATGTGGATGGACTTTTAACAAGAAAAGAGACTGAAAATGTAACAAATTTCCCATATAAAGTTCAAACCTTGGTGACTTCATTGGTGAACTGTACTACACCTTAAAAGGATTTATACCATTCCTTCACAGATTCTTCTAAAAAATTAGATGTAGAAATACTTCTCAACTTATTCTATGAGGCCTGCGTTAACCCCAATAATATAACTAGACAAAGACACCACAAGAGAAGAAAACACAAAAAAATATCACATATGATGAATATATTAGCACTGCTGCTGCTAAGTCACTTCAGTCGTGTCCGACTCTGTGCGACCCCATAGACGGCAGCCCACCAGGCTCCCCCGTCCCTGGGATTCTCCAGGCAAGAACACTGGAGTGGGTTGCCATTTCCTTCTCCAATGCATGAAAGTGAAAAGTGAAAGTGAAGTCACTCAGTCGTGTCCGACTCTTAATGACTCCAGGGACTGCAGCCTACCAGGCTCCTCCGTCCATGGGATTTTCCAGGCAAGAGTACTGGAGTGGGGTGCCACTGCCTTCTCCGTATATTAGCATATCTGTCCTCAAAAAAAAATACTAGCCGATCTCATCCAGCAGCACATAAATGTTTATGGTTCTTCAAAAAGTTAAAAACTTGAGTTAGTACATAACCCAGCAGTTTTACTCTTAGGCATAAACCCAGAAGAAATAAAAGATGTCCACAGAAAACCTTGTATAAGAATATTAATAGCATTATTCATAATAGCTAAAAGTTGGAACCCAAATGTCAACTGATGAATGGTTAGAGAAAATGTGGTATATCCATCAAATGGATTGTTATTCGGCAATTAAAAGGAAACATATATTAATATAATATACAACATGGATAAATCTTGAATACATCATGCTAAATGAAAGAAGTTAATCACAAGAGACCACATATTATATATGCTTTTGATATAAAATGTCTCAAATAGGCAAACATACAGTAACAGAAGAAAGTAGATAAGTGGCTGCCAAGATCTGGAGAAAAGTGGAATGTAAAGAGTACTTTTAATGGGTATAGGATTTCTTTCTGAGGTAATTAAATGATCAAAAATTGAATGTGGTGATTACATGACTGAATATGCTAAAATCCATTAAATTGTACATTTTGTAGGCAAAATATATGGTATGTTAATTATCTCAAGCTATTTTGGTAAGCCATTGTATGCAATGAGTAAGTGGAGTTTATACTCAAAATACAAGCTTGGTTGAACATTTTAAATAATCAATATGTGATACATCTTAATAGAAGAAAAGACAAAATCCATATGATCATCTCAATAGATACAGAAAAGGCACTTAACAAAATCCAATATTCTTTGATGATTAAAAAAAAAAACACTCAACAAACTGGGAGTTGAAGGGAAGTTTTTCAACGTGAGTAAAAGTGTTTAAGAAAAATAATGCTAACTTCATATTTGATAATGTATGACTGAATGCTTTCCCTCTAAATCACAAATAAACCAAAGATGTCAGTGCTTTGTACTGTTATTCAACATTATACTGGAAATTTCAGTCAGGAAATTATGCAAGAAAAAGAAATGTATCCAGATTGGAAAGGAAGAAATAAAACTTCTTCTGTTTGCAGAAGACTTGATCATGTATGTAGGGCACTCTAAAAAATCCACCAAAAAATGTGTATTTGATATAATTTTGATAAATGTGTTTAGGAAGGTTGCAGGATACAGGATCAATATAAAAATGAATTTAAGACTACAAATGTACTTAATATAGCACTAAAGAGAATAAAATAATTATATTTGACAAGGAAATATTAAATATAACATTTGTAAACTGAAAAGAATAAAATATTGCTAGACCTAGTGGTCTAGTGGTTGGGAATCTGCCTGCCAAGGCATGGTATACAATTCCATCCCTGGTTTGGGGATCTCCCACATGTTGTGGAGCAATAAAGCCTATGTGCCACAACTACAGAGCTAGCACTGTGGAGCCCGCAAGCCACAACTTCTGAGCCCACGTACGTCAACTACTGGAGCACAGGTACCTAGAGCCTGTGCTCCACAAGAGAAGCCACTGCAGTGAGAAGCTCACAGACTGCAACACACAGGTCCTGCTCTCTGCAACTAGAGAAAGCTTGTGCACAGCGGTGAAGACCCAGTGCAGCCAAAAACAATCTTTTTAATAAAAAAGATAAAATATTATTGAAAAACTAAGGATATAGTAAATGGAGATCCATCCCATGTTCATCATTCAGAAGACCTAATATTATTTTGATAATAGTATTCCCAGATTGATCTACAGATTTGATGCAATCCCTGTCAAAATTCTTGCCGTCACTTTTGTAGAAATTGCAAAGCTGGTTATAAAATTAACACAGAAAGCCAAGGGAACACTGAATATCCATAATAATCTTGAGGGGAAAGGACAAAGTTGGACTCACATTTTCCCCATTTAAAGTTTTCTGCAAAGCTACTTTAATACACATAGTGTGTGGTACTGGCATAAAGGATTGACGTATAGACTAATGGAAGTAAATTGAGAATCTAATAATAAGCCATACATTTACAGTCAAATTATTTTCCACAACAGTCCCAAGGTGACTCAATGAAGAAAGAATAATCTCTCCAAATCAGAGGTACTAGGACAGGTGGACAAAATGACAAAGCTGGCCCCCTATCATGTACTATATACAAAAATTAATTCAAAATAGATAAAAATTTAAATGTAGGAGTTAAAATTATAAAGCTTTTAGGAGATAACATGAGAATAAATTATAACCTTGAATTAAGTAATGGTTTTGTAGGTGTGAAACCTACAGCACAAGCAACCAAAGAAAAACATAAATAACTTGGACTTCATCAAAATGGAAAACTTTTGTGCTTCAAAGGACACTGTCAAGAAAGTGAAAAGATAAGACACAGGATGGGAGAAAACATTTCCAAATCATGTATCTAAGAAGGATATATTATCTGAAATATACAAAGACCACTGAAAAGTCAATAAAAAGACACTCAGTTAAAATCAATAATTGGTTCGAATAGACATTTCTTCAAAGAAAATTTCAGTTCAGTTCAGTCACTTTGCAACTCTTTGCAACCCCATGGACTGCAGCACACCAGGCCTCCCTGTCCATCACCAACTCATGGAGTTTACTCAAACTCATGTCCATTGAGTTGGTGATGCCATCCAACCATCTCATCCTCTGTCATCCCCCTCTCCCACCTTCAATCTTTCCCAGCATCAAGGTCTTTTCAAATGAGTCAGTTCTTTGCATCAGGTGTCCAAAGTATCGGAGTTTCAGCTTCAGCATCAGCCCTTCCAGTGAATATTCAGGACTGATTTCCTTTAGGATGGACTGGTTGGATCGCCTTGCAGTCCAAGGAACTCTCCAGAGTCTTCTCCAACACCACAGTTCAAAAGCATCAATTCTTCTGCGCTCAGCTTTCTTCACAGTCCAACTCTCACATCCACACATGACTACTGGAAAAGCCATAGCTTTGACTAGACAGACCTTTGTTGGCAAAGTAATGTCTCTGCTTTTTAATATGCTGTCTAGGTTGGTCATAACTTTTCCTCTAAGGAGTAAGCGTCTTTTAATTTCATGGCTGCAGTCACCATCTGCAGTGATTTTGGAGCCCAAGATAATAAAGTCTGTCACAGTTTCCACTGTTTCCCCATCTATTTGCCATGAAGTGATGGGACCAGATGCCATGATCTTAGTTTTCTGAATGTTGAGATTTAAGCCAACTTTTTCACTCTCCTCTTTCACTTTCATCAAGAAGCTCTTTAATTCTTCACTTTCTGCCATAAGGGTGGTGTCATCTGCATATCTGAGGTTATTGATATTTCTCCCAGCAATCTTGATTCCATCTTGTGCGTCATCCAGCCCAGCGTTTCTCATGATGTAGTCTGCATATAAGTTAAATAAGCAGGGTGACAGTATACAGCCTTGACGTACTCCTTTCCCTATCTGGAACCAGTCTGTTGTTCCATGTCCAGCTCTAACTGTTGTTTCCTGACCTGCATACAGATTTCTGAAGAGGCAGGTAAGGTGGTCTGGTCTGGTATTCCCATCTCTGGAAGTATTTTCCACAGTTTGTGGTGATTCACACAGTCAAAGGCTTTGGCATAGTCAATAAAGCATAAGTAGATGTTTTTCTGGACTCTCTTGCTTTTTTGATGATCTGACGGATGTTGGCAATTTGATCTCTGATTCCTCTGCCTTTTCTAAATCCAGCTGGAACATCTGGAAGTTCACGGTTCACGTATTGTTGTAGCCTGGCTTGGAGAATTTTGAGCATTACTTTACTAGCATGTGAGATGAGTGCAATTGTGCAGTAGTTTGAGCGTTCTTTGGCATTGCCTTTCTTTGGGATTGAAATGAAAACTGACCTTTTCCAGTCCTGTGGCCACTGCTGAGTTTTCCAAATTTGCTGGCATATTGAGTGCAGCACTTTCACAGCATCATCTTTCAGGATTTGAAATAGCTCAACTGGAATTCCATCACTTTCACTAGCTTTGTTCATAGTGATGCTTCCCAAGGCCCACTTGACTTCACATTCCAGGATGTCTGGCTCTAGGTAAGTGATCATACCATCATCTGGGTCGTGAAGATCTTTTTTGTATAGTTCTTCTGTGTATTCTTGCTACCTCTTCTTAATATCTTCTGCTTCTGTTAGATCCCTGCCATTTCTGTCCTTTATTGAGCCCATCTTTGCATGAAATGTTCCCTTGGTATCTATAATTTTCTTGAAGAGATCTCTAGTCTTTCCCATTCTATTGTTTTCCTCTATTTCTTTGCACTGATCACTGAGGAAGGCTTCCTTATCTCTCCTTGCTGTTCTTTGGATCTCTGCATTCAAATGGGTATATCTTTCCTTTTCACCCTTGCTTTTCACTTCTCTTCTTTTCACAGCCATTTGTACAGCCTCCTCAGACAGCCATTTTGCTTTTTTTGCATTTCGTTTTCTTGGGAATGGAAGATTTAAGGGTTGTCAATAAACATGTCAAAGTATGCTCAGCATCATTAGGGAAATGGAAATCTAAACCATAATGAGATACACCTACTAGGATGGCTATACTCAAAAGACAGGGACATATGTTGGCAAGGGTGTGAAAAATTGGAATCCTCATATGTTACTGGCAGGAATATAAAATGGTAGAACTACTATGGAAAACAGTGTGGCAGTTCCTCAAAAGTTAAACATAGACTTATCCTATAACCTAGCAATTCCACTCCAAGGTATGTTCCTGAGTATTGAAAATATGTGTTGATGCAAAACCTGGTACACAAATGTTTATAGCAGCATTATTCATTCACTGTATCCTAACTGTGGAAACAAATGAAAGGTTTGTCAACTGATGAATGGATAAACAAAATGAAACATTACTTACAGTAGAATATTATGGGGACCACATGTAAATCCATGGCTGTTTCATGTCAGTGTATGGCAAAAACCACTACAATATTGTAAAGTAATTAGCCTCCAACTAATAAATATAAAGGAAAAAAAAAGAAATGAAGGGTACAGTAGGCTGGTTCATCATTCAAAAATCAATTACTGTAAGCTATCATGTAATAGGACAGAGAAGAAAAATCACTTGATCATATCAATATATGCAGAAAAAGTATTTGACAAATGTAATACCCATTCACGAATAAAAACTTCCAGCAACATACAAACAGAAGGAAACTTCTTCAACCTAATAAAGAGGAGCTATTTAAAAAAAAAAAACAAAACCCTATAGCCAACATCGTACTTATTGATAAGACAATAGATGCTTTCTCTCTTAATTGGGAACAAAGCAAGGATGTCCCTGCTTACCACAACTATTCAGCTTCCTACATGGAAGTCCTAGCTAATGCAATATGACAGGATAAGGAAATTAATGCTATATAGTTTGGGAAAGAAGAAATAAAACTTTATCATCAGATGATATGACTGTCTATGTAGAAAATCTCAAAGAATTAACAACAAGAACCTCCTAGAACTAATGAGTGATTGTAGAAAGGTTTCAAGTCCCACAGTTGATATACGGAAGTTAACTGTTTTCCTGTATATAAACAATGTGCAATTGGAATTTGAAATTCAAAATACAGTGCCATTACATTAGCAGTAAAAATACTGAAATACTTAAATGTGTAAATTTAATAAAACATACAAGCTCTGTGCAAAGAAAACTGGGTAAAACTCATGGTAGAAATCAAAGAAGATGAAAAGAACGTAGTTGGTGAACTGACACTATTCAACTTCAATGCTTACTTTAAAGCTACAGTAATCAAGACAGTGTGGTATTTGTGAAAGAGCCAGCAAATAGATTAATGGAATATAAAAGGGAGCCCAGAAGTAGATCCATACAAATAGAGTCAGCTGGTCTTTAACTAAGTAGCAAAAGGAATCCAATGGAGAAAGGATAGTCTTTTCAACAAATGCTGCTGGAACATCTATATATCCACATGCCAAAAAGAAGAATCTAGACATTGAATCTAGATTGAAGAATCTAGACCATCTAGAATCTAGACCTTACATCTTTTGGAAAAATATACTCAAAATGATTTTCTCCTCAGAATGGGAACAAAGGATGTGTACGGTGACCATTCTTATTAAGCCTAATGCTGAAAGCCACCTCAGTCAGACAGGAAAAGGAAATAGAAGCATTTAGATTGGAAAGGAAGAAATTAAATTGCTCATATTTGCAAATGACATGAAAGTCTTTGTACAAAATCACAAAGAATTACCAAAAAACAAACCTCTTAAAGCTAATGTGAGTTTATCAATAATATGAGATGAACATAGCAAAATTATATTCCTGTATCCCTATATACTAGCAAAGAACACCTGGAAACTACAGTTAAAAACAAAATACTATTTGCAATCACCCAAAGCAAAATGAAATTCTTAGGTATAAATCCCACTAAACCTGTAGAAGCCATATATGTTAAAAAACTACAGAACTCTGATGAAAGAAATCAAAGATCTAAATAAATGGAGAAATGTACTGTGTTCATGGGTTGGAAGGCTCAATATAGTAAAGATGTCATTTCTCCCCAAATTACTCTCTAGATTTGCTCCAGTTCCAGTTAAAACCCCAGGAAGATTTGCTGTGGATATAGAAAGCTTATCCTCATATGGAAAGACAAAAGCATAGGAAATTTTGAAAAAATTATAATGAAATGAGACAAATCATTCACCCCATTTTAAGACTTATATGGCTATAGTTATTTAAGTGTAGTACTGGCAGAGCAATAGACACATAGTTCATTGCAGCACATTAGATTGCCCAGAAGTAGCCCCACATAGATACAACCAACTGATTTTTGAGAAAGGTTCAAATCCTATTCAATGAAGAACAGATAGGGTGTTTTATATTTTAACAGTAGTGGAGCAATTAGCTATCCATAGGCCAAAAATTGTACCTCACATCTTATATAAAAATTAATTCAAACTGAATGCTAGATTTACATGTAAAACATAAAATTCCAGAACTTTTTAAAGACATCCTAGAAAATCTTTGGGACCTGGTAGACGAAGGTCTTAGACATGATACCAAATTCACAGTTTGTAGATTAAAACAAAAAAAAGAATCTCAACAGTAATAAAGGGAGATAGACAAAGAGCATGTGCATTTACAGGAGGAAGTAGGACATAAGGGAGAGAAATCATCTAATTAGGCAGTGGGTAAAAGAAACATTTTCCCAAAAAGGATTGTACAGGTTCCTCCCAAGCACATGAAAATATGTTCGACATCATTAGAGTACAAATTTAAGCCACAGTGAGGTATCACTACACAACTATTAGAACAGCTGAAATTTTTTAAAATGAGAGCACCATATCTGGCAAGGATATAGGGAAACTGCATCTTTCATATGTTGCTGTTTGGAATTTAAAGTTGTATAGTCACTATGGAAAAACAATTTGCCATACAGTCTAGGTATTGTACTCCAGGGAAATGTACATCCCAGAGAAAGGAACACCTGTTTTCACACCAACACCTGCAATCAGGTTTTCATAGCGGTTCTATCTGAAGGAGGTAAAATTTAGAAAGAACTGAAATGTCCCACAATGGGTTAATGACGAACCAAACTGTGGTACATCCATACCATGGACTACTACTCAGCAGAAAGAAGAAAGAAGACTAGAAACCTATGGACGCATACAGCTATTTGGGAATTTGGGAATTATGCTGTATTTAAAAATCTCAAGGGAATTAATGCTGTATTTTAAAAAACTATTTGTAAAGGTCATATACTGTATTATTTTCTTTGTATAGGTTTCAAAGTGATAAAATTATAGAACTGGAAGACAGATTAGTGACTGTCAGGTGCTGGGAACCACAAAGCTTGTGTGAGGAGCATGAAGAGGGGTAGGTGTGACTATAAAGGGTAGTATGTTAGGACTGTTGTGGGGGATCTTTGTGGAACAGTTCTATGTCTCTGTTGTGGTGACTATGTGAATTTACACATTGTGATAAAATTAATTAGCTCTACACATACACATGAGTTCATGTAAAACTGGTGAAATCTGAATAAGGCCTGTTGTTTTTACCAATTTCACTTTCCCGGTTTTTATATTATACTACAGTTAGGTACATAAGGGATCTTCCCTGGTGGCTCAGATGGTAAAGGATCTGCTGGCAATGCGGGAGACCCAGGTTCGATCGCTGGGTCAGGAAGACCCTCTGGAGAAGGGAATAGCAACCCACTCCAGAGTTCTTGCCTGAAGAATCTCGTGCACAGAGGAGCCTGGTGGGCTACAGTCCCTGGGGTTGCAGAGTCAGACATGACTGAGTGACTAACACTTTCACTTAGCTACAAAAGGTGTTACCACCAGGGAGAGAGTGAGTTAAGAACCTCTCTGTACTATCTTTGCACTTTCTGTTAAGTATGATAATTTTAAAATGAAAAAAAATCTTTTTAAACTTTTCTCATGATCTATATGCTCATCCACAAAATGGATAATTAAGCCACAAAAATTTGAGCATATTTGGAGTGCAGTCTATTTTCATAATAGCTTTTTTTGATAAATTCATATCCCATAAAATTTACCTCTTTAAATTATACAATTCATTTGCTTTTAGTATATTCACAGGCTTGTGCAACCCTCATCACTGTCTGTTTCCAGGCCATTTTCATTACCCCTAATAGAAACCCCATTCCCATTAGTAGACACATGTTATCTAACCCCTCCCCAGCCTCTGTCAACCACTTATCTGCTTTCTCTCTCTTGTGGATTTGCCTATTGAGGCCATTCTGTATAAATAGAATCATACAATATGTGACCTTTGTGCCTGGCTTCTTTCACTTAACGTGTCTTCAGGGTTCATCCAAGTTGTAGCATATACCAGTACTTCATTCCTTTATAGAGCCAAATAACATTCCCTTGTGTGGATGTACCACATTTTATGTATTCATGTATTAGTTAATGACATTTGGATTGTATCATTTTTAGCTATTATGCACGATGCTGCTATGAACATTTATGGACAGTCTATCCTGATTCAGAGAGTCTGTGTTTGCAAATTTGCTTACTGGCTAGAATTTATTTGTAACCCCAAAATGAATATGCTTGGCACTTTCACAGTCATTCACAGACATGTGCAGAGTGACAAAAAATTTGAATCACCCTGTGCACACATTCCCAGCTGAGGTCGAACAGGCCACACTCTGCCTTCTTGTTCTGGCTCTCATGATATAAACAAGGGTTCTTTTATGATCTATTTAGTGCTATATATATATATATATATTTTGCAACTTTGTGTTAGTTTGCTGCTTCAGGTGGTCCCCAAGAATAGTACTAAAAGTATTGTCTAGTGTTCATAAGCACAGTAAGGTCGCATTGTGCCCTACAGAGAAAATTCAAGTGTTAGATAAGCTTAGTCAGGCATGAGTTATAGGACTGTTGGCCGAAGTTCAATATTAATGAATCAACAGTATATATAGACATCTTGTTTTATTGCCCTTTGCTTTATTGACCTTTGCAGATATTGCATTTTTTACAAATTGAAGGCTTGTGTCAACCCTACCTTGGACAAGTCTGTATATCAGCACTATTTTTCCAAAGTGTTTGCCCACTTTATGTCCCTTTGTCACATTTGGTAATTCCCTCAGTATTTCAGACTTTTTCACTATTACATTTGTTATGGTGATCTGTAATCAGGGCCTTCAAATCTAGGTCAGTCTTCATCAGTGGAGAGTCTCGAATTGCTGGTTCCTATTATTAGGTTACTCTCCTTTTAGAAACCAGTTCCATCACTTATAAAACAACCCAGTAGAAATTATTTCTTAGGTATTTGTATAAAAACTGTACATTTCATTTGAGATCACATTTGTTTTTAGTCTCATAGAAAATCATAGGTACTTCAAGTCAGAAAGAGGATATACCCAAGGACTATATAAGTAAAAATCAAACTTTTACAGTGGAACCTTTCATGGATAAGCTTGGAATCAACTTCTGAGTCTTGAAAGACCTTGATTAGAAATAAGTTGTAATTTGACTAAAGCCTAAATCTGATTTGCACAAGGCGAATGGCTGGGTTTGGAGATTTACTTAGCTTGATAGTAAACTTAGCCACTAAATTTTTGCTGAGTGGTAAAAAAATAAATAAATAAAAAATTTTCTGTCATATGAATTTTTGCTTTGTAATCTTAACTGCTCACCTCTTCAACAGCATGAATAACTGACTGTATAGTTATAATTAAATGATTTTGGTAGTAGTACATCAAAAAAAGCAGTAATATGTATAAACAGAATCAATTTTGTTTCTCTTTGTAGTGAAAATTTCACCAGTAACCAAATGAATAGGCATATTCCCCTTTTCATTGCTGCCATGTCCAGATCCCTTACTGTTTAAAATGCTAGGCCTGTTGTTATGTATGTCATCTCATCTACTCTTCCAAGAAATCCTGCAAAATATGTTATCTACATTTTGAATATGACGATATTGAGGATTAGAGAAGTGAGAGAACTTTTTGATTGATGAACAGAAATGATAGAGCCAGTTGAACCCAAGTTGGTCTGCCTTTTGGACTCTAATGCCCATTTTTTCCATACATATCAGACTGTTAGTCCTCAGGCTTTGTATCCTAGAGTGTAGCTACCTTTGTGTTCATATGCCTCCTCTGCCACAAACAAAACGTGTGTGTGGATTGGAGACAGAAATTTTTCCTTGTTTTCTTCACAACTTTACTCTGAACATCTAAACCTATGTCTGACACAAAGTAGATATTCAGTACGTATTTATTGAGTGAGTGAAGGAATGTCATGTAAGTTTTGTGAATTTACTGAAGATTCTAGGGATGAGCTTTCCAGGTGGTCAGTAGTGAAGAAACCACCTGCCAATGCAGGAAATGTGGGTTTGATCCTTGGGTCAGGAAGATCCCCTAGAGCAGGAAATCGCCACCCACTCCAGTATTCTTGCTTGGGAAACCCCATGGACAGCAGAGCCTGGCAGACTACAAGTCCATGGGATTGCAGAGAATTGGATACAACTGAGCACACAAATAAAATAGAACATATGGTTCCAATAGAAAAAAAGAAACAGCAAGTCTCAAAATTATATTGATACCAACTCCTCTGGAGGAGGAGATGGCACCCCACTAGAGTATTCTTGCCTGGAAAATTCCATGGATAGAGGAGCCTGATAGGCTATAGTCCATGGGGTCACAGAGAATCAGAAACAACTGAGCATGCCCACACACACACTCACTCACTCACGCATACTCAGGATGACAAAAGAACAGTGTAATAGTTGATGAAAAGAAGAAAGTTTATGCTCTTTTGCAAAGATTACATCTGTAAAAAGTGAATAGGCTGTTGTTACACTTTGATGGTTACAACTCCAAAGTTGGAGTCCTAATTCTAATACTTTGATTATCACATGATTTTAATACTGTGCTTATCTATCTCTTCTTACCTGACTTAGCACTCTAGCATATCCAGACTACTCTGGTGTGGAAGCTCGCTTGGCAGCTTGCTATAATGAGGTCATATAATTAGTTATGGTAGTGGGTGGTACCCTTCTTATATGAGAAATTCAAGCCTAGGTATCCTGAAAGTAATTTCTGTAGAGATCCCAGAGAAAGATCAGGAAGTCTCAGGAATGGACAAAGGACTTGGAAAATATTTCAGGAAAATAAATTTATTCAAATGATTAGTAAACTATACACTACGTCATTAGTCATCAGAGACATGCAAATTAATACCACAGGGTATTACCACTGCTTTCCCAACCATGTTACTAAAAACTGAAAATGACAATTTCAAATGTTGGTGAAGACATAGAACCACCAAAACTCACTGTAATAAGGGTATAAATTAGTTCAACCACTCTGATAAGCTATTTAGGAATAGAGACCAAAACTGATGTGTATATACTTTAACAACCTAGCATTTTCACTCCTAGATATATACCCATCAGAAATTCCTCAATGGATGTCCACCAGAAAACATGTACAAGAATGCTTTTAGCAGAATTATACTAGTCCTAAATTGGAAATAATCCAAATGTCCAATAGCTGTAGAATGGCATAAATAAATTGTAGTATATTCATACAGTGGAGTGCTATTAGGTTGGTGCAAGAGTAATTGCCATTTTGCATTGTTGAACTTTGCTGTTTGATATTGGAATATATTCTTAAATAAATTTGGTTATGTCATATATCATTTTACTGTGCATTTCTTGCTTTTTTTCTTTTGTTTTTTTTGCTAATGACATTACTTGCTATTTATTTTATATTTTAGACTAGGGAAGGGAAATGATATTAGACCAAAAGCAAATTCAAGTGATTTTCTTATTCAAGTTCAAATGGGTTATAAAGCAGCAGAGATAACTTGCAAAACATCAGCAACATATTTGGCCCAGGAACTGCTAATGAACATACAGTGCAGGGGTGGTTCAAGAAGTTTTGCAAAGGAGAAGACCACCTTGAAGATGAGGAGTGTAATAACTGGCCATCATTAGTTCTCAAAGATCAATTGAGAGGATCATCAAAGCTGATCCTCTTACAACTATGTGAGAAATTGCCAAAAAACTCAGTGTCAACCATTCTACTGTCATTAGGCATTTGAAGCAAATTGGAAAGGTGCAAAAGCTTGATAAGTGGATGCCTCATGAGCTGACCGCAAGTCAAGAAAAATTGTCAAGCTTTGTGCAGTGGCAGTATTGTAGCCAATGAGGTTTATCCAAGGCGCAATTATTGCTAATTGAAAGAAAAATTGTCATCTTGAAGCATCATCTTCTCTTATTCTATGCAACAACAACAAACCATTTCTTGTGTGATGAAAAGTGGATTTTGTACAACAACCAGTGACAACCAGCTCAGTGGTTGAACCAAGAAGAAGCTCCAAAGCACTTTCCAAAGCCTAACTTGCACCCAAAAAAAGTCTTGGTCACTGTTTAGTGGTCTGCTGCCAGTCTGATCCACTATAGCTTTCTGAATCTTGGCAAAACCATTACATCTGAGAAGTATGCTCAACAAATCATTGAGATTCAGCAAAAACCACAATGCCTATAGTCAGAATTGGTCAACAAAATGGGCCCAGTTCTTCTCCACAACAATGCACATTACACAACCAACACTTCAAAAGTTGAACAAATTGGGCTATGAAGTTTCGCCTCATCTGCCGTATTCACCTGACCTCTCACCAACCAGTTTTCACTTCTTCAAGCTCCTCGACAACTTTTTGCATGCAAAATGCTTCCACAACCAGCAGGAGGCAGAAAATGCTTTCCAAGAGTTTGTCGAATCCCGAAGCACAGATTTTCATGCTACAGGAATAAACTAACTTATTTCTTGTTGGTAAAAATATGTTGATTGTAATGGTTCCTATTTTAATTAATAAAGATGTGTTTGAGCCTAGTCATAATGATTTAAAAATCACAATCCAAAACCACAATTACATTTGCACCAACATACTACAAAGTAAAGAGGATGGATGAACCTTTGTTACATATGAAACATAGATGAATCTCATGAGCAAAATGATGAGTGAAGGAAGCCAGGCATGAAAGACTACCTACCCTATGGTTCCATTTATTTAAAGTACAAAAATAGCATAAGTAATCTATGACATTTAACATCAAAATAGTAGTTACTTTTTCGGGGTGGTAGTGATTGGCAGGGAGCATAATATAGCGGCTTCTGACATGCTTGCTGGTCATCTTGTTTCTTGATCTGGGTACTGGTTACATGGGTGAGTTCACTGAAAATTCCAGCTGTGCATTTACAACTTATGTACAAGGAATAGGTATACAGTGTCCTAGGGGAAAGAATGGAACCATTTTATCTTGTCAGCTTTTCTGGTCAGAGATAACGATTTCTCTAGACCATTTAGATATTTGCATTTTGCCTAGTGAGAATCTTGTTTATTAGTTCACAGAAGTACTCATCAGTCTTAATGGGTAAAGGCTCATTAGGTACCTATTCTATGCAGAATGCTAAGTACCAGGGTGAGTATATTTAGGAATCAAACATGGGTACCTTGAAATCTAGTAATCCAGACAGATAATCCTTGCTCTTGATAGTAAATAACCAAGGAGAGCAACTCAAGACACAGATGAATCTTGTTTTGGTATTTTTACTGGGTGCTTAGGAAATAATGCTGAGGCATTTCGTTCAAAGCGAATCTAAAGTTTCAACATAAGAAGCGCCATTTCTGAAATGCTTTGGGAAGAATTCCACTAGTCTATTTGAATTGGCTTCCCTGATGGCTCAGCAGGTAAAGAATCCACTTGCAGTGCAGGAGACCCAGGAGACGCGGGTTCCATTCCTGGGTGGGGAGGATCCCTTGGAGGAGGAAATGGTCACCTGGTCCAGTATTCTTGCCTCAGGGATTCCATGAACAGAGGAGCCTGGCAAGCTAACAATCCAAAGAGTCGCAAAGAGTTGGACACGACTTGGCACACATGCATGCACGTTTGAATTGGCCTGGCATTGTCTATGGTGTTTACCTTTATTTTGTCTCGCTTATATTTCATCCCCGTAAACAAGGTAGAGTTTATCTATTCTGTATACTCTTCAGAAATACCTGCCAGAGAATTTTAAGACTGCTGTTTGGGTGGTGGGTGGTGGTTTAGTCACTGAGTCGTGTCTGATGTTTGCAACCCCATGGACTGTAGCCCGCCAGGTTCCTCGGTCCGTGGGATTTTCTAGGCAAGAATACTGGAGTGGGTTGCCATTTCCTTCTCTGTTTGGGAATGATTTCCAAATTACTCATTTTTTAGTGCAGAGTTTATAAGCAATACAGGTTTTCTGAAAAGCTTTGCCAATTTGTCTCTATAGTGTATACATTTTTAGCACATCTAATATCTGAATGAAAATGTTACCAAGTCTTTCTTGCAATTGTTTCTTCAGTGATTTTTTTTTCTTTTAATGACCTTGGGAATCTAGGCTTTATCTTTTTAATTTCATCACCTCCCTTTATGTTATTTGAAAACATCAGTGTCTTGCACAAGGCTAAAAACAATACTATCTTGTTCTTATTAAATTCATGTAAAGTTTGATGTTACTAAATATTAAGTAGGTTATAGCTAAAGGTTTTACAGGTTTTCTTATAGATCCATTATAGGAAAAGCATGGGAAGAGTTTCAGTCAGACATTCCAGATCTGTCCTGTGTGATGTGACCTTAAGTTCCATAAACATCAACTTTCCTAGGTGTCAAGTGAGGGTAGTATTACTGTCCTCAGAGAGCTGATTCAAAGAGTAAGGATGATGAAAACTATGAAGCACCTCAGCTTTGCTTAGCACATTGTAGGTAGGCCATAATTTGCCTATCCTCCACTGTGATTCATCCTAGATTCATTCTGATTATCTTCATCTTTCTCACCTGAGTCTACCATTTCCATTTGTTTATTTTAATTATTTCATCTTCCTCTTTAAAAAAAAAATAAAACTATAATAAAGTTAGTTTTTTAAGCTCTGATAAGACATGAAGTTTTTTTTTCTTTTAATGTGTGCATTAGTTGCTTTTTCTTTTAATGTGTGCATGTCCGACTCTTTGCAACCCCATGGGCGGTAGCCTGCCAGGCTGCTCTGTCCACGGGATTCTCTAGGCAAGAATACTGGAGTGGATTGTGATTCCCTTCTCCAGTGGATCTTCCTGACCCAGGGATCGAACCTGGGTCTCCTGCATTACCCGCAGATTCTTTACCGCCTGAGCTGCCAGGAAAGACCTTTCTTCTAATACTGTTACAAAACACATTTCCAAAAAAAAAAAGTAGAATAATCAAGCATGCTAATGGAAGTTATTATCTTTTTATAAACTCTCTGCCCCCAAAGTGGCTAATAAGATAACTTTCCACTCAAGTCTGGGGTGTTTATTAAAGCCTGCTGGTTTATTAACCTTTTACCTTCTGGCTTACTGTATATTGACTACATCTGGCTAGTTCACCAATTGAAATCCCTCTTTAGTGTATATTTCTATCACATTTAGTTTGAGGGTATATTCAGGTTTATTTTTTTCTTCAACTTACTCTCAGGGTTATTAAGTGAAATCATCAAGTGTGTTTACCTTTCCCATTTAGATTTTACCTGGTGGCTACTTTCTGTTGGAGTTTTGTCTTAAGATAATCAAAGCATGACTAATATCTTTTAAAACTTGTTTTCTCTGGAGAAGGAAATTGCAACACACTCCAGTATTCTTGCCTGGAAAATCCCATGGACTGATGATCCTGGTAGGCTACAGTCCATGGGGTCGCAAAGAGTCTGACATGACTGAGTGACTTCACTTTCACTTTCACTATGGCAAAAACCATCACAATATTGTAAAGCAATTATCTTCCAATTAAAATAAATTTTAAAAAAAGTAAAACTTGTTTTCTCTTAACATAATGCTTCAGCACAGAGCACTTAACAGTTTTATCAATTTACATGAAAAATTGGAAATTTATCAGGAGATCCTCTTAACTAATTATTCAAATTAAGCCAAGAATGACTAAAGGGATAGAATTATAATAAAGTGATATATAGGTCTTCTTTTAAATGAAATTTGACAACTATTAGTCTAGCCTTCCACAAAATCCAAGATCTTAAAACCAGTCTCAACCAAAGGCCAGAGTGATATGGTAACATGGACCTTGTTGCTTTTGGTCACTCATTAAGTCATGTCCAACTCTTTGCAACCCCATGGACTGCAGCACACCAGGCTCCTGCATCCTCCACCATCTCCCAGAGTTTGTTCATATTCATGTCCATTGAGTTGGTGGTGCTATGTAACCATCTCATCCTCTGTCGCCCCCTTCTCCTCCTGCCCTCAGTCTTTCTCAGCATCAGGATCTTTTCCAATGAATCAGCTTTCCGCATCAGGTGGCTGAAGTACTGCAGCTTCAGCTTTAGCGTTAGTCCTTCCAATGAATATTCAGGGTTGATTTCCTTTAGGATGGACTGGTTTGATCTTCTTGCCGTCCAAGGGACTCTCAGGAGTCTTCTCCAACACAACAGTTCAAAAGCATCAATTCTTCAGCACTCAGCTTTCTTTATAGTCCAACTCTCACATCTCTACATGACTACTGGAAAGAGCATAGCTTTGACTATACTGTCCTTTGTCCACAAAGTGGTGTCTCTGCTTTTTAATATGCTGTCTAGGTTTATCATAGCTTTCTTTCCAAGGAGCAAGCATCTTTTAATTTCATGGCTGCAGTCACCATCTGCAGTGGTGTTGGAGCCCAAGAAAATAAAATCTGTCACTGCTTCCACTTTTTCCCCTTCTATTTGCTGTGCAGTGATGGAACCTAATACTATGATCTTAGTTTTGTTTTTCTTTTTTTCATTTATTTTTATTAGTTGGAGGCTAATTACTTTACAATATTGTAGTGGTTTTTGCCATACATTGACATGAATCAGCCATGGATTTCCATGTGTTCCCCATCCTGAACCCCTCTTCCACCTCTCTCCCCATCCCATCCCTCTGGGTCATCCCAGTGCACCAGCCCTGAGCACTTGTCTCATGCATCCAACCTGGGCTGGCAATCTGTTTCACACTTGATAATATACATGTTTCAATGCTATTCTCTCAGATCATCCCACCCTCGCCTTCTCCCATAGAGTCCAAAAGTCTGTTCTATACATTTGTGTCTCTTTTTCTATCTTGCATATAGGGTTATCGTTACTATCTTTCTAAATTCCATATATATGCGTTAGTATACTGTATTGGTGTTTATCTTTCTGACTTACTTCACTCTGTATAATGGGCTCCAGTTTCATCCATCTCATTAGAACTGATTCAAATGTATTCTTTTTAATGGCTGAGTAATATTCCATTCTGTATATGTACCATAGCTTTCTTATCCATTCGTCTACTGATGGGCATCTAGGTTGCTTCCGTGTCCTGGCTATGATAAACAGTGCTGCGATGAACATTGGGGTACACATGTCTCTTTCAGTTCTGGTTTCCTCAGTGTGTATGCCCAGGAGTGGGATTGCTGGGTCATATGGCAGTTCTATTTCCAGTTTTTTAAGGAATCTCCACATGATCTTAGTTTTTTGACTGTCAACTTTTAAGCCAGCTTTTTCACTCTCCTCTTTTACCCTCATCAAGAGGCTCTTTAGTTCCTCTTCATTTTCTGTCATTAGAGTGATATCATCTGCATATCTGAGGTTGTTGATATTTCTCCCTGCAATCTTGATTCCAGCTTGTTATTCATCCAGCCCAGCATTTCACATGATGTGCTCTGCATATAAGTTAAATAAGCAGGGTGACAATATACAGCCTTGTCGTATTCCTTTCCCAGTTTGGAATTAGTCCGTTGTTCCATGTCCAGTTATAACTGTTGCTTCTTGACCTGCATACAGGTTTCTCAGGAGATGGGTGAGGTGGTCTGGTATTCCTATCTCTTTTAAGAATTTTCCACAGTTGTGATCCACACAGTCAAAGCTTTAGCATAGTCAATGAAGCAGAAGTAGATGTTTTTCTGGAATTCTCTTGGCTTTCTGTATGATCCAACCAATGTTGTCAATTTGATCTCTGGTTCCTCTGCCTTTTCTAAACCTAGCTTGTACATCTGGAAGTTCTCAGTTCACATACTGCTGAAGCCTAGCTTGAAGCATTTTGAGCATTACCTTACTAACATGTGAAATGAATGCAATTTTGTGGTAGTTTGAACATTCTTTGGCATTGCCCTTCTTTGGGACTGGAATGAAAACTGACCTTTTCCTTGGGTGATATATTAATGAAATTGCCCCATCAGGTTCACTGGCATAGTTTCATTTCCTCTATATTTTACTGGTCAGAGAAGCCACGTAGCCCACCTAAAGACTGAAAGAGGGGGAAAATAGATCTCACCTCTGAATGGGAGAGATGATGACTAATTTCTGGCTGTCTTTAATCTGCCACACTGAGTAATTTTTAAACTTGAAAGTGAAAGTCACTCAGTCATGTCTGAGTCTTTGTGACCTCTTGGACTGTAGCCCGCAAGGCTCCTCTGTACATGGAATTCTCCAGGCAAGAATACTGGAGTGGGTTGCCCTTCCCTTCTCCAATTTTTATTTGTTAAACTTAGTTGCCTTCATTGTTGAGTGAGGTTGTAATAGCTGGTAGCTACTCCATTCTAAAGTAGTACTAAAATTCTGCCAAAGAATCAAATGTCCCCATCAAATACCAATTCAGGATACATATAACAGCAGTGCATAATTTGTCACTGTAAACAGGAGACCAAAATAAGGACATATTGTGTTCTACAGTTAGAAAGAAACTATTTAAAAATCTAGTCTGGCACTGTTTATTAAAACTGAATTTAAATATTTTTGGTAATCAAAAGATAGGGAAATTATTTTAGGCAGGCTGGTTTTTTGTTTTTTTTTTTGTAATATGGTTTGGCAGTCTTCTCAGAAGATTAATAATGAAACAGGTAGTGATTACCTTTTGAACTATAAAGTGTTTTTCATTTTTAGTAAGAATTTTAGGTCTGTAAAACAATTTGGAAGAACAAACCATCTGTCAACCAGTTGTGTTATGGCCACCAGAAAGCTCAAGAGTCCTGAACATGTCATAAAATTCTCATGTGGGGAGGTCCTTAGAGGTGAATGCAGATCTAGTTTGATTTCATTAGAATAGGCAGGTGTAGATAAAGTGAAAAATTCAGGAAACGAAACATAGTTGCTGCTAGTTGGTTTTATAATACATTTTTATAAATGTTTTATAAATGTTTATAATACATTTTTATAAATGTTTGATTCTAAAATAATGCTAAAACTGATGTCTCTTTCCTTTGATTCTGTACGTGACCTGTTTAATTTCCATAATTCCAGACAATCATTTCTTCCACAGAAAGAATTTCTTAGATATCTACAGGGAATATTTTATCACTTTAGATAATCTGGTTATTTCAAAGGCCTCTTAGAGCCCAGTCAGAATGGTTTTGCCTTTTTTTTCCCCTCTGAGTGGAGGTGGTGTATCAGTCCAGGTCCAGTCAGGAGAAACAGAAACAAAACAGTAATTTGAACAGGCAAAGTTTAATATGAATAAATTATTACCAGGAGACCTGAATAGTGAGGAATTGGCTAGTCAGAACTAGAGAACTCTGAAAAATACAAGAATAGCAGACAGAGAGCAGCCACAAACCCAGGAGCTGAAACAGAACATTCCCAGATGACTAGCCTCCCTCCTGGTGTGGCTGAGATACAAACCTTGTAGGAGACGGCATGACCCTGGGTCAACAGATACAAAGAAGCTCCCTGAGACACTGTGGTGGTGGGACTTGGAAATTTGCCCTCCAAAGTCCAGGGGAAGCCATCCTTAGTTGAGTACATGTCTCACCTTTGAACTTTCAGCTGGCTGCCAGAGAGTTTGCTGGAGGAAGCTCTGCTGCCTTGTTGCCTGCCCATAGATAGGTGCTGCATGCTGCTGGGCAATGGGCACTGGAAATACACTGTACCTACTGCAGAAGCCTGACCGAAAAAAAATAAAAAACGTTGGAACCAAGAGGGCAAACCTCTTTCTCCTCCAGTGCCCTTTACTGACAAAGCTTACTTTTGTGCCAGCTGGAAAGATACTTAAGAGTCCAGCTTCAACAGTGCAGGGCAGGCAGTGAAGGGTGAATTTGGAGCTGAAAAATAGTAGATGGCATGGGGATGGAGTGTATAACAGTGGTGGGCTATCTGATCAAGCAACCCTATCTGTAATACTTGGCAGTGCTTTGTTTGCTTATCTTTTTCTCCTATTACTTATTCCCCTGAAATGTTTAGTAACTAAATATTATTTCTTTCAAAGTAGAATTTTTAGTATTGATTTTTATCACTTCCACAAAATTAAAGTTTAAAAGTCAAATTCTACCTGAAAAATCATCCATTTAAATAGAATAGATCCACGGTTTGATTTAGAGTATTGGATTAGTCCATGTTGGGTATTTGTTCCTGTGATATTAGGGTTTCACATATGTTGCCTAAATAGATGGTGTAGAATAATATTGAATGTTCAAATGAGTTTTGCTGGAACCATTATCACTCTGTATGTTAAAGTAAAAGCCAGCGTGTTTCTGTGAAAATAAAAGTTTAAAGCATAGGTATAAGGACGGTGGTGTGATCAGGTGAATCTCTTCAATACTGTACATTATATAAATGCTAACAGATATATTGTGGAGTATTGCCACCAGCTGTCTCATTATTAAGGCTAATTTATCACTTTTAATAACATCATTTATAATAATGTTATTATAATCATTTTTAATAACAACATAAATCTTACACCTTTCTCTCTCTTTTCCATTCCTACTTACCAGTACCTCGATCAGGCCCTAATCTTCTCATTGCCCAACTACTGCAGGAATCTTACTACATACTCTCCAGTCCCACCCCATCTAATTTATTCTGCTAACTACTACCATTTTTATCTTCCTTAATTATAACTTTCATCATTTTTCCCAATCTTGGGGAACATATAATTATTAGTGGTTCTCCCTGTTTTCCTATTGTTTTAGGATTGAATTAAAATTCTGATGTTTGATTTTTCTGATGTTCGGTATCTAGACATTATGAGACCAGTCTGATTTCAACTCTTACTTCCCAATGTAAATCCTTTGTTAGATTTATTTAACAGACCTTTATTAATTTCTTACTGTATGTCAGCTAGTGAGAAAAACATACCCACCCGAAAGGAAGTCACAGTGCTGTCAGGGAGGCAGGCATATAAAATTATTATCATTACAGGTGTGCAAGGTGGAATGATGCTCCCCCACAGCCCAAAGATGTCTATATATGAATCCAGAACTTGTGAATATGTTACTGTACATTCAAAAAGGGATCTCACAGATGTGATGAAATTAAAAATTTTAGGATGGGGAGATTATCCTGGATCATACAGGTGAAAGTCATTCAGTCATGTCCGACTCTTTGCAACCCAGTGGCCTGTACAGTCCATGGGATTCTTCAGGCCAGAATACTGGAGTGGGTAGCCTTTCCCTTCTCCAAGGGATCTTCCCAACCCAGGAATCAAACTGGGGTCTCCTACATTGCAGGCGGATTCTTTACCAACTGAGTTATCAGGGAAGCCTGGATCATACTGTTGGGCTCAATATAATCACAAGGATATTTATAAGTGAGAAGAAGATGGAGACTTGGCTATAGGAAGAGGCAACTGGACAAAGCAAGCAGAATTTGGGGTGATATGGCCACAAGCCAAGAATTGTCAGCAGCCTCTAGACACTGTAAGAGACATGGACCTGATTTTTCACTTAAGCCTCCAGAGGAACCAGCCCTGCTAACAACTTGATATTGGCCCTGTAAGACTCACTGAAGTTCTGCCATCCAGAACTGTGTGAGAACAACTTGATGTTGTTTTAAGTCACAAGGTTTGAAGTAGTTTCATGCAGCCACCATAGTAAACTAACACACAGCAGAACAGATTTAAAAAGATAAGCATTCCCTGTTGAACAGAGGGTATATGACAGTCCGTTGTGACAGGTAAGGAATTCATACATGGACTTGGTGGCGGTGGGCCATGAAAAGTAAGGGGAAAATATGCATGAAGATGTGGAGCAGTGAATTATTAGCAAGGCATGTTTAGGAAAATGCAAGTAGTTTGGTTTTGTCAGAGTTGAAAGGGAGGGAAGCGTGAGAGATACACCAGTTAGGTTATGAATGTCTTGTGAGCAGTGCTAAGAAGTTTGAACTGTGTTCTCTAGACACTGGAGTGCCATTGGTATATTTTAAGTCGGAGAGTCATACAGTCAGCTTTGTATTTTAGGAAGACCGGTAAAGTAGCATAGTAGAGGCTGGATAAGAAAGGGGAACCAGCTAGGAAGTTGCAGTGGTCCACATAAGAGACAAGCGCCTGAATCCAAGCTTTGGCAATAGTCCCTGATAGAGAAGAGGGGCTCAATCGAAGAATATTCAGGAGATTCAATTAGTGGAACTTGGTATTGGGTTTAAGTTCAAGGAAAATTTAAGAAAGACCCACATTTTTGGTTCATGCAACCAAATGGATAACAGTGCTATTTGTTTTGTAAAAACAGAGACACTATCAAATGATAAGTGGATCAGGGAGAATAAATGAGTTTTGAACATATTAAGTCTGAGGAACACTTGAAATATAAATGTTGATGATGAGTAGGCACTTAGAAATTTTACTCTAAAACTTAGGACCAATGTCGGAGCAACAGAGGAAAGATTTTAGCATCATCAGGTAGGTAACAGATGGAATCCTGGAAATAGAAATGATTGCTCAAAGACAAGACATTGAAGGATCACAGTGGAAATAAAACACAGTCAAGGTTAGGATCCTGAGGAACACTTACCTTTTAAGAAGGGATGGGTCAAGAGAAAGGAACCAGAAAGAGGAGAGAAAAATAGGAATATTATCATGTGTCACAGAGGATGCTGTCACAGAAGCTGAGAGATTTTCTATGGTTTCACATGCTGTAAAGAGACCAAATGAGAGAATAACTGCAGTGTCCATGGAATTTGGCAACATGGACATCAGTGGGAACCTTGACCAAAGCAGTTTCAGTGTTGCGGTGGGGATAGAAGCCAGATTGTAGTAGGTTGAGGAAGGAGTATTAAAAATCAGAGACATGACTTGGCCAGCAAAGATCCATCTAGTCAAAGCTATGGTTTTTCTAGTAGTCAGGTATGGATTTGAGAGTTGGACTATAAAGAAAGCTGAGCACTGAAGAATTGATGCTTTTGAACTGTGGTGTTGGAGAAGACTCTTGAGAGTCCCTTGGACTGAAAGGAGATCCAACCAGTCCATCCTCAAGGAAATCAGTCCTGAATATTCATTGGAAGGACTGATGCTGAAGCTCCCATACTTTGGCCACCTGATGCGAAGAACTGACTCATTGGAAAAGACCCTGATGCTGGGAAAGATTGAAGGCAGGAGGAGAAGGGGACAACAGAGGATGAAATGGTTGAATGGCATCACCAACTCGATGGACATGAGTTTGAGCAAGCTCTGGGAGTTGGTGATGGACAGGGAAGCCTGGCCTGCTGCAGTCCATGGAGTTGCAAAGAGTCAGACACGACTGAGCAACTGAACTGAACTGAACTGAGGTAGGAATGGATAGTAAGGGTGGGTGTGTGTGTGTGTTAGTTGCTCAGTCATGCTGACACTGTGATCCCATGGACTGTAGCCTGCCAGGCTCCTCTGTCCATGGGATTCTCCAGGCAAGAATACTAGAGTGGGTTGTCATTTCCTTCTCCAGGGGATCTTCCCAATCCAGGGATCAAATCTGGGTCTGCTGCATTGCAGATGGATTCTTTACTGTCTGAGCCACCCAAGAAGTATGGAAGTAGAGAAAGTAAATACAGAATAATGTTCAAGAGACTAGACTGGGCAGAAGAGACAGTGGTGGGTGGAGGGCCCTGTGGAATAGGAGTAGAGTTTAAGATGGGAGGGATTTCAGCATCTTTTTATGCTAGGGGGCAATGAGCTAATAGAAAGCAAAAGGATATACTGATGGAGAGAGGTCTTTGATAAACAGGTTGGAAATTGGGTCTAAGGCATAGATGGGAAATGGGCCCCTTTTCCACTGAGACAACAGGAAGACTGGGCACGGATAGAGTTGGGTCTTCAGGCAGAAGGAGAAAGCAGAGGACATTAAAGCCCTCAGCTGATAAACCTGATTTGTGTGTAAAAAAGAAAGTGGAGCCACCCACTGAGAGTAATTGGGTAATAGAGAGTAGAGAGATAAGAGAGTTTGTAACTGCACTTCAGAGGAATGGAAAGGAGATATGAGCAGAAATTGCTAGTTTGCCTAAGGGGCTGAGCTGTGCCTGGATGTGAGGAGTTTGTAGCAGCACTTATCAACATGCTGATAAGTCCCTCAGCAGCAGTAATTAGCCTAAAATTTAGGAGATGAGAACTGTATGGGTGGATTGCACCATAGTGGGAGGTATTACACACTGCAGACATGATGGATGAAGGAACCAAGAGAGCTGAAATTAATGGCAAGAAGAAAGACCATAGAACTGGATAAGGAAGGAAGATTTCAAAGGTACACCGAAAATATTCTAGTTGGTCAGTCTAGTTACCAATAGCTGTGGTGACTACTGTAATAGGAATTATAGTGCCCTGAGTAAGTTAAAGGAAGACTTAGGTTCAGATTTGACCTTTTGAAAGTTACCTGACTTTTAAGCAATCTTAAATTTTTATACATGTAAATGCTCAACAAATGTTTGCACGTAGGTAATATGTCAAGAAATGGAATGTACAAAATAACACCATCAGTGATGTCACTCTAGCTCAAAAAAACAGAATCAAAAATTCATTTTCATGTACAGCTTAATAGGCAGCTCTGATCAGAACATTTTGCCTGATTGCATTGGTGTTGTAGGTACTATGGCTGCATAGCAAATTACCCCAAAATCTAGTGGCATAATATGTTACTATGTTCACAGATTCTGGGAGACATAAATTTGGACAGGGCACAGCAGGAATAGAGTTTGTATGTTCATGTGTCTGAGGCATGATCTTCGAAGACTAGGGAATGTAGTCATCTGCAAGTTCACTCACTCACACATCTGGCAGTTGATGCTGGCTGTTGACTTAAAGACCTTAGTTAGGGCTCTTGGCCACATTTCACATGGCCCTTCCATGTTGAGAGGCTTTCTCAAAGCATGGCAGCTGAGTTCTAAGGGTAAATGTTGAAATCAAAAGACATATAGAGAACTAAGTTGAAGTTATATCATTTTTAGTGACCTAGACTCAGGAGAACAGGAAATGCACCCTGTTTTGATGGGGAATGTCATGGTTCTAGAAGAGCATGTGGTATTGCCGTTGGGTATTTTTAGAATCACTTTGCCCACAAAGATCTGTCTAGTCAAAGCTATGTTTTTCCAGTAGTCCTCTACAGATGTGAGATTTGGACCATAAAGAAGGTTGAGCACTGAAGAATTGATACTTTCAAATTGTGGTGCTGGAGAAGATTCTTGAGAGTCCCTTGGAAGGCGAGGAGATCAAACCAGTCAGTCCTAAAGGAAATCAACCCTGAATGTTCATTGGAAGGACTGATGATGAAGCTGAAGCTCCAGTACTTTGGCAACCTGATGTAAAGAGCTGACTCATTGGAAAAGATGCTGGGAAAGATCAAGGGCAAAAGGAGAAGAGGGCAGGGCGGAAGAGGGTGAGATGGTTAGATAGCTTCACCAACTCAGTGTACATGAATTTGAGCACACTCTGGGAGATGGCAAAGGACAGGGAAGCCTGGCTGCTGCAGTCCATGGGATTGCAGAGCTGGGCATAACTTAACGACTGAACAACAGAGTCAATATTTTAAGGGATCTTTGTATCAATGGTTATGAAGGATATTGCTTTCCAGTTTTCTCTTTAAAGTTTTTACTGGCTTTGTTATCAGTAGAGTCATGTGCCCTGGTGGCTCAGGCGGTAAAGAATCTGCCTGCAATGCGGGAAACCAGGGTTCGATCCCTCAGTTGGGAAGATACCCTGGAGGGAGGGCATGGCAACCCACTCCAGTATTCTTGCCTGGAGAATCCCAGTGGACAGAGGAGCCTGGAGGACTCCAGTCCCAGGGGTCATAAAGAGTCGGTCACAACTGAGGGACAAAGCACATGTTATCAGTAAAATCTAGTTATACCAATCTCATATAATGAACTCCTTTCTCCTCTTTTTGAAAAGTTTATGTTGAATTGGTTTTACTTTAGGGAGCGGCTGCATTCCTTCTTCGTTGTGGCACAAATTCTTCGTTGCAGGATGCAGGCTTCTCTAGTGGTGCATGAGACTAATGGTTGCTGCCTACAGGCTCTCTAGTTGCAATGCAGGCTCTCTAGTTGTGGCACACAGGCTTCAGAGTGCTCTGGCTTTGTTGCCCCAAGGCATGTGGGATCTTAGTACCCTGACCACGGATTGAACCCGCATCCTCTGCATTGGAAGGCAGATTCTTAAACCCTGGACCACCATGGAAGTCTTAATTTTTCTTAATGTATGTTAGAATTCACACATGAAGCCATCTGAGCCTGGGCTTTTCTTTATGGGGAGATTTTAAATTGTATTTTCAATTTCTATAATAGATACAAGGCTATCCAGATTTTTCTGTTTCTTCTTGTGTCTGTTTTGATAATTTGACTATTTTCAGGAATTTGTCAATATTCAAGTTGAAGAAGTTCCCCTCTATTAATAGACTGAGTTTGCTGAGACTATTTATCAAGAATGGATGTTGGATTTTCTCAAATACTTTTGATGTGTTAATTATTCAGTTTATTAACATGGTGAATTATAGTTTGATTTTTATAGTGCTATGCCACACTTTATTCCTGGAAATTGGATGTTTACCTATAATTTTCTTATAATGTCTTTCTTGTAATATCTGGTTTTAGTATTGAGGGAATGCTGACCTCATGGAATGAATTGGAAAGTATTGTTTCCTTTTTAATTTTTGAAAGTGGTTAGTGTAGAATTGATACTATTTCTTGATTGTTTGGTTGAATTCATCAGTGAAGCCATTTGGGTTGAAGTTTTCTTTGAAGGATGGTTTTTAACTAGAAATTCTATTTTTAATATAGTATAGGACTATTCAGTTTATTTCTTCTTAAGCAAGTTTCCAGCAAATCTGGAGAACTCAGCAGTGGCCACAGGACTGGAAAAGGTCAGTTTTCATTCCAATCCTAAAGAAAGGCAATGCCAAAGAATGTTCAAACTACCATACAATTGCACTCATCTCACATGCTAGCAAAGTAATGCTCAAAATTCTCCAAGCCAGGCTTCAACAGTACGTGAACCATGAACTTCCAGATGTTCAAGCTGGATTTAGAAAAGGCAGAGGAACCAGAGATCAAATTGCCAACATCTGCTGGATCATCAAAAAAGAAGAGAGTTCCAGAAAAACATCAACTTCTGCTTTATTGACTATGCCAAAGGCTTTGACTGTGTGAATCACAACAAACTGTGGAAAGTTCTTAAAGAGATGGGAATATAAGAGCACCTGACCTGCCTCCTGAGTAATCTGTATGCCGGTCAAGAAGCAACAGTTAGAACTGGAAATGGGACAACAGACTGGTTCCAAATCAGGAAAGGAGTGCATCAAGGCTGTATATTGTCACCCTGCTTATTTAACTTATATGCAGAGTACATCATGCAAAATTCCGGGCTGGATGAAACACAAGCTGGAATCAAGATTGCCCAGAGAAGTATCAATAACCTCATATATGCAGATGATACCACCCTTGTGGCAGAAAGCTAAGAAGAACTAAAGAGCCTCTTGATGAAAGTGAAAGAGGAAAGTGAAAAAGTTGGCTTAAAACTCAACATTCAGAAAACTAAGATCATGGCATCCGGTCCCATCACTTCATGCAAATAGGTGGGGAAGCAATGGAAACAGTGACAGACTTTATTTTGGGGGGCTCCAAAATCACTGCAGATGGTGACTACAACCACGAAATTAAAAGACGCTTGCTCCTTGGAAGAAAAGCTATGACCAACTTAGACAGCATATTAAAAAGCAGAGACATTACTTTACCAACAAAGGTCCGTCTAGTCAAAGCTGTGGTTTTTCCAGTAGTCATGTATGGATGTGAGAGTTGGACTATAAACAAAGCTGAGCACTGAAGAACTGATGCTTTTGAACTGGTGTTGGAGAAGACTCTTGAGAGTCCCTTGGACTGCAGGGGGATCCAATCAGTCCATCCTCAAGGAAATCAGTCCTAAATATTCATTGGAAGGACTGATGCTGAAGCTGAAATTCCAACACTTTGGCCACCTGATGCAAAGAACCAACTCATTGGAAAAGACCCTGATGCTGGGAAAAATTGAAGGGGACGACAGAAGATGAGATGGTTGGATGGCATCACCGACGCAATGGACATGTGTTTGAGTAGGCTCCAGGAGTTGGTGATGGACAGGGAAGCCTGGTTTGCTGCAGCCCGTGGGGTCACAAAGAGTCGGACACAACTGAGCAACTGAACTGAACTGAAGAAAGTTTGATGGTTTATATCTTTCCTAGAAGTTGTCCATCTTATCCAAGTTGATGAAATTTACTGGCATGAAATTGTTTATTATGTTACATTTATTATTGTAAAATCTTCAGTAATGTCATGTCTTTGTCCTTGGATTAACTCATCTCTTTTCTTTTTTACCTTGATCAGTCTGGCCAGAAGTTTATCAGTTTCACTGACCTATTTCAAGAAACTGTTCTGTTTATTTTTCTCTGGTGTTTGCTTTTTTTCCAATTTCATTTATTCTCATGTTGCGCTCTATTTTTTTCCTTCCATGGCCTTATTTTGGTTTAATTTACTCATCTTTTTTCTAGTTTCTTAAGTTGTAAGCTAACATCGTTCAATGGAGAGCTTTCTTCTCTTTTAACATATGTGTTTAATGCTATAAATGTCTCCCTTAGTTCTGCTTTATTGACATTCCATGTTTTTATTAGTTCAGAAAATTTTCTCTTTTTCCTTGTTGGTTTCCCATGGGTTATTTAGAAGTGTTTTTATTTATTTTCCAAATATTTAGCTTCAAATATTGAGTTCTAAATTCATTTCATTATGATCAGAGAACATACTTTGTGTGGCATGAATCCTTTTACATTTGAGATTTTTTTTTAATGGCCCAGACTATGGCCTATTTTGGCAGATGTTCCATGTACAATTAAGTAGAAGGCATAATCTGCCCTTGTGTGTAGTGTTCTATGAATATCATTTCAAGCTAGCTAAAAATATTGCTCGTCTTCCATATCTTCATTATCTTTCTGCTTATTAATTTTAATTGTGGATTTGTTTCATGAATTTATTTCATTTTTGTCTTTCATGTATTTTTAAAATAAAGTATTGATATATTCCCTGTGTTATATATCATTATTGCTTATTTATTAATAGGTTGTACCTCTTAACCCCCATCCCTATCTTGCCTTTCTCCCTCTTTCGTGTATTTTGATGTTCTGTTATTAGATCATACACATTTAGGATTGTTTTGCCTTCCTGATCAATTGACAGCCTTATTATTATGAACTGATGTTTTATATTTGTTTATCCTTTTTATGGTGTTTTCTCCTCTGCTTTTAAAATTTCGTTTTTATCACTGTTTTTATGCAATTTGTTAATGGTGTGCTTTGGTGACTTTTTTTGCGTTTTACTCTCGAGATTCTTTGAACTTCTTTTATCTGTGGGCTTATATTTTATATAACATTGGGGGAAATTTGGGACATTATTTCTCCAGGATTCTTTTCTGTCTTCACCCATCCCTCCTCTACTTTTGGGGCTTCAATTACATGTGTGTTGGACCCCTTAATATTGTCCCACATGTCACTGAGCTTCAATATTTTATTTTATTTTCAGTCTTTTTTATCTCTTGAAAAATGTGCTTTATATGTGGGAAATTCCTGTTGCTATGTCTTCAGATAAATTGATTTTTTTTCATACATTGTCTAATCTTCTGTTCATCCGGTGCTGCCGCTGCTGCTAAGTCACTTCAGTCGTGTCAGACTCTGTGCGACCCCATACATGGCAGCCCACCAGGCTTCTCCATCCCTGGGATTCTCCAGGCAAGAATACTGGAGTGGGTTGCCATTTCCTTCTGCAATGCATGCATGCATGCTCAGTCGCTCCAGTCGTGTCCGACTCTGTGTGACCCCAAGAACAGCAGCCCACCAGGCTCCTCCATCCCTGGGATTCTCCAGGCAAGAATACTGGAGTGGGTTGCCATTTCCTTCTCCAGTTCATCCGGTGAGTTTCTCATTTAAGATAATGTATTTTTTCAACTCTAGAAGCTCCTTTTTGTCTGTATGTCTTCTATTTCTCACCTCATTATATTCAATCTCTAAATCCTTGAAGATATTTCTTAAAAAGTTTGGATTTTCTGCTTTGTAATGCCTTCATTGCTGTCATTTATAGGTCTCTTTTAGTGATTAGCTTTCCTTTTCATTATGCTTTACAATTTGCCTCTTCCTTCATTGTCCAGATCTAGAGTAGCCTTTATTCTAGGACTTACTTTAGCTTCAGCACTTGCATGTAATTTTCTGAAGTCTATACTGATTGTCTTTAGTGTTCAGCAAGGTCTCTCTGCTGTGACTGGTTAGAGCTCCAATTTTTCCCTGCTCTCTTTGCCCAGCCTCATGGAGTCTCAACCTATACATGCACAAATTATTATTATGGCGTTCTTTGTACAGATTTTTGGAGCTGTTTCTACACCCTAGCCCCCTTCTCTTTGATACTCTGCCCTCAACATTCCGTCTCCTTCATCCTTACTGAAACATGTTTTCTTACCTCCTCAACTCAGTTACACTGCCACACTCAACTTTGCCTCCTTGTTCTGAAAATTAGAAAATTATAGCCAGACCTATCTAATTAGGCATGCACTCCATTCATTTCCCTTTCTGTAGGAATCATAGTCCTTTTTTTACTGTCTGTTTGTCCCAGTGAGTTAAAATATTTCTTCAGTTTTCTAATTGAGTGGGAAAAGAAAGTTCTGTTCCAACTAAACTTTCATACTTAGCAGACATTATTATCATGGTTTTTAACAGAACAGTAAAGAATTTTAATTCTAATGACTTAACTTTGAGATAGAGACAGAATATTATGGAATTTTGTCACACATAATGGGTAGAACTTACCTCATTTCCATTGATGCTCTAGTTGGAAGACTATTTCTATATTTCCATTGTGGTTAAGAATAGAAGTTTGTGGGTTTAAAATAAAATAGTTTTACAGTGACAAAAGTTAATTATATAGTTATATACCAAAAATGGCTGTGGCTAACATTTATTTGGCATTTTAGTAATGCAAGGTATCTTGTGAAGAAATGTCTCGATAGTTCTCATTGCAGTCTGTTACAGGTAATTGTTATGCCTATTTTTTACAGATAAAGGAATTGAAGCTGAACTGAGGTTAAGTGACTTGTTTAAATTCACATATCAATGAAGTACTAATAAATTGTGGAGCCCACATTTAAACTCAGTTCTGTCAAACTCCCAAGTTCATCATCACCATGCCATGCTGCCTTTGAAAAAAGTGGATGGCAACTGTGACTGTTATGGGATCAGCTCCAGAACTGGGAGTCCGGGATATAATACTTTGGGGGCCCACTTCCAGGTTTTGTATAGCAGTCTTTCTTGGGTCATGTTTTCACTGCTTTACTTCAAAAGGTCAGGTCAGGCATCATTTAAGCAACACTTCTGGACAGGTTCTGATGGCATCTTCCTTTTGTCAGCATAGGATTGGAAATCTATGGAGAGGTTGAGTGGTTGGAAATCTTAAGAAGAGGCTGGGTGGTTAGAAACTTCGTCATTTTTATTGCAATAAAGCTATTTTTTTAAGAATGATAAAGCTCTATGAGAACAGAATTGCATGACTTGAAAACTGGTGGTTTTGTTTAGAAGCAAAATATTCAGTTATTTTCTGTTTTGTTTAGAAGCAAAATATTCAGTTATTTTCTAAGTCTGAAATTTTTTTCAAGATAAAATGATTTAAACATTTTTAAATTACTTAAAATATATTCTTTGTGGTTCAGCTTACCAACTTGATTATTCATGGGTTCTTTGTTTTGTTTTGATTTTAATTTCTAGGTACTTTTAAATTTTTCATTTTGTTTTGCAGCTCTGTAAAACAACCTACATGGGTCCAAAGACAAACTGTATTTTAAAAAATGAGTGTATTTTCTATCCCAGTTACCTCTTTCCTTTGTAAATAAATAATCATTTTCATTAACTTTTTATTTACTCTTGATTGTCTTTTCCAAAAAGTTATAAATGCACATGTGTTTGTAAGCACATGTGAAAGTGAAGTCGCTCAGTCGTGTCCAACTCTTTGCGACCCCATGGACTGTAGCCTACCAGGCTTCTCCATCCATGGGATTTTCCAGGCAAGAGTACTGGAGTGAGTTGCCATTTCCTTCTCCAGGGGATCTTCCTGACCCAGGGATTGAACCCAGGTCTCCCACATTGCAGGCAAATGCTTTACTGTCTGAGCCACCGGGGAAGTTCCCCTCAAGTAAGCACATGTAAATACATGTGTGTGTGTGTACTTTCCTCCTATAAGTTGGCATATTCTACACCCTATACTGCATCTTTTTTTTTTCACTGAAGTATATCCTGGAGTTCATTGTATACAGATTGTCCTTTTTTAAAATATATATATATTCCATTAGGTTCACATTCTTTCAAAGTCTTATTTAGTAAACATTTATTGTCTACTATTTATATCATCTACCAAGTGTAGCATGTGGCATTTTGGAGCAAACAGAAATATGCAATATATAATCTTCACCCTCAAGAAATACAGAATTTTAAAATACTTTAAAATATGTGTGTGTATATATATACACCTCACCCTGAAATACAATAGGTGGTCCAGTAATATTGTTAATTTTGACCCATCTACTTTTCAGGAAACACAGAACAGAAGCTCTTTTGGCATCTATTGTTTCTTCATTTAATGTCATCTCAGTAGTGTGTGTTAGTATCGTAGTGACTACATCCCGACGTTTAAAATATTTAGATATCTGATCATAAGGTCTGTGGAAGAGGAGTATGCATCTCTGAATGTGTGCTATTTCTAAATATTTCCCATTAATTTCAGTGCCTGTAAAGTCAGAATGTACCAGATAGTTTGGATTAATGTAATTGTACTGTCCTTTAAAAAACCTAGCATCCCTCTCTTTTCTGTATTCCTCTGACCATTTTTTAAAAATAATGCCAAGTTCCCATTCTACACCTCACTTTTTCCTTGTTTCTGTAAAAGCCCCATATCATAAGGATTTCCTTTGAAGACTTAGGCAGTGGTCTTTTGGGTACTCATCTGTGCTCCTCTGTCAGAGCAGTGGCTATATCTGTCTTAGGCATTACCATTTCTACCCCTGACTGGCTCCTGGGGACACCGTCTTTAGCTCAGGATTCTGGGTTGAACTTTATGTCTTTGAATCTGGTGTCTTTCCTTATAGTAATTGTGGTTTGGGTTTCCCCTCCCTGACCCACCGCCACTTTTTTTTTTTTTTTGCCCTATCCTTCAGTAGTGGCCCCAGAGCATGGTACCGTAATATTATTTGGCACCTCCCAGTTCTTCTGTCCTTGACCTGCTAACCTAGTGGCTCCTAAGTTGAGTATATAATGCCCTCTTCCCCTTGTCTCCCCCCTTTCCTCACCTGCCATCTCTGTTTCCTAATCTCTTTTCACTCATTAGATGTTGCTTCACTCAAGAATAACCTTTGTTCCCAAATCCACAAATATGAAGTAGGAAATGTCTATGTAATCATCCTGGGGAAGGAAGCTTCTTAAAGTCCTTTTACACTTCCTAGTGCATTTAAGATTGCAGCAAGGTTGGATAACTGAAAGCAGTGAAGGAACTCGTTTCAAGAAATTGCATATGATTTCATTACATAAATGTGGATTTGGTAATCTGGCACCTACCACATTAATTAAAGCATTTCCTACAGTGAAGGCTTCTGAGAAAATAAACACTATGCAAGAAGTACCCTCACAAAAACCTTTTTAATTCAGAAAATTGATTCCATGCTCACGAATGAGCATTTTCTCTCAGCAGGCATCACAACTAATGACATTAATAAGACCCATGCCATATTTTTTTTTAAAGAGAGCACAAAAATGAGCAAAACTGAGAATTTTAAAAGGGAGTTATTTCGAGTGATTTCTTTGAACCTTGCAATTAACCAAGAAATAAAACAGGGAGAAAAAAGCAATTTTAATTGTGGTTTTTAGTACTCCATTACCAATGGAGCAAATGACATAGAAGTTGAGATAGTATGAAATGAGTGCTTATGTTAAAGTGGGAGAGCTCTCAGTCTATAAGAAAAAACAAGCATTGCATTTAGTTCACAGTATCCAAGACCTGAATGAGTCTTACCATGATTTAGATAATACTTTTTAAAATTTCTGTTCTTTTACCAAAGGTTTTTTCTTTTAATATTATAGAGAAGAACAAACAACAAATTGACTAATAAATGAAGTTTAAACAAAAAACAAAGCAGCTTGAGATTGCTTCCTTTTGTTGGTGATAATATGTTTTCAGCTCCAGCACATCACATCAGCTTTGTTATGCTGTAGAAGAAGCTTTATAATTTGTAAATGTAAAATAACAATTCCCCCCCAAAGAAGAGAGCCTTGACTGGTGTTCAATTCTTACAAAGCAAGTTTATTAGAGATCCCTTGTGTCACCTTAGTAGTTTCAGTTAGAAAAATGGACTTCCTAAGGACCCTAGTTCACAGTTGGACCCTTCTCTTTTCTGTTCTCTGTCTTGTTTTTTGTCCAGTTGTATTTTAAATGTGTGGATCTCTGTGTATGTATATAAATAAATACTCAGCAAATGGTGGATTGGCAACTGTGTAAGAAAATGTTTGCACCCAGCCCCAACAATTCTAAAATTCAGTATGTCATAGGGAATTTGTGGGAGAATGCAGCTAATTAAATATTTATTTTCCCAAATCACTTGAAAATCATTGTTATACTTTTTTCTTAAGATATATTTTATATATGCCCTATAACCTAGACACCCATCAGTAGACGAATGGATAAGGAAGCTATGGTACATATACACCATGGAATATTACTCAGCATTAAAAAGAATTCATTTGAACCAGTTCTAATGAGATGGATGAAACTGGAGCCCATTATACAGAGTGAAGTAAGCCAGAAAGATAAAGACCAATACAGTATACTAACGCATATATATGGGATTTAGAAAGATGGTAACGACATCCCTATATGCAAGACAGAAAAAGAGACACAGACGTATAGAACAGACTTTTAGACTCTGTGGGAGAAGGTGAGGGTGGGAAGTTCTGAGAGAATAGCATTGAAACAAGTATACTATCAAGGGTAAAACAGATCACCAGCCCAGGTTGGATGCATGAGACAAGTGCTCAGGGCTGGTGCACTGGGAAGACCCAGAGGGATGGGATGGGGAGGGAGGTGGGAGGGGGGATTGGGATGGAGAACACATGTAAATCCATGGCTGATTCATGTCAATGTATGGCAAAAATCACTACAATATTGTAAAGTAATTAGCCTCCAACTAATAAAAATAAATGAAAAAAAAGACATATTTTATATATGCCCTATAAAATGAAGTGCACCTTGAAGTCCAAGAAATGGGTAAGACAACGATGAGGAAAGTATACTATATACTTTATAAATGAAAATTGTGGAAAAAAAGATAGCTATATTTGTTCCCCATCTTTAATGTATTTGTGTACTATAGCAAGCAGCACTTTTTCCTTGTAGTAGTCTTTATTTTGTTTAATTTGTAAATATTCAAAATTTCACCCATCTTGTCTCTACTATGTCTCCTGGTAGTGGTCGTTTAGTTGCTAAGTCGCATCCGACTCTTTTGCGACCCCATGGACCGCAGCCTCCATGCTCCTCTGTCCATGGGATTTTTCAGGCAGGAATACTGGAGTGGGTTACCATTTCCTCCAGGGGATCTTCCTGACCCAGTGATTGAACCCGTGTCTCTTGTGTCTCCTGCATTGCAGGCAAATTCTTTACCCAAATATAAGTTTTAAACATTAAATCATACTACTTTTAAAAATCATTTGTTTATTTTTAATTGAAGGATAATTGCTTTACAGTATTGCATTGGTTTCTAACAAACATCAACATGAATAAGCCATAGGTTTATCCACGTCCCCATATAGGTTTGAAACATTAAATCACACTGCTTTTAATAACAGCAAAAGGCAATTGCTGTCCTAATTCATTCCAGCACTACCAGCTTAATACATCTAAGGCAACCACTCTAAGCAATTGTTGCTATTTCTTTTGTAACATCATGTGGTTTTATTTCTTTTTCTTGACTTTATAGTTTCAGATGTTATCAGTTATTGACTTACTATTATGAAAGATGTGTTAACAGCTCTCTTACATTGCTCCCTCCTGTCCTTCCTCCCTTGCCTTCCCCCATGTTTAGGACATTATTCATATTTGAGGCATTAATTATATTTCTTGTGCAATTTGTTATACCTCAGGTAAGTTGTTGGCTTATTTCTGTCATTACTTAATTTCTATATATTATAGCTAATTCATCCCCAGAGTATCCCACTGAATGATATATAACTTTTTTTTGTACATTTAGCCCCATCAGATAATTTATCACATTTTTTTGGCAACAACTCCTTCCCTGAGTCCTTCATCTGTTTCATTGGTTGCAGTCTTGGCCTTTTGGACTATCCTGATGGGAATTGTCTTCGCCCTTTATCTGTGCTGTTTCCATGTTTCTTGTTTCCTGGATCTCCTATATTCTTTTTCAGTTTTCATCTTCATTTTGGTTGAGTATGTTCTTCAGTGACTTCTGGAGGAAAGGTATATTTTTTGAGCTATCTGAAAATGTCTTTATTCTATTCAGCAATTTGATAGTTTGGGTGGATGCAGAATTCTACATTGGAAGTAGCTTGTTCTTAGAATTTTGAGGAAGTATATCATATGGATAAAAGCTTATCCTATGCAATCAGCTTGGGTTCATATCATATTTATCAGATTTGTAGCTTGGGAATGTCTCTTAACCTCCCTGTGCCTGTTTCCTCATCTGAAACTTGGGCATAATAACCTTACTTACCTCTAGATTTATTGAGAAGAGTAGGTAAGCAACAAAAATAAAGCACTTAGAATAGTATCTGGCCCTTTTTCTCTTTCTCTGAAAACTTTAATGGTATTTTCTTTAGTATCCTGAAATACCACTATGCTGGGCTTAAGTGTCAGCCTTTTTAAAAGTCATTGTGTTTGGTTATTAGAAACCTTTTTAAATCTGGAAACTGGTTCTTCAGAGAAATTTTTTTTGTATTATTTCTTAAATAAATTCCTTTTATCCAGTTTTTCTCTTCAGTTTTGGAGTTGCTATTATTCAAATAATATGAGAGTCGGGGCTCATAGGATTGATCTTTATCTCTAACCTTTTCTTCTCTATTTCTATCTCTTTGTTTTTTTGTTCTACTTTGAAATGTTTATTCAACTTGATCTTCTAGCCCTTCTATTTGAATCTCCTGTTTTTGCTCTCATTTTCTATTTTTAAGAACTTATTTTGTACCCCTGAGTGTTCCTCTTTTAAATTATTAGTATTATATAGTTTCATATTCTTGTTTCATAGATTTCATATCATTCTTATTTATCTCAAAATAGTACATTTTTTGAAATTTTATTTGCTTTATTTATCCTGGTAATGGTTTCCTCAGAAATATTTTCTTCCTATTTGTTTGTTAGTCTCTTACCTTTTAGAGGCTTTCCTCAAATGTCTGATGATCCTTGGCTCTTCTTTTATTTTTAAGAAAGAAGTCTTAACCAGTTGCCTGGAAACTATGTACATGAGTAACTTAATTCCAAGTGATCTAACAAGGACTGAACCATTTTTCAAGAGCCCTATGGATGTCAGTATCTGTAGGTCTTTTGTTCTTAAGCAGGTTGGCTTAACAGAGAACAATCTCTCAATCTTGTATCTTGGGCTAGGGCTGTGTGTACATAATGGGGAGGTACTCATTTCTAAGCCTGATTGCAGTAGTTCCAGGAGCCACGTTGGGGAAGGAGGTAAGGGTCTTTATTTTAACATGCTTATTTATTTCACACATAGACTTTACAGTTAGTCCTCCTATTGAGATACAACACTTCATTTTGATGTGAGCTGAGTCTGGTGTCTCAAGTCTCCAAAGAGTAAGACAGGAATAATTTGCTTGGTTGAGGATGTCTAGGGTCAAACTACTCCTGTAAAGGTTCAGCCAATCCTTCTGTTGTCTGCTCCTCTGTATACTCCTGGCTTCAAAGATACATGGTGTTTCCTTTTCCTAAACCTTTTGGGGAGCATTTTGGTAGACTTCAGAGCTTACTTCTTACTGTCTTGCCTCATGTAAGCTTGGTGTGTTAGTTCAGGTTCTACAAAAACCATATGCCAAGAACGGATTGGATTTGCAAGAAATTAATTGGAAAACTACCTGTAAGTGAAAAGGGGGAGGTAGCCTAAAGAGACTGAGAGAACCATCACAGGTTATGCAGGTCTGAGTCCTTTGGAGGAAAAAGAGCAGGAAAAAATCTTAGACTAAGGTGCCATTTCCAGAAAGTTTTGGTGAAGCCTGTTGGGAGTCCTTGAGCCAATATGGGCCTTCAGAGTCCCATACCTAAATAAAAATGAGCCTGCCTTAATAGTCCTGACTCTCCACCTGTGAGAAGCATGGTGGTGATGGGAACACAGTGACGGATTCATAGTGCTTTGCCTGGGATTCTCAGTCAGTCACAATCACTGTTGTAAGAGATTGAGAGTCACATCTTAATGGTGGCCACACTGGGATTTCAGCTTTCTCTGATGTGCTAACTTTATCCATTTACTTTCTACCATCTAAGATTTTGTTTACTCATCTAGTGTGCTGTTGCCTCCTCTCTTGTTGTTTTTATCTTTGTGTGTCCATGTCTTTTTTAATGTGTTTATTGAAATATTAATTGGGCTTCAGGGGGTAAAAGAGAAATGCATCCAGTTAGACCACAATGTTTAAATGGAATTAAGGGTTTATTTATTCATACAGTGGAATTATGTTTCCCTAAATAATTTTATGCATTTATTTATTATACTGTATGAATTTCTGGTTACCATCTCCCACAATATAGCCCTCTGTGGTCACATCATGATCACCATTTGAAACTTTCTGGGAGCAGTGAGAGCTAAGGGTAAAGACATACGCAGAGGCCCATTCACTGTGGCTTTCATTCTTCATTGTTCAGAAGAATTGTGGGAGAGGAGAGTGAAGGTGGTGCTTAAAAGCACCACTAAAGCACCACCATTAAAAGCACGGATTGGTTTTGGGCCTCCTCCCTCAGTGAGTCCAATCTAGTAGGTATGGGATGTGGGCCAGGAACCTCTTCTTAAAATAAATACTGTGGTGAATCTGAAAAGCTGTAAATGGGCCAAGCTACATCTAAGGGGAATGGAGTTTGAGTGTGGGGCAGGGGACTGGTAGTCAGGTATGATTGGATTTTAGTTTTAGAAAAAACTTTGGCTATAATATAAGGATGAGATTTGCAGTAATCTGGGCAAGATAAATGATGACCTCAACTAACTTCCAAGTGGCAGTTGAAATGGACACACAGAAACAGGTTCATGAAATCTTAAAGAATAGAATCAGATGACTTGGTTAGTATTTGAATATCTTCTACCTGGGAGGTTTGTTTTCCCAATTTATTTATTCAATCTTTTTATCAGTATATTTTTCAGCTCTTTTTTTCTCTTCTCTCTTTATGGTATTCCCATTATACATATATTAGTGTATTAATGGTGTCTCATATTTCTCTGATGCTCTGTTCATTTTTTTCTTCATTCTTTTCTCTTCCATATTCTTCAGATTTCATAATCTCTATCAATAATCTGTCTTGAAGTTTGTGTTTTTTTCTGCCAGCTCAAATCTACTTTTGAACCTCTCTAGTAAATATTTCATTTTGGTTATTGTACTTTTAATAGCAAAGTATAAATTTTGTTCTTTTTAAAATAATTTCTCTTTACTAATATTCTATTTGATGAGACATTGTTGTAACACCTTTTAAAAATCCTTTAAATGTGAATTTCATTTAGTTCTATGAATGCATTTATAGTAGCAAGTTTGAGGTTTTTTTTGATAAGTCCAACATCTGGGCCTCCTTAAGGCAGTTTCTATTTTCTGCTTTTAAAAAAACATGTACAAGGATCATTCTTTCCCGTAAACATGTACAAGGATCCCACTTTCCTGTCTTTTGTGTGTCTCAAGTTTTTGTTACAGTAGATCTGGATACTAACAGCCCTCCTGTACTCCAGGACTTGTTCTTGTTTGCTTGTTTGTTTAGTGACTTGTTGGTTCAGTGCAACCTCTGGTAGGTCTCTTCAGAGGGAGTAGCCTTGAGAATGTGCACAACTTTCCTATTAGGAATGACTCTGGCTTTAACTGGGCTCCTTCGACCTGCTCTTCCCCTGATCTCCCATTAGATGATCTACCTCTGTTGGCATCATACTGTACTAATTGTTAGTGATTGCTCTATTGTTTTTGACAATGCCTTGTGGTATAACTTACTCCATATTCTGATCCAGTTAAAGTTGAGCCCCTTGTCAGGGGAAGGATTTGCTAGCCTATGAAGCTTGCTATACCCTCCCCTGGGCAGAATCTCTTCTATGGAACAAGAGTGTGGTGGAAAGGGAAACTCCTCTTCACTGGCTACTCTTCGCAGATCTTCCCTATGGAGCAAGCTGTATGGGGGCGGGGGGGGGGGTTGCAAGGAGAGGAGGGGCGCTCCCTTCTGGCTGCTACTACCACTCCATGGGGATCTTCCACATCAGAGCCAGGGAGGATGATATCTGCCATTGTTCACCAGATGCTAACTGTCTTGGACAAGTTCTTTGGCCTAGAAAGTTGAAGGAGATTGCAGCTGCCACTGGGCTGCCGAGCCCACCTCTGTGGCTCTCCAGCAGCGCAGGAAAGGGGGACTGACTACTCTTTACCAGCTGCCCTGCCCAGATAAATCTGGATTTAGCTGGACTTGGGAGTGGCAACTAGGCGCTGCCATCCAGCTTCTACCAGCCACTCAAGGTAGCCTTCCACAGCATGGAACCGTGGAAAGTGGGATATGCTGATGTTCACCAGCTGTGGTATCCACCCCAAACAGCTTTTCTACCTCATGGAGCTGATCTGCACACAGCTGCTGGGCCCCTTTGAACAGGTCCTCCTCAGGCAGAACTAAGGGGACACAGGTTCAGTCCCAGTCCTGAATGCCACAGCCTCCCATTCTTCTTATCGAGTTTCTATAGATGTTATTGAATAACTGCTTCTCAATTTGTTGTAAGTCTTTTGATCAATCTCCAGAGACTTTGAATGACTTAATTTTAGCCTGCTTCATATTCGTCTCTCTATGGGAGAGGTTTCCTTGCACTCACAGCCATTCTGGAAGCCCTACCTAGTTGTATTTTTAATGATTCTGCACCTTACAGCAGTCTAGGTTTTCAAAAACATAATCAGGTGGCTTGGATAGACTAAACTGAGAATTTTTTGAAAGATAGTAGGATTTTATTACTGAACTTTGCTCTGATATAACTTTAATCAAGACTCTATATTTCAGCTTCTATATTTCTAGCTAAGTCTCTTCAATAGTGTCTGACTCTCTGCGGCCACATGGACTGTAGCCCACCAGGCTCCTCTGTCCATGGATTCTCCAGGCAAGAATACTGGAGTGGGTTGCCATGTCCTTCTTCAGGGGATCTTCCCAACCCAGGGATCGAACTCACGTCTCTTAAGTCTCCATTGTAGGCGGGTTCTTTACCACTAGCCCCACCTGGGAAGTCCCTACAAAGAGCTTATTTATAACTTGCATCTGTGAGTGAGTGACTTAACTGCTCTCTGCCTCAGATTCCTCATGTATAAAGTGAGTATCATCTACCTCTTAGGGTTGTTGTGAGGGTTAAATGAGTCCACACATTTTCTGAGACTGACTCCAAAAATGTTAGATAATGGTTATTGCTTTTAGACATGTCAAAGGCAAATAACCATCTCATCTGTGTATTATATTATCAAGAGCAATAATATTATTGTCTGTAGCCAGAGATCTTGGTGACATTATTTGCCTAACTAGCTATAATATGATCTTTAGTGTCCTCTAGTGGAAGAAAATTAGATGTGCTCTTTTCATATACTTCTTTTGGAATTATGTGATCATTTAACCTAATAAAGAAGGATGAGCACCAAAGAATTTATGCTTTTGAACTGTGGTGTTGGAGAAGACTCTTAAGACTTCTTGGACTGCAAGGAGATCAAACCAGTCAATCCTAAAGGAAATCAATCCTGAATATTCATTGGAAGGTCTGATGCTGAAACTGAAGCTCCAACACTTTGGCCATCTGATGTAAAGACCAACTCATTAGAAAAGACCCAAAAGATTGAGGGCATGAAGAGAAGGGGGTGACAGAGGATGAAATGGTTGGATGGCATCACTGACTCAGTGGACATGAGTTTGAGCAAGCTCCAGGAGTTAATAATGGACAGGGAAGCCTGGAGTGCTACAGTCCATGGGGTCGCAAAGAGATGGACATGATTGAGCGACTAACACATTCATTTTCTTTCTTCATTCTTTTAAGAGAAGACTTTTTTTGGCCATGTAATTTATAATATTAAATAATACAAGGCATACACTCTACGGTGACATAGAAATGTTAGGCAGATGTTGCTTTTGCTTTAAGCCAGTGTACTCAGTAGCACCTTGAAGTTTTTCATTTTAAGTTATAATACAATATACAAAATAACATTAGCAGCCAATTATCTTCACACAGATGGCATTTTTGGGTCATTTTCTGAAAATGCTTTAATCAGTATGTATGTGCTTCCTGGACTAGATTGTCTGCAATTTTGGAGATTTTTAGAGTTCTCTTCCAGTAGAGTATAGAGTAACAGAAAGATTGAGACTCAGAGACCTGAATTCATTTTCTAGTTGTGCTATGAACTAGCTGTGTGACTTCAGCACATCGTTTCCCTTAGGAGTAAAATGTGAGGATGAAGAGGAGTGTGTGATGATGGCTCCCTTACTGTCCCATTTCCAGCACTCTCTGATTCAGTGATAACACACACACGTACAATTTAATGTGAGAGAGAAGACATAATAGACATTGGTTGAGGGAGTTATGTGTGCCTGGTGATGCCTTCCAGCAGTGTCAGCCAGAATGTAACTCACCAGCACTAGCACAGTTTGGGAAAGACTGAAATACTGAGTTGTGTATAGGGAAGCTGTTGTGGGATCACAGTAGGGCGTGCCTACCTCAGCTGAGGAGACTCTTGAGGAGAACTTTGCGGCAAAGTGTGGGTAGAATTTCAATGGATGAGTTGGTGTTTTTAAACAGAGAAGGAAGCACACAGAGCATCAAACAGAGGGAGCAGGGTTTTCAAGAGCACAAAGAGCATGGGGGATAGAGGAGGTGTTGCAGTAGCTGTGGGTAGTTCACAGTAGGAGTCAGCGAGGATGATGGGAGAAGTTAGAAATGAATGTAATATGTGTGACATCATTCCCCCACCCCAAAATTGAAAGAAAAAAGTTAACCTAAATTACTTGACTAGGAAGCAGAAGGGGTGTGTGTGTGTGTGTGTGTGTGTGTGTGTGTGTGTGTGTGTGTGTGTGTGTGTGTGTGTGTGTGTGTGTGCACGCACACACGCACGCACCCAGTTGTGTCCAACTCTATGCGACCCCCTGGACTGTAGCCCTCCAGGCTCCTCTGTCCCTGAGATTCTTCAGGCAAGAATACTGGAGTGGGTTGCCATTCCCTTCTCCAGGGGATCTTCCCAACCCAGGGTTGAAACCTAGGTCTCCTGCTTGGCAGACAAATTCTTTACTACTGAGCCACCTGGAAAATTCAAGAAATAAGAGAACTGGTTCTTCTTCCAGTTATGTTGCTAAATAGCTTTGTGGACCCCAGTTAAGTTGTTTGACTTAAAGATCATTTTGGAAAGACTTCCCATGTGGAGCTGAGGGATTACAACATCTTGGTAGATAGAATGGACAGCCATGAAGGTTTTTGGAGTGATATGATAATACTTGTTTTAGAATAAAAAGCGATGATGACAATTTAATGAGTAGAGTGAAAAGAAGGAACTGGAGGCAAAGAAACCCACTGGAAGATCTTTACTGTGATCCAGACAAGAATCCATGAGGGCTGAAACTAGGCTAAGTGCAGGAAGTGGCAGATTGTTTTGACAGGTGTTACAAAAATTGAATGGACAGGTTTTGGCAGCTGCATGTGGAAGTGGGAGAAAAGTAGTAGTTGGTGTGAGGATGACTCTAAGGACTGTCTAGAAGAGTAATGATGCCAGTAGTCAGTGGGCCACACACACACAGCTATGTGGATTCTGTTTCGCTTTTTTTAAAAACCAGTGTCTCATTATTAGACACTTCCACTGTACCTGCTTTTTACTACCCCCCCCCCACACACACACAAATAATTCTTTGGTCAACTTCAGATTTGGTTCCTTATGAACTCTTTTAAGTGGTTTCCCAAAAAAAATGTAGATGAAAAATTTCAAAATAAGAGTAGGTTTAGAACTATGTAGTAGTATGTTTCAGTTATTGGATGTTCGTGTTGCCAACTTCTTGGCATCAAACTTGGTTTGACTGACATTTGTTAAAGGTAAGAGAGAATTATTTCCACCAAAAATGGTCAAAGGGAAAGGAAACAACTTATGGTGCACATGCTCTGTGTCATGCCCCGTGGCAAGCACTTTCACAATCACCCAGGACTAACTACGACGAGTGTGGGAGCTATTCTCTTAGTCTTTTCATTTTATAGATGATGAAACCAACGTTCAGGGTTATAACATCTTCTAAGTGATGGAAAGTTGTTAGTTGGAAAGATGTTAGTTGCTCAGTCGTGTCCAATTCTTTGCGACCCCGTGGGCTGTAGCCTGCCAGGCTCCTCTGTCCATGGGATTCTCCAGGCAAGAATACTGGAGTGAGTAGCCATTCCCTTCTCCAGATCTTCCTAACCCAGGGTTTAAACCTGGGTCTTCCACATCACAGGCAAATTCTTTACCATCTCAGCCACCAAGATTTAAACACAGGCCTTTTGACTACAGATCTGTTGCTCTATTACATCATAACTGTCTCCAAGCAGGAGAGTGTTAGCATTTGAAAGGATAAGTGCCAGATCTGAGGAAATAGGTGACCAACCATCGAAGTTTACCTGGGACTAAGGGCAGGTTCTTGGGACACAGAACTTTCAGTGCTACAACTAGAAAGAACTGGGCAAACTAGGACACATTGGCACCCTTTCTGGAAAAGTCACTTATATGAAATAAACCATTATCTAGAATGACCTGAATAAGGTATTATTTGTATTTGTTTCTCATGTTACTAAGACATGAACTAGACTTGTGTGTGCTCAGTTGTGTCTGACTTTTTGCTACCCCATGGACTATAGCCTGCTAGGCTCCTTTGTCCATGGGGATTCTCCAGGCAAGAATACTGGTGTGGGTTGCTATGCCTTCCTCCAGGGGATCTTCCTGACCCAGGGATCAAACCCCAGTCTCTTGCATCTCTTGCATTGGCAGATGGGTTATTTACCACTACACCACCTAGGTCACAAGTGACTCTCAAGTGAAGAGGGATTAAGGCCCTACCTAACTTCCTTTCCTTGTTTTCACCGGCTCTGCCTCACTGGGATTGCACTAAACTATATGAGGATCAGATGCCAGAAGCCTCTGTTTCTCTCTCAACTTTTAAGGAAACTTATGTTTTACCCATTCCACGTCTTGTGAAATGGCAAAGGAGCTGTAGAGAAAAAAGCCAAGAAAAAAGACTGGTTGACTATAAATGTACATTCTTTAAAAATTAAAGAAATACATATTCTGATATTCAACCTACAACAAATGGGCAAACCCCTGAACATCAGGTATACTTATTTTATGTGTTAAACACTATACTCTAATAAGTAAACAATTTATATTATTTTGATATCAAGATAGGAAACAAGAAATTGGACCACATGGAATGTCCCCAGGAAAACATTCTGTAATTTTCAAAAAAAGAAGAAAAAGACTTTGTGATAGTTTCATGCATTTCACACAGCAAAGTGCTAGGTTTGGGGTAGAAGCTAAAATAATATGACATGAAAGTGTTAGTCACTCAGTCGTGTCCAACTGTTTGCGACCTCGTGGTCTGTCCATGGGATTCTCCAGGCAAGAATACTGGATTGGGTTGCCATTCCCTTCTCCAGTGGATCTTCTCAACCCAGGGATTGAACCCAGGCCTCCTGCATTGCAGGCAGATTCTTTACCATCTGAGCTACCAGGGAAGCTATAAAATAATATAAGGTATATGCTTATTTTTTTAATCTAAGTAGTGGTGGTCCTCAAATTGTGCTCATTATGCACGTGTACAAGGAGGCACTAATTTCTGTAGCTTTCCACTCTCAATAGTGCTTTTGTGATCTCCTTGAGATGGGTTAGATGATTATTTTATCCTTTGTTGTTGTTGTTCAGTCTGTAAGTCCTGTCCAACTCTTCACGACCCCATAGACTACAGCACACCAGGCTTCCCTGTCCTTCACGATCTCCCAGAGTTTGCTCAAACTCATGTCCTTGGACATCAGTATCTAGATCAATCCCTTGGGCTTTTTCCTTCTTTTTCTACAAAATCTTTATCACTATAGCAGATTTAGAAAATGGCTTCTGGCCCCAAATAAGTTTAAAAATTGCCAATGTAGAGAGCTGCCACATTTTCAGAAATTTAAGTGTGCTGCCTCCTGGCTTTGTGGAGAGGATTAAATGAAGATAGTTTATTCTAAGGGCAGAGCAATGTACTGTTTACTTAAAATTTTATTAAAACAAGGAGAAATATGGCCTTTTCAGAATTCCCTGTTTCCCTAGTCCAGAGTTCCACTGTGTACAAAAGCTGTCCTCTCCTCTCTGCCACATTTAGCTGCTGTCCTTGATTCTACTACTGTTCTTTGAAGCTGTTTCATTAGTCTTTTTAAATAAAGATAACAAGGTGAACTATTTAAGTTACACATACCTCTTAGCCATTTGCAACTATCCATATAAGTCTGGATTTGGGCAGTAGACCAACAAAACAAAGATTTAATTTTGGCAGTTGTGGCTGTGAGTCTGCAGGGTTATGCATAATCTCCTATTTTAAGCTGCTGTTTATCAAAATAATTAGCTAGTTGTTTTTCTTAATCCTTTTCAAAATAAGTGCCATTCATTGGTACTTATTTTTTCATTAATAAGTTTTTTTTTTCCTATCATGAGATTTGTTGACAGAAGTATCCAACTGCTGGATACAGGAAACTCATGTTATTTTTAAAAATTATGATAGTTATTTCACTATGCCATAGAGAATTTCAGCCTCACTTATTCTTTTATTTGTATATTATACACTGTCGATTGCTTTCTGGGGAGAATTTTGCTCCTGCTGGCAGTATTTCCTGGGCTTGCCCCATTGTGGAAGAAAGAAGTGTAGCAGGAGTGGGTCATGAGGCAACCTCTCCTACCACATATCCCTGTTGAACTCAGCTGGAAGTAAATAAAAATAGAAACTAAATACACGTATCTCCCACTTTTAAAAAATTCACTTCACAGCATTTTGCTTTTACAAAAGACCTACATTAGTACCGGTTTTCACTAACTGAAAAAAAAAATCTGAAGATAATTTTTGCTTTTATGAAAAAAAGTAACTGCATCTTCCTTTTATGCCATTTTGGCTTATAGGAGGTTTCATAGAAACACTCTACTTTCGGATAATGGGGGAAAACTATGTAGATGGCATAATTAGGAAAATGTAAAATACAAGTTATGTGAACATTTTTTTACTTGATACTTATTAGTTGAATTCCTGTCTTATTGCAATAACACTTCTTTTTCAAGCTTTATTGAATAAAAATTTAGGCAGAATAAAATGAATCCATTTAAGTATATAGTCCAAAGAGTTCTAATATGTATATATGATGAGTTTAAATATAGTACACTCTGTCATCCCACAAAGTTCCTTCAGCTCCTAACGTATTTTTCAAGACTTTGATATTGAAAAGTAATTGAAGCATAAACTGATATTTCTCCAATTTTCTTTCATAAAGGAGTACCATTTTGAAATAGTTGTCCGGGTTTTTTTTCCTTAAGTCTTTATTGAGTTTGTTACCGTATTGCTTCTGTTTAATGTTTTGGCTTTTTGGCCCCGAGGCATGTGGTATCTTAGCTCCCCAACCAGGGATCAAACCCGCACCCCCTGTATTGGAAGGAGAACTCTTTAACCACTAGACTGCCAGGGAAGTCCCCAGTGTCTGGGTTTTATAATAGTAAAATGCCCCAGTCTTTCTCCCTTTTTGTAAAGCTTTTTTGGTTTACATTTTCCCCAAATAAAAAGCAGCAGAGGAATTGTACCTTCAAGAGATGTTTAGAACATTATATTTCTTCTTTTATCATGTGTAAAATATGATTATAATAATGGTCATTCATATATTTGAGAAAAACTCTAATGCTGAAACTTTATGTTGTTTGAATTTCAGTCACCTCTGCTTTTTTCCTTTATCCATGTAACTAACATCTTTCTGTTTTTATTAGTTCAAAACAGATCCTCACCAAATTCATGGTTGAGTAACTCCTTAAATAGATGACTCAGAGTTACATCCTATAAGTGACAAATAATTTGGTTTCATTTGAACCTAATGTTGGCTCTATTTATAGATAGTTTTTAAGCACATGCTCTTCTTTCAGAACATTTTAACAGCTCAGAAGATAAATATTATAAAGATCATCGAACTGATCACCTGTATCTTTATTAATATCTAATTAACAAGCTAAATGAATTATAGTCCTTCAATACTGATTAAGAATGACCTGGAGTTGTTTTAAATGCAAGTCCCTAGAAATAAATGATACTTACCAAACTCATCCTAATGAAGAATGAGAAGGAAGACAAGTAGTTCTCACAGTAATTGGCTTTATTATAATTTACTGCTGATAGTTGTTGATAATACCTCAAATATAGTGTTAAATTTGGTATTCAGCTGGCCAGGATGGTTTAATATATTTATTACACTTTCAGAACTCAAAATTCTTTGGGAAATATACTACTAAAATCATTAATTTGTAAATGCTTAATGTAGTTAAGGGGCTTCCCTGGTGGCTCAGTGGTAAAGCATCTGCCTGCCAATGCAAGAGGTACAGGTTTGATCTTTGGGTCAGGAAGATCCCTTGGAAAAGGAAATGGCAACCCACTCCAGTATTCTTGCCTGGGAAATCCCAAGGAGAGAGGAGCCTGGCAGGCTACAGTGCATGGGGTCGCAAAGAGTCAGACACGACTTAGCAACTAAACGACAATAGTGTAGTTGATATTGATTTCTAACTGATATATTTGCCTATTTAAGAACAAAATTTGCACTAGTCAAACATTCTCAATTAATGGTATGCTGCTGCTTTTTTTCATGCACCTAACAGGTGAGATATTAGGCTGTAAGACTGAATTAAGTGGGCAAGAATTCAAAGAAATTACAAGCTGCTTGCATTTCTCATTGTATGTGAAAAAAAGATAATAAAATGTGCTAGTAAAATGTGTAGAAGATCAAAGAAATAATGAGTTTCCCCTTACCTCAGATTGGTGTGGGGGCCTGTCTAGGCCTCCGGTCATCCTCTAGTTGAGAAGGTCAATTTTCTTGATTTATAGGAAGATGGCCTCATTAAAGCCAGCCTGACCTATATTATTGCCAAAGGCAGCTGGGATCTTTAGTCTTCAAACTGGTTATTAGATAAAGGTGGAGCTCAGCAGCAGCATTTAACTTGGCTGGTATAATCTTTCCAAGATTCTGCTTGGATCCCTTTCTTAAAATACCACATGATCATTAATTTCAGCTCGCCAAGGAAAAAATGTTGAGTCAATAATGACTTTCATTTAGTTATTTTGTTATTAATATTGATTCAAATGAACACATTAATCCTTGTCCTAATTATTTTATGGCTAGATTAGAACATTCTTTATGTGCAGTTGGAGTCTGGGTCAGCTCTGAATTTTAACTATTGAATTTCTAACACAACCTGGAGATTCTTTGGAAACAAGTGAGAATACTTATGTATTTGTCAGTTAAAAATCAGTGTCTAATTTCAAGGCATCCGGTCCCATCACTTCATGGCAAATAGATGGGGAAACAGTGGAAACAGTGGCTGCCTTTATTTTTCTGGGCTCCAAAATCACTGCAGATGGTGATTGCAGCCATGAAATTAAAAGACACTTACTCCTTGGAAGGAAAGTTATGACCAACCTAAACAGCGTATTAAAAAGCAGAGACATTACTTTACCAACAAAGGTCCATCTAGTCAAGTCTATGGTTTTTCCAGTAGACATGTATGGATGTGAGAGTTGGACTATAAAGAAAGCTGAGCACCGAAGAATTGATGCTTTTGAACTGTAGTATTGGAGAAGACTCTTGAGAGTCCCTTGGACTGCAAGGAGATCCAACCAGTCCATCCTAAAGGAGATAAGTCCTGGGTGTTCATTGGAAGGACTGATGCTAAAGCTGAAACTCCAATACTTTGGCCACCTGATGCGAAGAGCTGACTCATTGGAAAAGACCCTGATGCTGGGAGGGATTGGTGGCAGGAGGAGAAGGGGACGACAGAGGATGAGATGGTTGGATGGCATCACCAACTCGATGGACATGGGTTTGGGTGGACTCCGGGAGTTGGTGATAGGGAGGCCTGGCGTACTGTGGTTCATGGGGTCGCAAAGAGTCAGATGCGACTGAGCAACTGAACTGAACTGAACTGAATTTCTGATCATCACTGGTGACAGTGCAGCTGAAATAAAGCTGGTTCTGTAGCAGTCTTGATAGTGGATCACCCAAGTCAGTGTTACAACTGTTATATGATTGGATCTTAACGAAACATATAAAAACTGTGTAGCCCAGGAGCCACTGTAGTATGATGTGGAGAGCACTGGACTTCAGTTATTAGCTCTGCTCCCCCTACTTACTACTTCTGTGATCTCAGCAACTTAAGTATCTCACTGCACAGTTTTTTCCTCTGTTTAGTGAAACTAGACATATTTGCCTCACAGGGTTATTATTAACTATCAAATGAGGACTTATGGAGGAACACTTAAAAATCCCAGATACTGCACTGGATGGTCTAAGATCATTCAATACATTTTGAAGTGTCCACATGGCTGCTATTCAGCAGATGTTAACTACCCTTTGAGTGTTTTGTAGATTAAACAAGATAAAATAATTAAAAGCTACTAAACAAGTAAAGATTAAAGGCAGGAAGAGAAGGGGATGACAGAGGATGAGATGGTTGGATGGCATCGCCGACTCAATGGACATGAGTTTGAGCAAACTCTGGGAGTTGGTGATGGACAGGGAAGCCTGGCATGCTGCAATCCATGGGGTTGCAAAGAGTCAGACATGACTGAGCAACTGAACTGAACTGAACTGAAACCAGTAAAGGTTTTGATTAACAATAGTGAAGAAATTCCAGATTTAGTCATTAAGTGATGGATTTGGGTTACTAAAAGCTGTCGTTTCCTTCTGTGGAAGTGCTTTTTAAAAACACATCTGTTTGGAAATAGACTTACAGACATAGAAGACAAATTTATGGTTACTAAAGCAGATAACAGGGTGCAGAGGGAAGAGATAAATTAGGCGCTTGGGATTAGCAGATACACACTACTATATATAAAATAGATAACAGAGACCAACTGTATAGCACAGGGAACTATATTCAGTATGTTGTAATAGCTTATAATAGAAAAGAATCTGAAAAAGAAATATATATATACACACACACATATACATATATGTATAACTGAATAGCTTTGCTGTATGACTCTAACATAACATAAATTAACTATATTTCAGTTTTTTAAAAATGTGTTTGAGTTTAGATTCTTTTTGGAATGACTGAATGACTTTACAGATGGCTGTGTAAGATATGCAGACGAACTCACCGTTGAGAGAGGATAAGAATTAAATCAAGTCAATCTATCCTGAGCTGCACCATTCCAGTTTGTTAGCCACTAGCCACATGCAGCTACTGAGCACTTGAAATGTGACTACTCCTAATTGCGATGTCCTATAAGAATAAAACACACTGGATCTTAAAGACTTAGTACACGAAGAGAATGTAACATATTTCATTAGTACTTTTTAATGTGACTATATGTTGAAATAATAATACTTTGGATGTATTGGATTGCATAGACTATGTTAAATTTCACCTGCTTCTTTTTAATGTGGCCACTGAAAAAATCTTAACTGTGTGTGAAGTTTGCATTGTATTTCTTTTGAATGATGCTGAACTAAAACCTTACTGAATGATTCTGAGAAAGCTAACTCTTAAATTTGATCTTTAAAGCTCAGACATTGAGAATGAGATTGCCACTCCATTGCTAAGAATGTCAGAGAGCATTCCTTTCTTCAGTCACATTGGTAAATACCCAACTTATTTTTGACCCATGGTCAAATTAACTTGCTCCAAAAGCAGCTTCTCACTTTTAAAAGGTGGTATGAAAAATTCTCCTTTTCCAAGAACAACTAATAGTATTATAAAAATGAATGCTACATACTTTTCAGGAAAATTCTTCTTAAAACAAACCACCTGAAACAGGTTTCCTAAATAACTCTCCCTTATTTGAGGGGCAGACTGAAAAGTAGACCCTGGAGGACATAGTTGTTCTACTATTATTGGATAGCCTGAACTTATTATGCCATATAGTGGGTTGATTCAGTTTAAGTGTGTTTCTGCAGTTTTGGTCAGAATATCAAATATTACTTCCCATATTACTAGTGACCCCTTTTAAAAGAAAATAACTTGATAAAATATAGGCACATAATTAAACATAGGGACACTAAACATAGAAGTAGATTCTTCCTTAAATCTTTAAAAATTTCCCTGCAAAATGAGAAAATACAAGGCAGAGTGGAGGAGTTCCCAGTCACTAAAGATAAAGTAGATCTTCAAAACACCATGGTAACCCTGGGTCAGGTCACTCAAAGGAATGTTCTAAGCTAGTATCTCTAAGCAGTCAGATAATTACAATTTCAAATCATATTATTATCACCTACTTTCAAATTCCTTCCTACTCTACTTCATGAGCTGATTTGTAGGAAAATACTCCTTTTAGTTTGCTATATCAGCAAGGAATTAATAGCAGTTAGTCTTTAATTCACACTCACATCTAAACACATATTTTGAGCTTAACTTCTTGGAATCTATAGCTTGAATGCATAGATGGTGCCTTTGTGTTTTGAAACTGATTTTTCTTTTTGGGCTATTTAATACACCCATTTAATCAATACTTGAATTATGGAAAATGGTGCCTCAGTTATCCTAGATATAAGCCATATTTTGCATCATTGCCCTTATAATTTCAATATGTTTTTATGTTGTTAGTCTTGTGCTGCTCAATCATTGTTTGGATTTTAGTCCCTGAAATGTCAGAAGATAGCGCTAAGTTGTGTCCGACTCTTGCAGTCCCATGAACTGTAGCCTGCCAGGCTCCTCTGTCCATGGGATTCTCCAGGCAAGAATACTGGAGTAGGTTGCCATTTCCTTCTCCAGTGGAATGCCATTTCACTTCCCAACCCAGGAACTGAACCCAGGTCTCCCACATTGCAGGCAGATGTTTTATTGACAGGTCCAGTGACATTTAAAGTGTTTTAATCTTTGAAGGCAGGATCCCCAGCAAACCTGCCTTTATTTTTGAGGGTGGATTAGAAGAGACTAGACCATAAGCATGTCCAGCCATATACCAAGGAGACGTGTGTGTCAAATGCAGAGGTCTTTAGAGCATCCGTTTCTACTATGATCTTTCAGTATAACAAATGTAGCACATGTCAAATGCTGAATACGGAGGTTGAAACACGTTGCAGTTACATGAAAGGGGCAACATTTAAAGTAAATGGAAAACAGGAGAAAAGACCCATTTTTGTTGTGGCAAACACTAAGTCTCCATTTACTTCTTGACTCTGATGTCAGAGCATTGAATAGAATCAGACTTTGATCAGAATAGAAAGAAATGGAAAGAGAAACTAAGGTGAAAGCAGAAGGTATGAAAAGGGTCACTTCTAATAAAATGAGAAGCTAGAGATAAACATTAAAACCAGTACTAAAAAAAAAAAAAAAAACAGTACTAGAACTCCTAAGCTTTTTGTAGAATCAGAAGGCAGAATAATCTTACAGGGAGAGAAAAAAGTCTGCGGGCATCTGATTTATATTGTCTGGCTTCAGCCTGGTCCTCTAGTGCACTTATCAAAAGTCTTCCTCGTAGTTATGACTCCCCAGCACAAAAGCCACACCTTATTCACGCCTGTACTCTCCTGGAGATAGAGACCATGTTTCATGTGCATCTCATCTCTTTCTCCACAATGAAGACCGAACCACCTTAACCCCTTCAGCCCCACACTGTTGCACTCCACACAGTCCTTTCCCATCTGTTTTCTCATTAGAATCTTGCCACTGCCCTCTGAAGTTGTAGACCATGCAGGTCCTGCATCATGTCACTGTCCCCGTTTCATTTGCCACAAGGAAAGCATTTGTAGAGGTTAGCAGTCAGCTGGCAATAGTAGTGACAGAGGCTGGACCGGCACCAAGTTTTCTGACTCCAGATCCTAAGGGATTTTCATCACTGACACTTACAAACACAGTGTTCTCTTTAAAACAACAGCAAAAACGGACAAAAAATAATCAAACTTTCTTTGACCCTGCTATTCCTTTCCTACTACCAGGATCATGTCTAAATCCAGCCTGGCATCCTGGAAGGACTGACTTTGGAGTTAGGCCAGGGATCAAAACCAACCCCTTGTAATTGCTATATGATCCTGAACAGGTTTCAAAGTCTCAGTTTCCTCATCTGTAAAATACTTATCTCGCAGGCTTGTTGGGACATTAAATGACAACAATCATATTGAGTACTTAGACCAGTGAGAGAGGTGATCAGTCTAAATTTGTTATATCATCATTGTCTGCATCCTGAGTTTGAATCTGACCTCTCCACGGAATGTGATCTTAGAACATTTATGGCCTTTTCCTGGTTGAATCTTTCTTACAGCCTTTTCTCAGCCTTCTCTTAAGTTTTGTTCTTGTTTAGTCGGTAATTGGTGTCTGACTCTTTGCAACCCCATGGACTGTAGTCTGCCAGGCTCCTCTGTCCATGGGATTTCCCAGGAAAGAAAATTGAAGTAGGTTGCCATTTCATTCTCCAGGGTATCTTCCCAACCTATGGATCGAACCCGCATCTGCAGCCTTGGCAGGTGGCACCAGGGAGCTCCCTTCTCTTACTACTTATGCCTTAATTCCCCCATTTTCTTGACTTTCTTAATATTGTATTATTGATTCTTACTTTTCTGATGGTTTTTCTTTTGTCTTCTTTACTGACTTCTTTTCCTTATTTATACCTTCTGTGAATCCTCTAAGGTTCCTTCTGCAGCCATTGCTCTTGTTGCTAAGACTAAGTTGAGTTAACAAATCAGCGAGGAGATAATGTTATCTCTCTGCTTTGTGCAGTATATCCTTAACCTTGGTTCTTTTACCTGTCTCCCTTCTACTTCCAAATATAAAAATGCCACATTGGATTTTATTCATCTCCAAGCAGGTGAAACTCCAGCGCTGTTAACACAGGAAGGCTTTAATTATCTTGTTCCATGTAGACATGACTAGTGACACTTACACCCAAACTATTTTTGTGTGATGGTGATGATCACGACGATGAGGATATTAACACTTTTATTTTTCAAATAGTATTATGTAACTTACACAGTAGTCTTTCCTACATTATCTGAATTTGTTTTTCAAAATAACACTGTGAAGATAGTGTCTTGAATTATCCAACACATTTTATAGATGATGTAAAATAAGTTCTAACTTTGATGTTGAGAGTAGTGCCTTTCTGTTTACCTTTACTGTTTTGTTTCTTTGCCTTCTATTCCGTGTAACTTCCCTAAGTGTGTCTATAAATGCTAGATTTTAGGCTAAGGAATAAACATCATATCCTTAGGCAATTTAGGGAAACCTCAGAAAAAGAAGTAAAATTCAAGACAGCAAATTGAGTTGTTTATTAGCTGATCAAGAAAGAGTTATACATTTTGAAACCTGTTTACAAGAGTTTGGGTTAAGTATTTTGTTGTGTTATTTACATTTCTTAGTAATAGCTGACTTGTATATTGCTTTAAGCTGGCAAGAATATTAATAAGTTATATTGTCAAAGATGTCAAAGGGCAAAAAGTTAAGCTTTGTTTGAATGGGGGATTTCATCTCTATAGTTAGAGAAGTCTTCATGTTACCATAGATCCCATCCATTCATTCATCATTCACTCGAATTGTCTTTTGAATTCTACCTAACAAGGTGTTCTGTGTTTGTTTTTCAGATCTAAAGCGGGAAGCCAGTATCTGTCATATGCTGAAACATCCCCACATTGTAGAATTATTGGAGACATATAGCTCAGATGGAATGCTTTACATGGTTTTTGAATTGTGAGTTTGCATTTTATTTTCTTAAGCGTTAGCTTTAGACAATGTTCATCTTAGATAATGCTGACACTTTTAAAATTTCAAAATAGTTGTGAAGACATCTGTTCAGAACGACCTGAAGTAATAAGAATAAAAGGAACCTCTCCCTGTAAGGTTCACAGTGGTTAAGGGCATGTTTGGTTACCCTCACATTTTTAGCATACTTTAGAGAAGTAGAAAGCGGAGGAGATAGAGTTCAGAAGAATAGGAGGTCCCAAAAGATACGATTCTGACTACAGGAGTCTTAGTGAAAAGGGCTGGGTTGAGAGTAGAGGCCTCCATGTCGCAAGCCTCTCTATGGTGGTTAAGTAGCTCAGTCATGTCCAGTTCTTTGCCACCTCATGGACTGTAACCTGCCAGGCTCCTCTGTCCATGGGATTCTCCAGGCATTAGAATACTGGACTGGGTTGCCATTTCCTTCTCCAGGGGATCTTCCTGACCCAGGGTTCGAACCCAGGTCTCCTGCATTGCAAGCAGATTCTTTACCAGCTGAGCCATGAGGGAAGCCCCGAGCAAGCCTCTCTAAGCAACTAAAAACAAGTACTAACAGACTTCCTCTTTTAATGCAATCACCATATTGGCAAGGAATATTCTGTAGATAACAGTAAGTCTTGATTTGAGGAAGCCACTCAACATGTTTCTCACAAAAATTTTGTTGGTAAGATGGAGAAATGTGGCCTCAGGGTAGTACAATTGGGTAGTTTCATAGCTGATCGGATGATTGTGTCCAAAGAGACTGTATCAAGCTTTATGGGGTGACATACTATTCAAAATTTTAATCAGTGATTTTGATTAGGGTTTCTCACAAGGTAGTAATCCAGGCATTTTCCAGGGCCAAAGTCACTTTAAGGCTCTGTTGGGGATGGATCTGCTTCCAAGCTCACTCACATGGTTGTTGGAAGCACGCTATCAGACTGAGGGCCTGAGTTTCTCATGAGCTGTTGGCCCAAGGCCTCCCTAGGTTCCTTATCACTGGGTTTCTCCCTAGAGCAGCTCCATGGCAGCTGGCTTCATCAGGGTCAGTCAGCAAGCAAGACCACAACAGTAGGAAGCAGACAGAAATCAGTCTTGTAACTTGCTCTCTGAAATCACACACCATCACTTCTGCCATATTCTATTAGTTAGAAATAACTCACTAGATCCAGTCCACACCCAACAGGAGAGGATTACATCAAGTTGTAAAGACCTGGAGGTGGTGATCACTGGAAGCTTTGTCAGAAGCTGCCCTCTCCAGGGGGCTAGCTAATAAAGTGAATATCTAGACCAAATTTTAAACTATTTTACAAGGTCGTAGCAAAGGATCTAAAACAAAGAAGGTGAAATTTAAGACCAATTAATATAAACTCATTCATTCACGTATATAAGTGCTAGATCACTGTGAATTTAGGTGTAAATGCTTATGTGAAAAAGATGTCAGCAGTTTAGTTAGTTGTTGCAACAGCTTTAAAAGCCCTGGATGGAACCTTTGGGTACATTAAGTAGAAGTGTGTGGTGTGCAGAACCAAGCCCCAGCCCCATCGTGTTATATCAGTATATTGCCCATTCTCCCTAGAGGGTTCCTAATAAGCAAGACACTGGCATGCTTCCAGAATGGGATCGCCTGAGTGGGAAAGAGCCTAGAAATTCCATCATAATGACACAGCCTGCAAAGTTTTTGTTGGCAAACCTGCTAAAAGATGTTTGAAAACTAGATGCTTCCAGACATAGCTTTCAGTTGTTAAAAACTTATTGTGAGGATGAAATTTTTAGTCATTTGCATGTTTTTAAAAATGCGTTCTCTTCAAAACTCTAGCACTATACCTTTAGCTCATTCAGTGTATGGAAAATGTCTGCTCTGTGACCTAAATGGCAGAGCTAGCCATCATCGTCAAACTCATCAGCCAAATCAGGCTCACTTTCTCTCAAAAAAACAAATCAGACTTCATTTTTCAAATAAAATTAAAGTGTTGATAGACATCACCATGACAGTTATTTTACTATTGATGTCTAATTCTAAATTAGATAAGGCTTTGCTGTGAATATATTGTCTGGATGAAATAAGGTGGCTCTCCCCGTCCTTTCCAAAGCTGTTTTGCTCTCACAGATCACAAGCTTTGCATTCCCCAGTTGTCTCTTTGAAGTTAGGCAGGCTTTTCAGCCCAGACGAGTGGTTGGTCTTTGAGATGGGTTCTTCTGAGTGGAGATACAAAAGGAAAATCAGCAGACCACAGGCTTGTTTTCAGACAGACCCAATCATGGCAAATGTAGCTATGGCTTAAATGCCTTTAAAATATCCTGATATGTGTGTCCCCTGAAAAGGGTTTGAGTACACCCAGAAATACCTAAGTCCCACTTTGAGGACCACTTGGCCTGGAAGAGCTATTGAAAAGACTAGGAAAATTTAGTTACCCAGGAATCTATTCATTTTTCTTTTACTGCTAAAAGAGTCCCCAGATCATAAGCCCATAGTGGATCATAATGGATGTCTTTAGTGCTTTGAAAGATCATCAAGTGTAAGAGGATTCTGTGTTTATTCAGTGTAGGGTGAGGAATTGTAACTAGAATCAACAGGTGGCAGGTAGATTTCACCTGTAAGCAAGGGAGCCCTCTTTGATGATTAGAACTAATTGCATGAATGAAGCGGCTGTTTCACTGAGTCTGCCATTCCTCACTAGAAATGCTCAAGCTAAACCTGGATCCATCCAGGTGTCCTGAAGAAAAGGTTTTAATTTTGGACTACAGAGGGGCTTTAATGTCCCTTCCAATTTTAACATATTATAATTCTTTTTATTTTATTCTTTATTCAAGAAATTTGTTTCTGTCCATACTTTTTTATTCATTAAGAAAACTAGACAACAGATTTTGCCATATACTATAAAGTAGCAAGCACAGAAAGCAAAATTGTAAAATTCACCTAAATTTCACATTTACTATCTGTTTCAAAGGGGTCTAAACGACAGTATAGTACAGGGAAGATGGTCCTTCATGTCATAAAACTTGGGTTAGTATCCCGCCTCCATCATTTTTACTAATTCTGTGACTTTGACCAAGTCTTTTAACTTTAAAATCTTCATAAGATTATGAAAACTAGATGAGAGATCAGTGTTCATTCACCTTAAAAGATGGTGACTTGCTCTACAATGATAAAGTATTGTTTCCAGTGAATTTAACAGGTTAGTTTTAGTTTCACAATGTTGAATTATATGGGATTTTATATAGCTAAATTTTGTGTGATTCAGTTGTGATTAGATGGCTATATATCAAGAACAAGACCTCATTGAAGTTACATAGTTACCAGCCACATAATCTCACTGTTAACCCAAATAGCTAGAACATAGCTTCCTAGTTTTTAACCTTTTATTTTGGAAGTTTTCAAATGGAAAGGAAATAATATAAGGAACCTCTGTAGGCCTGTCACTGAGCTTCAGTAGTTATCAATATTTTGCCATTCTTATTCTGTCTATCCTTTACTGTTGTCTTTTTTTTCTTGGCAATTTCTAAATATCATTTCACCTATAAATACTCTGTATTTATAGATAAAGACTCTGTGTGTGTCTCTGTGTATGTATAAAATATTATTATCATATCTAGCAGAATCAACAACTCCTTAGTATCATGTCATATTCAGTTAATGTTGCTTTCCTTGATCGAACATGAATTTTTAAAGGACCTGTTTCTCAATTTAGAATTGTTCTGTTAGCCCTAGGGATCTGGAAGTAGATTATAAATTCATAGTTAAAATAACAGTAATTTCTCAGAAGGGCTAGAGACAAAACAGAAATATAAAATTGTTCTTTTGTATCATTCTTTTGTTATAAATTCACCTCAACAGTCTTCTTTGCCCTGTTTTTTGCATTCCCTTTGATCCCCTCAGTTTAAAACAAATGAACAAACCCAAACCATTCATTACTATAAGATTTAAAGTCCTGTGGATCAAAGAGCGAAGCATAAGCTTGTGCGTGCCTCCCCCTACTGGCTATGTAAGAGATTGCTCACATAGCTGTTATGTGTTATAGACAGGGCTACACTAGAATTTTTCTGGCAATAGATCTGATGACCCGTAGTATTCAGGGTCTCTTTGCTCAGGTTATGGGTTATCTAGATCCTTTCCAGTTTTCTGACATGACACTGATGCAGAGTAGGCAAAGAGAAAGCAAATGAAATAAGGTCAGTTGACTTTGCTATTTGTTGGCTGCTTGGAAATAGCTCTGATAATTTTGATGGAGAAAAGGCTAGACCAAGCAAATATATTTGGGTCACTGGTGACTTTCTGAGTATGGTATCCATATCTTTCTTTGCCACAGACTATCTATAACCAGTTCTCCCCTTTTTTCCCCTAAACTGAAGTCACAACATTACATGGCTCAATCTTGTTGCTTATCAAGTTAGCAAATCCTTAGAACTAGTTGATATAAATGATTTATTTATAAGCCTGAAGCATACTCGAATACAGAGACAGAACCAGAATTTTACTGCTGGAAAAGATTAGAGCAGTAGATTTCAAACTTTAGCACTGGAAAATCCTGAGTAGAGCTTGTTAAACCAGGATGTATCAGGCCCCAGCCCCCAGATATTCAATGTTAACAAATGTGGGTCCTGAAGTGAGAGGTCAAGAGATGATTGACTTTTAAAGTAAGGGTAATACTATTCAGAGACCATGTTGTCATTATCCCCAACACACACAGTAGTTTGTTAGAAATCTGCATGTGTTTACACTATATCCATGGGTTCCAGATTACAGTTAAGTTAGAACTTGCCTGTGGCAATTTGCAATTGTTTTCAGCAATATAAACATTTTAGAACATAGGTTCAATTTTGAAGACAGGGCTGTGTCATGTCACCCTCCCACCTCAAAATTAATATGTATATTATGGCTGAGTCCCTTCGCTGTTCACCTGAAACTATCACAACATTGTTAATCGGTTATATCCCAATATAAAATAAAAAGTTAAAAAAATGAGTAAATAAATATTGTCCCTTTCCAAAAAAAAATTAAATGTTTATTTCTAAGTCACACATCAGGGCTTATGTTTAGTCGCATCTGATACTTGAGTTAAGCTGTAAATCCTAAATTGGCTGGCCAAGAAATTTTAATTACCTTATTATAGAATGATTACATATACCACAGGGAGACTTACAGTAATTAAAAACGGATTTAAAACACATCTGACATGGAGACAGTAGTTTGTATCTTTTAAAATAATATTAGCAGTTTGTATTTTTGAAACTCACAAAGGAGGTAGACTAAAAGTCCTTTTATTTAATTTTATTGTTAAAATTTTATTTTTAGTCTGGTATTTATGCTCAGAGAAGGGAATGTTTGTGGAAGTCATTTATACTGATAGAGTAGAACTGATTACTACTTACCAGCAAATTTGCCACTTAAGAGAAAACATACTTGTTTCATATCAGGCAAGAAAAATCTGGATGTAACATTTTAATTTATATGAAAATTTGTACATATTTTTATAGCTAGTTTTATCTATTTTGATTTTTTGGTTTTATGTGTAATGATAGAAATTGCTCTTCATTCATTCAGCACATATTTATTGAATGCCTCTTTAAGTGCTGGGTAATAGGAAATGGTTGGGAAATAGTTTGGTCCTAGTAAACATTAGAAACTTGATACTTTTGGTAATTTAATAATCTAAGATACATGAAAGGACCTAGCTGGGTGACTCTGTGTGTGTATGTGTTTGTGTGTGTGGGTGTGTGTGTTTGCTAAGTCACTTCAGTTGTGTCCAACTCTTTGCGATCCCTTGGACTGTAACCCTCTTGTCTCCTCTGTCCATGGGATTCTTCAGGCAATAGTACTGGAGTGGGTTGCCATTTCCTTCTCCGGGGAATCTTCCCAACCCAGGGATCAAACCCGGGTCTCCTGCACTGCAGGCAGATTCTTTACCGTTTGAGCCACCAGGGAAGCCCAGGCAACTGTGTAGGTCTTTGGTAAATGCTAGTTAGAAGAAGAAAATGTCTGTGTCATAAACTTTTTAAAATTAAACATCTCTCTCTTTTTTTTATAATGTAATGCTTCTTCATTTTTTTTATTTTTAAAACTTTTTATTTTTTTTTTCTGTGATACGCTTTTATTGATGTCATTTCGGCAGGGCCAGGACTGTGGCAGGGATAAAAATAAACTTTTTATTTTGTATTAAAGTATACCCGAGTGAGGGGGGATCAGGATGGGGAATACATGTAAACCCATGGCTGATTCATGTCAATGTATGACAAAAACCACTACAATATTGTAAAGTAATTAGCCTCCAACTAATAAAAATAAATGAAAAAAAAAGAAATAAATAAAAAATAAAGTATACCCGATTAGCAAACAATGTTGTGATAGTTTCAGGTAGACAACAAAGGGCCTCAGCCATACATATACACGTATCCATTCTCCCCCAAACCCCCATCCCATCCAGGCTGCACATAACATTTGGAACTCTGTGTGTGTTAGTTGCCCAGTCATGTCCGATTCTTTACCACCCCCTGGACTGTCGCCCACCAGACTTCTCTGCCCATGGGATTTCCCAGACAATAATACTGGAGTGGGTTGCCATTTCCTTCTCCAGGGGATCTTTCCAGCCCAGGGATCGAACCCACATCTCCTGTACTGCAGGCGGACTCTTTACCATCTGAGCCACCAGGGAAGTGCTCAGAGTTAAACATTTTTGTTGACTTAGGTTTACCACTATATTAAATGTTTAGTTGTGTTTTAGTTTTAAGAACTATGTGTCAGGGATCCCCAAGACCACTCCCAAATTTGATGACCTACTAAGAGGACTCCTTCCTGGAGAAGGAAGTGGTAACCCACTCCAGTATTCTTGCCTAGAGAATTCCATGGGCAGTGGAGCCTGGTAACTGCCCATGGGGTTGCAAAGAGTTGGACACGACTGAGCTACCAACACTAAGAGGACTCCTAGGACTCAGCATATAGTCATATTCACAGCTATGATTTATTACTAGCTAAAGGGTATAAAGCACAATCGGCAAAAGGAGAAGGTGCATGGATTGTAGTCCAGGGGCAGCGAGGCACAAGCTTCCAGGGGTCTTCTGCCAGCCAGCAGCTGTGACAACACATGTGAAATGTTGTCCACCAGGGAAGCTCATTAGAGATTCAGCACCTAGGGTTTTTGTCAGGGGCTTGTCATGTAAACACCCTCTGCCTGGTGCATAGCAAATTCCAGACTCTCAGAAAGAAAGCAGGTGTTCAGGATAAATCATATCATTTGCACAAGCAGTTTAGACACAGTGAGCCACTCTTTTCATTTAGGAGGGGCGGAACCCATCCAAGTTCCCATATGCCAATCAAGAGCTGACCTTGGAGGTATGACTTGCAAGCCTTTTGAGAGATAATAGTGAGACCTGCTATGTTAACTCTTTTCTACACAATAATAGAGAACAACATAAGAAGGATTTGAGTTAATAAACTCCTGGATCTGCAAACAAAATATAATTAGCTATAAAAATAATTGCAAAGTTTGGATTGTTTTTTTAAAAAAAAAAAACTATTAACTGTAATTACTGTATCATTTTGACATTTCTTGAGGGAAAAAAATGGAGATGTCCCAATTTGTGTATAAAACAAATCCTAGATCGAGATGTTACAGTGTAGAATAGGTTTTAAGCTTTGAATGCTTTAGGAAACAAACTGCATTCTGATGCCTACTATCTTAGAAATGCATTTGAAATTGTCACTGTGGTAATTTTTTTGTGTATGAAATAACTTTGAATAAATTTGTGTATATATAAAATAAGAAAATTCAGTTAACTTTGTTTTTTAAAAGGAGTAGTTCATTTAAAATGAAAATTTATAAGTTGTTTTTAGCATAATATAATACATATCCTTTGTACAAATTTAGAGATTATGGAAAATTATAATGATAAAAATAATACCATTTGCAAAAGATAATCACAGTGAGCATTTCAGAACATTTCCTTCTATGTATATCCATGATCACAGTTGCACTAAGTTGAGATCATTTATACATGCAATTTTGTATCCTGGTTCTTTTAACTTAATAATTTTTAGCATTTTGCTATACAAGTAAATGGGACTTCCCAGTGGTAAAGAATCCGCCTGCCATTGCAGGAGATGCAGGAGCCACGGGTTCACTCCTTGGGTTGGGAAGATTCCCTGGAGAAGGAAATGGCAACCCACTCCAGTATTCCTGCCTGGAAAATCCCATGGACAGAGGAGCCTGGTGGGCTACAGTCCATGGGGTTGCAAAGAGTCAGACACAGCTAAGCATGCATTCTCATTATACGATTAAATACTTTTTTAGATATAACATTTTAATGGCAACATTAAGATGTCTGGACTATATATGCATGTGCTACACTTAAATTTCTTCTAAAGTGGGATATTTACACTGTTTTCTGTTTTTCTGTATTAGAAGTAATGTTATAATTAATAATATTCTTGTACTTAATTACTTGCACACACACCCTGATTGCCTTATTTCCTCAAAATGAGTTTTTAGAAGTAGAATTCCTAGATATTAGAATTAGTATTTGAATGCATACAAACACCTCTATCACACGTAGATTTAACCTTTTTCAATAGAATGTATTACATTTAGAAAAATGCATACACAGCACTATACAAGCATAAAGAATTATTGTAAAGTAAGGAACCATGTAGCCGCAACCCAGGTCAAGAAATTTAAAAACTGCCAGCACTTCAACAGCCCTCAAATTCCCCTTTCTGATTGCAATCCCCTACCTCTCTCACAATTAACATTAATCTAGACTTAACTTCCATGTTTTTTCTTTCTATACCATCTAAATAGGTGTCCCTGAATAATGTAATTTGGTTTTATCCACCTTTTGATATCTTCATTTACATAGAATCATACAGTATACATTCTTTTTGAGTCTGTGAGATTTATCCAGGTTAGTTTGATCTCTATTACTGTGTTGCTATAGTGCTGTATAGTGTTAGTGAACAAACATTCACACGTTTATTTATTCATGTAAATGTTAATGGGTATTTGAGTTGTTTCCAGATTTGGCTATGTTGAACAATGCTGTTGTAAACAATCTTGTACCTGTATCCTAGTGCACTTAAGTAAGCATTCATATAGGGTGTAGACCTAGGAGTGGAGTTAATAGGTTTCAGAGTTTATTTTGATACAACTTCAGTTTTCCTAGATAACATCAGGCTATTTTCTAAAGTAGATATGTAAATTGACCCTTTACCAGTGATATATGCCTCTCTAAGGTGATCCAAGTCCTAGTTTTCCTGGCACTGCCCCATGTTTAAAATACTGTTTTTAGTCCTTATTTGTTAATTTATGCCTTCCTTTTATTCTCATGATTAATTATTACCTATGCTACACACCTTTGCTAATACTTGGCATTGTTGGAATTTTTTAATTTATTTTTAACTGAAGGATAATTGCTTTTATAGTATTTTGTTGGTTTCTACCAAACATCAACATGAATCAGACATAGGTTTATGTCCCCTCCCACTTAAACATACCTCCACCTCCCCATCCCACCCCTCTAGGTTGTTACTGAGCCCTGGTTTGAGTTCCCTGAGTCAAACAGCAAATTCCCATTGGCTATCTATTTTACATATAGTGATGTATGTTTCCATGTTACTGTCTATATGCATCCCAATTTTAGCCAATTGGTGTGTAGTAGAATCTCCTTCCCACTCCAGTACTCTTGCCTGGAAAATCCCATGGACAGAGGAGCCTGGTAGGCTGTAGTCCATGGGGTCGCTAAGAGTCAGACACGACTGAGCGACTTCACTTTCACTTTTCACTTTCATGCATTGGAGAAAGAAATGGCAACCCACTCCAGTGTTCTTGCCTGGAGAATCCCAGGGACGGGGGAGCCTGGTGGGCTGCTGTCTATGGGGTTGCACAGGGTCGGACACGACTGAAGCGACTTAGCAGCAGCAGCAGAATCTCCTTAGGGTGTCCCTGGTGGCTCAGACGGTAAAGCGTCTGCCTGTAGTGCTGGAGACCCGGGTTCGATCCCTGAGTTGGGAAGATCCCCTGGAGAAGGAAATGGCAACCCACTCCAGTACTCTTGCCTGGAAAATTCCATGGACTGAGGAGCCTGGTAGGCTACAGTCCATGGGGTCGCAAAGAGTTGGACACAACTGAGCAACTTCACAGGTTCATAGAATCTCCTTGTAGTTCTTCCTGATTGCTGTTCAGTCGCCCAGTCGTGTGACTCTTTGCAACCCCATGAACTGCAACACACCAGGCCTCCCTGTCCCTCACCATCTCCCGGAGTTTACTGAAGTTCATGTCCATTGCATCAGTGATGCCATCCAGCCACCTCATCCTTTGACGCCCTCTTCTCCTTCTGCCCTCAATCTTTCCCAGCATCAGGGACTTTTCCAACGAGTCAGCTGTTTGCATCCAAAATATTGGTGACCAAAATACTGGAGCTTCAGCTTCAGCATCAGTCCTTCCAATAAGTATTCAGGTTTGATTTACCTTAAGATTGACTGGTTTGATCTCCTTGCTGTCCAAAGGACTCTCAGGAGTCTCCTCCAGCACCACAGTTTGAAGGCATCAATTCTTGGGTGCTCTGCCTTCTTTATGGTCCAGCTCTCACAACCACACATGACCACTGGTAATCTTCCTGGTTATTCTTCCCTAATTGCCATTTATCACCTATCTCTTCATTCTTTTTTTCTTTCTTTTTCCCATTTATTTTTATTAGTTGGAGGCTAATTGCTTTACAATATTGTAGTGGTTTTTGCCATACATTGACATGAATCAGCCATGGATTTACATGTGTGCCCCTTCCCAATCCCCCCTCCCACCTCCCTCTCCATCCCATCCCTCTGGGTCCTCCCAGTGCACCAGCCCTGAGCACCTGTCTCATGCATCTAACCTGGGCTGGTGACCCATTTCATCCTTGATAGTATACTTGTTTCAATGCTATTCTCTCAGAACATCCCACCCTCGCCTTCTCCCACAGAGTTCAAAAGTCTGTTCTGTACATCTGTGTCTCTTCTTCTGTCCTGCATATAGGGTTATCGTTACCATCTTTTAAAATTCCATATATATGGATTAGTATACTGTATTGGTGTTTATCTTTCTGGCTTACTTCACTCTGTATAATGGGCTCCAGTTTCATCCATCTCATTAGAACTGGTTCAAATGAATTCTTTTTAATGGCTGAGTAGTATTCCATGGTGTAGATGTACCACAGCTTCCTTATCCATTCGTCTGCTGATGGGCATCTAGGTTGCTTCCATGTCCTGACTATTATAAACAGTGCTGCGATGAACATTGGGGTGCACGTGTCTCTTTCAGATCTGGTTTCCTCGGTGTGTATGCCCAGGAGTGGGATTGCTGGGTCATATGGCAGGTCTATTTCCAGTTTTTTAAGAAATCTCCACACTGTTCTCCATAGTGGCTATACTAGTTTGCATTCCCACCAACAGTGTAAGAGGGTTCCCTTTTCTCCACACCCTCTCCAGCATTTATTGCCTGTAGACTTTTGGATAGCAGCCATCCTGACTGGCGTGTAATGGTACCTCATTGTGGTTTTGATTTGCATTTCTCTGATAATGAGTGATGTGGAGCATCTTTTCATGTGTTTGTGAACCATCTGTATGTCTTCTTTGGAGAAATGTCTGTTTAGTTCTTTGGCCCATTTTTTGATTGGGTCATTTATTTTTCTGGAATTGAGCTGCATCTCTTCATTCTTGTAATGATATCTTTTGATTAACAGAAGTTTCTGATTTTAATATAGTCTAATTTATCATTTTAAAATTTTGTGGCCAGTATTTTTGTATCTTGTTTATGAAATTGTTTACTCCCCTGAGATTATGAAGATATTCTGTTATGTTTTCCTATCCACCTGGAATTTATTTGGGGTACACCATAAGGTAGCAGTCTAGTTTCATTTTTTTCCATATGGATAGTCAATAGTCTCAGCACAATTGCTGAAAAGACTGCTCTGTAGTACCACTTTTGCCATAAATCAGGCATCTATATATGCGCGATTATTCTAGGCTCTGTTCTGGTCTCTTGGCCTATTTGCCTGGCATTGCGCTGCGAGTATATTGTCTTAGCTTTACAATAAGTCCTGGTTACTAGTAGAGCAGGGCTTTCCACTGTGTTCTTCTTTAGACATTTCTTAAGAGCTGTACTTGTCTCTGCATTTTCCATTTCCATTTTAGAATCAAGTTGTCAATTTATACATACACACTTAAAAAAACTGTTGAGATTTTCCCTTAAATTATTATGTCAAATCTTTATAGCAGCTTGAGAATAATTGACAGATTTATTATTGAGTCTTCCAGTTTATGAACATAATGTCTGTCTTCCCATTTATTTAGATCCTTGATGTCTTTCAATAAAGTTTTATGCTTCATAGAAGTTATGTACATCTTTTGTTAGATTCTTAGGTATTTTCTTTTAAATGTAGATCAGTCTCTCTCTCCCTCTTTCCCTCCCCCTTTCTCTCTCTCTTACTCTCCTTCCTTATATTGACATTATATTCCTTCTATTCATCACGCTTCATCATTTCCAATAATTTATCTATAGAACTGTGTGGATTTTCTGCATACTTGATCATCTGTGAATGAAGAGGATTCTTTCTCTAGCCTTTACTGCAGTGGATAAAATATCCAGAATAATGATAGCAAATCTTTGTTTATTTCTGATCTTAGGGTTTGCTAGGCATAAATGGGGAGAAGGCAGTGGCACCCCACTCCAGTACTCTTGCCTGGAAAATCCCATGGACAGAGGAGCCTGGTAGGCTGCAGTCCATGGGGTCGCTAAGAGTCAGACACGACTGAGTGACTTCACTTTCACTTTTCACTTTCATGCATTGGAGAAGGAAATGGCAAACCACTCCAGTGTTCTTGCCTGGAGAACCCCAGGGATGGGGGAGCCTGGTGGGTTGCCATCTATGGGGTTGCACAGGGTCGGACACGACTGAAGCGACTTAGCAGCAGCAGCAGCAGGCATAAATGGATGGTGAATTTTATCAAATTCTTTTTTTCTGTTTATTTTGAAGTGATCATATGGTTTTCTTTGCTAAGGCAATGAATTTCATTGATTCTTTCATTAACCACACTTGCTGTTGATTTATAATCCATATAATCCTTTTTATTGCTAGATTTGGTTTGCTTGTATTTTGTTTAGACTTTTTACATCTATATTTGTGGGAAGATTATACTATAATTTTCTTGTACTATCCATATCAGATTTTTATATCTAAATTACTCTAGTCTCATAAAATGAATTGAGGAGTAGTCTCTGTTTTTTGCTTTCCGTACGTGATTGGTAGAACTCATCTATAAACCCATCCAAGCCAGACTTTCTTATGAGAAGGGTTTTCATGTCTGATTCAATTCCTTAAATATTTATAGGAATATTTGGGGTTTTGTTTATTAATCTTTCACCCTTGAAGTATTGTATTTTGCTAGGAATGAGTGCATTTTATCTAAACTTGAAACAATTTTATCATAAAGTGGTTCATAATATCTCTACAGGGTCTTTTTCATTCTTAATGCTAGTAATTTATGCCTTTTCTTTTTCTTTCTCAGCCTGGCCAGATATTTACCCATTTTATTAGTCTTTTAATCAGTGACTTTTAACTCTGTAATTCCTTTTTACTGTGTGTTTATTTTCTATTTCAGTAATTTCTATTTGTTGTTTTTTCTATCCTTCTACTTTGGATTTAATTTTCTAGGATTTGTTTCCTTTTTAAAATTTCAAACTTTTTGTATCTTTGGGTTTTACATGTGTCTCTCATTAAAGGAATATAGTTCTTTTTTTATTCTAGACTCAATCTTCATTTTTTAATTAGAGCACTTATTTCTTTTATATTTAATTTTAGTATATTTTGATTGACATTATGGTCTTCTTATGTGCTTTCTATTTATACCAACTATTACATATTTCTGCACCTTCCCTGATGTATTTGAATCAGTTGAATACTGATTTGAATCAGTATTGAATACAGTTTGAATCAGTTTTGTTATTTCATTTTTTCTTCTATTAATTCAGAAGTTTAAGCACCCTTTGCCATTATCTGAGTGTATACCCCAGAAATGCCTCCCTAATTCATCAAATCCTAATGTTGATGTCATTATCTTCCTGAACAATATAAGCACTGTATATAGCACATTAATTCCATATAATGCAACCCTTGACTTATAGGATATTTGTGTATATAAATGTGTAAGTTGCATGTATTTACACCACTCCAAATTATATTATTATTATTGTTATTCATTTAGATTTACCTACACACTAATCCTTTCTTTGTTATTTATTCTTTCAGCATCTGTAAAGTTTTACCTGGATTCATTTTTTTGTGTGTCAATCTGCTAAGTGCAAACTCCATTTTTGTTAGTTTTAGAATTTCTTTAGAGTCCCTTTAGTGTTGAGGGATATCCACTGGGTACAGAATTCTAGGGTGATGTTTTCTTTCCATTATATATGATTCTATTATTTTCTAGCTTCCATTGGTATTAAGAATTAAGCTAGCACTCTGCACTTCTCTCTGAGGGTAGTCTTTCTTTATTTTTAAGGTTATTGAAAAAATGTTTTCTTCATCTTTTGTTTTCTATAGTTTTTCTGTGATGTGGAGTGTGTGTGTGCATGTGTTTTAATCCTGCCTTAGGTTTTTAGGTCTCTTGAATAGGTGTATTGATATTGTTTATGGTTAGAGAATATTCTCAGCCATTATCTCTTCAAATACTACCTTTGCCTTTTTCTTTCTCTCATCACTTTGTGACCCAATTAAGTATAGAAATAGGTATACCTTACAGTATTCTCTATATCTTCCACCTTCTTTTCTGAATTTTGTGTTTTTCTTTTTAAAATCTATATACTTTCTCTTGTTTTCAAAAAAGTATTCAAGCTCAGCTTTTATATTATGAGACATAGTAGGTTTCCTTATTCAATAACCTATGTAGGATAATCTCCGTATATAAAATCCCTATTCATCATTATTGTCTGTCATTTTTGCTGGTTCTTGATCAAGATATCTTACCCCTTTATATACCTGATTCATTTTGACTGTGGGCTAGAAATTATTTTGAAAATTTTCAGCATTGAATGATGCTTTCTTCCTCTAGAGAGAACTTTCATTCCCTTCTACTGGCACATTTAAGCACTAGCAGTCTGGGACTACCTTAATCAAGGTTCAAGGCTTAGATTTTCAGGGCCAATCAAAGGTAAAGCGAGATTGCAAGTATGTGAAGGCACTGATCACGTCCAATTCATGCCTAGCTCTTTAGGGTCCTAGCTCAATGTTAGAGAGTTCATTTCAGTTGCTCAGTCATGTTCATCTCTTTGTGACCCCATGGACTGCAGCACACCAGGCTTCCCTGTCCATCACCAACTCCTGGAGCTTGCTCAAACTCATATCCATCGAGTCGGTGATGCCATCCAGCCATCTTATCCTCTGCCATCCCCTTCTCCTCCTGCCTTCAGTCTTTCCCAGCATCAGGGTCTTCTCCAGTGAGTCAGTTCTTCACATCATGTGGCCATAGTATTGGAACTTCAGCTTCAGCATCAGTCCTTCCAGTGAATATTCAGGACTGATTTCCTTTAGAATTGACTGGTGTGATCTTGCAGTTCAAGGGACCCTCAAGAGTCTCCAGCACCACAGTTCAAAAGCATCAGTTCTTAGGCGCTCGGCTTTCTTTATGATCCAACACTCACATCCATACATGACTACTGTAAAAACCATAGTTTTGACTAGATGGACCTTTGTCAGCAAAGTAACATCTCTGCTCTTTGATATGTTGTCTAGGTTTGTCATAGCTTTTCTTCCACGGAGCAAGCATCTTTTAATTTCATGGCTGCAGTCACCATCTGCAGTGATTTTGGAGCCCCCCAAAAAATTAAGTCTCTCACTGTTCCTTTGTTTCCCCATCTATTTGCCATGAAGTAATGGGACTGGATGCCGTGATCTTAGTTTTTTGAATGTTGAGTTGTAAGCCAGCTTTTCACTCTCCTCTTTCACTTTCATCAAGAAGCTCTTTAGTTCCTCTTTGCTTTCAGCCATAAGGGTGGTGTCATCTGCATGTCTGAGGCTATTGATATTTCTCCCTGCAATCTTGATTCCAGCATGTGCTTCATTCAGCCCGGCATTTCGTGTGATGTTGGAGAGTAGTTTATGATGTTCCCCTGAATTCTGACTTGTTTTCCATTAGAGATCTTCTGTATAAGCAAATGTCCCCAGGGCAAGAGAAGGACTTTGATCCTTGGCTTTCCTCTCTTAGTTCCCACTCTTCAATTTTAGCCACTATTCCTGACAATTTGATTAGTACTTTGATGTTTTCAGGAACTTTTTAATTCAGCTTTTCTATTGTCTTCACTCAGAGACATCACCAATCAGAAGCGTAGCCAATAGAGTTAAAACTCCTTTTACATAGTGTCATGTTATTGTTCATAAGGATTGTACCAATTTATATTCAAGCCAGTGGTAAATGAAAGCAACCATGTTTACATTTTGATAGGTCACAATGACAGTTTCATTTGCATTTATTTTATTACTAATATGGTCAAATATTTTATGAGTATGTTTACCCATTTCTTTTTCATGTTTACTTTCTTTAGTTTTTTTTGTCATTTTGTAAGAATTCCTTATAAACTAAGGATATTTACCTTTTTCATGCATTTGCAAATATTTTCCCAAAATTTTCCTGTTTAATTTTGTTTTACATTTCTGGACCTTTTTGTATATTGACTTTTTAAATATGCAGAAGTTTAAGATTCTGTTAGGGAAAGAAATTACAAATAAGAGTGAAGACTAGAGTGAACCCTGTGGTGCTGGATTAGAGTTGGAGATGGCAGAATGACATCATATTTAGCATGTACACATATTTAACATGTTTACACACATGCCTGTATACATATATGTGTCTGCATATGTATACTTACGTGTACTCATATACATGTAACTGCAGATACAGAAATAAATATAGATACATGTGCATGGGTTAGTACACATACATACATTTCTGCCACTGAAAGGGCCTAGAAGCTGTGACACTGCAATAGTAATGAGCAAACCCACATCCACATCTTCATTTCTAAATACATTCTCCAATAAAAGGAGCCAAGGCTCTTTAGAAAATTTATTCTAGGACTGAGGCAGAGAAAACACAAACTTGGAGCATTTTATACTGCCTGGAAGTAAGATAATGCTAAAAAAAAAACAGAAAGTTGAGGGGGCATGTGAAAGGAACAAAGAACCAATCTGAAAGAGCTCCCAGTGGCCAAAACTGGAACAGATTAGAGCAACAAAATAGTGTAGCACTAGGCTATGTGCTCCGTGCCCAGTTACTCAGTCATGTCCAACTCTTTGCGACCCCATGGGCTGTCACCTACGAGGCTCCGAACCCAGGGACCGAACCTGTGTCTCTTACATCTCCTGCATTAATTAGCAGGCAGGTTCTTTACCACTAGCGCCACCTGGGAAACCCAGTACAAGGCTATAACCCAAGGTGTAAATTAAGTATATATGAGCCCATACCAATATAAATAAATTATTGAATAAATCAATGGTAGAGAAGAGCTGCTTCCCAGGTGGCTCAGTGGGCAAAAAATCCACCTGCCAATGCAGGAAACACAAGAGATATGGGTTCAATTCCTGGGTCAGGAAGATTCCCTTGAGGAGGAAATGGCAACCCACTCCAGTATTCTTGCCTGGAGAATCCCATGGACAGAGGAGCCTGGTGGGCTACAGCCCATGGGGTCACAAAGAGTCAGAGATGATTGAACATACACACAGAGAAGAGACAAACCTTCCTTACAGAAGAGTTCCAAATAATACATGTAGATAATCCCCTCCTGCCTTAAGTGTAGACTGGACCTAACAACTCATTTTCAAAGAACAGAGGTTGGAAAGGGGAACATAGTAACTTTACAACGGAGAAACTTGGCTGACCCTTCTTAACCAAAGAAGCAAGTTAACATCACTGGTAAGTCATGTGGATATCACATGCCCACTGAGGTGATGTTCTCAGAAGGACATTTCACCTCTGTGGTATCCTTACCCCCAAACCCACAACTGCCATCTAAAAACAACAACAACAAAAAAATTCAGAACAAAGAAAGTATTTTAGTCAACAAACATGTGAAGTCCAAATACAATCTGGAGTTGAGTTAATAGTAATGCACCAGTGTTACTCTCTTAGTTTTGACAAATGTACTATGGTTGCCTAAGATGTTAACATTAGGGGAGTTGAGTGACGGGTATACAGGGACTCTTGTACCATCTTTGCAGTTTTTATGTAAATCTAAAGTTATTAGAAATGAAAAGGTTTTCTTCAATCAGACTTAAACAATCAAACATGAAACCTTGAGTTTACACTATTATTTCCAGTTTAAAGTAACAATTACAAATTTTTATTTAGTGAGACATTTATTACATAATAAAGAATTGTTAGTTTTTAATGTATCATTTTATCATTTTATACCAGTTATTTTGCAAAAAGGGTTCCTAGAATTTGGAGATAAGTACTGAAATATTTGTGCATAAGGTCTGGGATTTGCATAAGAATCAGGTGAGGGGTGAGCAATGGGAATGGGACTGAAGTATAGGTAAAACAGGATTAGCCAGTGAGTTGTTAATTGTTGGATTAGGGTAATGAATATAGGAGCCTTCGTTACTTTATACTTTTGAAATTTTCCATAAGATAAAGTTTTAAGAGCAAGAAAGAAACTAGAGTTTTTTACTTAATTTTTAATTTTAATTTTTTAAATTATTTTTAAAAACTTTCCAGAAAGCAGGAATAGAAGGAACATACCTCAACATAATAAAAGCTCTATATGACAAACCCACAGCAAATATTATCCTCAATGGTGAAAAATTGAAACCATTTCCCCTAAAGTCAGGAACAAGACAAGGGTGCCCACTCTCACCACTACTATTCAACATAGTTTTGGAACTTTTGGCCACAGCAATCAGAGCAGAAAAAGAAATAAAAGGAATCCAGATAGGAAAAGAAGAAGTAAAACTCTCACTGTTTGCAGATGACATGATCCTCTACATAGAAAACCCTAAAGACTCTACCAGAAAATTACTAGAGCTAATCAATGAATATAGTAAAGTAGCAGGATGTAAAATTAACACACAGAAATCCCTTGCATTCCTATATACTAACAATGAAAAAACAGAAAGAGAAATTAAGGAAACAATACCATTCACCATTGCAATAAAAAGAATAAAATACTTAGGAGAATATCTACCTAAAGAAACAAAAGACCTATACATAGAAAACTATAAAACCTGATGAAAGAAATCAAAGAGGACACAAATAGATGGAGAAACATACCGTGTTCATGGATTGGAAGAATCAATATTGTGAAAATGACTGTACTACCCAAAGCAATCTATAGATTCAATGCAA
>NC_057419.1:45154916-45260421 GCF_019320065.1 Cervus canadensis
TGGAAAAAAGACAACCTCTTTAACAAGTGGTGCTGGGAAAACTGGTCAACCACTTGTAAAAGAATAAAACTAGAACACTTTCTAACACCATACACAAAAATAAACTCAAAATGGATTAAAGATCTAAATGTAAGACCAAAAACTATAAAACTCCTAGAGGAGAACATAGGCAAAACACTCTCCGACATAAATCACAGCAAGATCCTCTATGACCCACCTCCCAGAATATTGGAAATAAAAGCAAAACTAAACAAATGGGACCTAATGAAACTTAAAAGCTTTTGCACTACAAAGGAAACTATAAGTAAGGTGAAAAGACAGCCCTCAGATTGGGAGAAATAATAGCAAATGAAGAAACAGACAAAGGATTAACCTCAAAAATATACAAGCAACTCCTGCAGCTCAATTCCAGAAAAATTAATGACCCAATCAAAAAATGGGCCAAAGAACTAAACAGACATTTCTCCAAAGAAGACATACAGATGGCTCACAAACACATGAAAAGATGCTCAACATCACTCATTATCAGAGAAATGCAAATCAAAACCACAATGAGGTACCATTACACACCAGTCAGGATGGCTGCTATCCAAAAGTCTACAAGCAATAAATGCTGGAGAGGGTGTGGAGAAAAGGGAACCCTCTTAACACTGTTGGTGGGAATGCAAACTAGTACAGCCACTATGGAAAACAGTGTGGAGATTCCTTAAAAAACTGGAAATAGAACTGCCATATGACCCAGCAATCCCACTCCTGGGCATACACACCGAGAAACCAGATCTGAAAGAGACACGTGCACCAATGAGTTCATCGGCAAGAGACGACGTGGCTACGTATATTAATGCCGGACAAGTCGCAACAGACCTTAGTTCGTCGCCAACAATCTAGACAGACAAATGGATACAGAAAGAAACGCTGCTATGATGAGCATACAGTATATGAGCGAATGAAATTGGTGTGAATTGATGTTTAGTCTTTCCTCACACGACTATTAAAATAGAATTCATTTGCATACACTCAGTTCCTTAGATCGCAGACTCGCGACTAGCAAGACTTGGTAGCCCATTTTCACGATGTGACAGTTAAGCGATTATAGGAACTACCAAGACAGATAAACACCAATACAGTATACTAATCGCATATATTTGGATTTAGAAGATGGTAACAATAACCCTATATGCAAGACAGGAGAAGAGACACAGATGTATAGAACAGACTTTTGTACTCTATGGGAGAAGGCGAGGGTGGGATGATCTGAGAGAATAGCATTGAAACATGTATATTGTCAAGTGTGAAACAGATCGCCAGTCCAGGTTGGATGCATGAGACAAGTGCTCAGGGCTGGTGCACTGGGAAGACCCAAAGGGATGGGATGGGGAGGGAGGTGGGAGGGGGGTTCAGGATGGGGCACACATGTAAATCCATGGCTGATTCATGTCAATGTATGGCAAAAACCACTACAATATTGTAAAGCAATTAGCCTCCAACTAATAAAAATAAATGAAAGAAAAAATAAATAAAAGCAAGAAAGAAATTAGAGTTTTTTACTTAATTTTTAATTTTAGTTTTTTTTAATTATTTTTAAAATTGAAGTTAGTTAATATATGTTACAGGTATATAATATAGTGATTCACAAGTTTTATAGGTTGTCCTCCATTTGTATTTATTATAGAACATTGTTTATATTCCCTGTGTCATATAATATGTCCTTGCAGCTTATTTATTTTATACATAATATTTTGTACCTCTTAATCCTATACCCCTGTCTTGCCCCTCCTTTCTCCTTTTCCTCACTGGTAACTGGTAATAAATATTCACTTGTTTTTATTTTTTTAGATTCCACATATAAGTCATGTCATACAGTATTTGTCTTCATCTGACTTATTTCACCTAGCATTATACTATAATATTTAACATAATTTAGTAAAAATTTTACTTAACTTTAAAATTTTTATACTTGTACATCTTTTGTCTGGAAATCTGGATGTCTTGCCACAGTAACATACTACTAATAGCTTCATCCTACTAGTTTAAACATATAGTAAAAGCAAGACACTGAATACAGATTAGGAGTTCTTTGCCCTTCTTTTCATCCTTTGAATATATCCCAGTAGGGTGGCACAATCAAAACACTGGGTTTTAAAGTAACTTAAATAACTGTTCTCTTTGTGCCTATGCCACAAGCTTGACATACGGTTAGGTATGTTTATTTCAGTTTCTTTTTTTAATTGAAGTTTTTATTGAGATAATTATATAGATTTCCATGCAGCTGTAAGAGATAACACAGAGAGATCCTTATATTACAGATGTTTCCCAGTTTCTCCCAGTGTTAACATTTTGCAAAACTAGTATGATGTCACAACCAGGGTGTTGCACTGATACACTCTCCTGAGCTTACTCAGATGTCTGCATCAGTTAAATTTTAGGAATTGCCTCTTACTTCTTCTTGACTTAATTTTGTTTTTATATTATTAAATATATGTACATGAGTGAAAAGTCAAACTTATGAATAAGATTCATTCAGAAAGGTCTCACTTGACTCTGTCCCCATTCACTTCCTACCTTAGAGGAAATTATCTTGTAAAATTAGTTTTAATTTTATTTTTCACTATTTCTGTTTGAAAATATATGAAAATGCATATATATTTTTGTACCACCCCCTTCTTACACACTCTTATATACTCTCTTCTAAACTTTGGTTATTTTAAATTTCACAATATGGAAGCACCAGGAATCTTTCCATGGCAATATGTAAACATCTTCTTCATTCCTCTTTACACCTGCTTAGTACTCCATTATGGATGTAGAATTGTTTATTAATCCAGGTCCCTATTGATGGATATTTGAGTAATTTCCTGTCTTCTTCTTTTACATTAATAACCTTGTATGTACATCATTTTATACTATTGTTAATGCCAAATTCCATCCATAAATGTTGTACCACTTTGCATTCCTACAAGCGTTAACTTGAAATTGTGATATAAAGAACTAAATAATCTCTCAGTCCTGTTAATTAATAAAATACCTTATTTCATTCTAAAACTGCCCTTCATGTGTAAGTCTAGACAGAGAGAATTGTAGATAAATTCTGTTTGGTTTTTATGGCCTTAGTCCTTATCTGTGGACTTGACCAGAATGCCATTAACTAAAGTGGATTTCATATCTTTGTGAGATCCCTGGGCCCAAGAGAATTTGTAATATTCAGAAGTAGGGATAAGGTTGTTAGTCCCTCTACTGGCCATTGACTTGAGTCAGTAGGCAGTGTCTTTGAATATTAGTATGGGGATATGAAAAATATATTGTTCTGCCTTCTTACCAGAGTCTAGAAAGTATTATTTGGCTTAAAGATACTCTTCATATTTCTCCTGCACACCATCAAGGGTTCAAGAGGTTCATAAGAAATAAGGGCAAAATCTTGATGAGTCTTTTAAGACATGGCAAGGATTTGGTATTTTATCTTAAAGATGTAGATGCAAAGGTATATGATCAGACCTCCATTTTAAAAGCATTTTTGGCTCTAGTATTGCTAGAGAATTGGAGAGAATTAGGAGGCAATTAGAGTGATTTAATATGAATGTTGATGGCTAGGATAGATCAGTGTCAGTAGTAGTGAAAGGAAGTGAATAGAACCTGAAGATGTTTAGGAATTAGAATGGACAGAATTTGATGATTGGATGAAGGAAATAAGGAAGTAGGAGTCAAAGTTGATTCTCTGAGCACCTGATAAGATAATGGTGCTTGGAAATAGTAAAAATACATTTTGGACGTGTTGAGTTTGAAGTTTCTGTGAGACATCTGAGTGAAACTGCTAAATATGAAGCTAAATATGTGGATGAGGCACACAGAGAGAGATCTTGGATAGATACAGAGATTTGAGGATGATTGCTATTTAGATGGTTTGTGCTGTGCTTAGTCATATCTGACTCTTTGTGACCGCATGGACCATAGCCTGCCAGGCTCCTCTGTCCATGGAATTCTCCAGGCCAGAATACTGGAGTGGGTTGTCTTGCCCTCCTTTGACCAGGGAATCTCCCCAACCCAGGGATCAAACCCAGGTCTCCTGCATTGCAGGCAGATTCTTTACTGTCTGAGCCACCAGGGAAGCCCATTTAGATGGTTTAGGAAGGGTATATAGAAGGATGTGAATAAAGGACTTGAGGACTGAGAGTCTTCCAAATTTGAGAGGGTTGGGTGTAGAATAGGAAGAATAGCTATCAGATGAGATAGCAAAGGAATAGCTCAAGAGCGGGAAAGAAAATCATGACTGCTGGATGTCACAGATGCCAGGTAAAGAGAGTGTATCAAGAACAATATTGTGTGGAAATGAAGGGGTTTTGCAATTCTTGGTTCCATCCTTCACCAAACTTGCTTATTCCTCAACCAGTATCCAGTGCTCATGCTATGCATGAGCTCAGTTCTGAGATATCCTCCCTTTATGCCATCTCTTGGTATCTCTTTTCTCCTATTTGGTATCTCTATCTGATTGCTTATTTCCTTAGTGAGAGAGAGAGAGTGAAATATGAGAGGACAAATGGAGAGGCCTGTGCTATTGTCCTAAGTCTGTCAGAAACTTAGTAATTTTTGTTTCTTAATGCCTTTTATCTATGAAATATAACTGGAAGCTCAGAATTGAGATGGATGGGCATGGAAACATTATAATGAGAAGGAGAAAGAGAGGAAGGAAGAGAAAGATCCCTCATAGAGGAGGCAATACTGAAATGTGAAGGATGACCTGGAGTTTGCCAAGTGGCAGTGACAGGGACCAAGCTAGACAGAAGTTGTAAAGATAGTGAAATCTCGCGAAATGTAAAGAAAGAAAACAGAATGAAGCCAGGCCTCATAAGAACTAGAAAGAAAAACCTGTGGAACTGGGTTACTACTCCCTTCATCCCTCAGGGTTTTGCAGCTCCTTTTCTCTGGAAAGACCAGCTTTCTGTATTTACTCAAGGACTTGCCCAGAGCCCCAAACAGGCACCCCAGTTCCCAAGTCTGCATGACCTGCAGGGCCAGCTGTTTCCTTCTGCTTCTCTTAAGTCACATTCTAGACAGAGAAAGAAAGAGAATACAAATGAATGAGTGCATGAATTTATCTGATTAGCTCAGTTTCCTCTTTCTCTTGTAAAACCCTGTGTATCCTAAGGTATTGACCTGACCCCCTATGGATAACCTCCTTTTGAATTTGGCATCTGTCCCATGTCCCACCTGGGCAAATCAAAGCCCACTTCTTTTCCATGCTTGGGCTAGGGTTCTAGGTAGAAGAGTTTAATTTTGGATGGGAAGCAAATTGACTAAATGAGTGGGAAAGGAGGTAACCATTATGGGCAAGAGCATGTGGAATAGCGAGAAATGTGAGCTGGCTTATATGGTTGGGGCATTGTTAGTCATAGTGGGCTGTTACTTTGGAACATGGTACAAGATGAGAGAATGACCAGAGATGAGCTTGGACGTGTAATAGTAAAAAACCTTTGGTGATGGGTGTGACTGCGCGTACCACACTAACTTGTCTATTGTCTGCTAATTCCTCTCAGCAACCCACTAAGGTTGACTACCCATTTTACGGATGAGAAGACTGCAGCTTAGGAGGCTGTGACTTGCTCAAGGTCCCAAAGTTGGTGTGCTGCAGCCAAGATTCCAATCTTGACAGTTTGACTCTAGAGCCCTGACTCTTTAATTGCTCTGATACATCTAGGGCTTTTGCTTCTATGGCAATTTTAGTATATGTGCTGCTGAAGCAAGCACTGCTGCCATGTCAAGGATTTTAATTTTAATACATCCATTCACATGTATTTATTGAATGCCTACAATGTGCCAGGCACTGTTCTAGGTGCTGAGGATTTAACAGTAAGTAATTCAAAATCAATGCCTACACGAAACTTACATTCTCCTGGAAGAGACAAGCTAACAAGTAAATGTGTGGTAATAATAGCCAGTAATGACAGGTGCTGCCAAGAACAAGGACCACATAAGGGATAAAGAGTGATGAGGATGCTACTTCAGATAGGATGTTCACATGAGCCCTTTCTGAGGAGGTGACATGTGATCAGACTTTAAAGTTTATTCTGTAGGTGGTAGAGCACAGTGAAGTAATTCTACCAATATAATCAGATTTTGTGCACCAGGGAGAGACCCCTAGACTCCATGTGAACAATGTAGTAGACAGTTGAAACTAAAGTCAATAAAGAATTCCAGGCAAGATGAGATTTTAGAGTTCAGCTTCTTCATTGAAACAGAAACTGAGAGCCCATAAGAGGAAGAGAACTGGAGTCTAGCTCACCACATGAAATCCAGGGATGAGACAGACACCCTCAGGCTAAACAGTAACTAAGAAAAACTCTAGCCATCCTACATGAAAGGATAGCTCAGGGGGGCCTAAAGAAAAAAACAAAAATAAGAAATCCCCAGTTAAGATTAGTGTTTGAATGAAATTTTCAAAGCATACAAGGAAAAACTAACATCCTGAAACAAACTCAACATAGGAAATTTGGTCTAAAGGAAATGGAACTAATAGGAAAATCTGAAAGGGACTTCAACATCCTCAAAAAGATAATGAGAGCAATACAAGAGGCTGTTCTATTTGGTAAACATTGGAAAGTCCTTGAGAGAGCATGTGCATGTGTGTGCACACACTGTATGTTGGGAATCAGTCTGGCCAAGTTGAAAGACAGTATTGAAGAACCAACATAGAACAAAGCACAGTTAGATAGAGACAGTATGAAAGAGAAGCTAAGAGTCATGGAAGCCACATTGAGAAGATCCAACATACACGAATTCATACAGAATCCTAGAAGTAAAATGTAGAGAGAGTGATGATGAGGGGAGCCCTTACTCGAAAAGATAATAGTCCCAAACTTTACCAAATAAAAGAAAGACTATCCCCTTCAGATAGAAATAAGGTTTGGGGAAGAAAATTGTGAATTATCTTTTGGATAATCCAAGTTTGTGGCAGTCGTGGGACTCCTACCTGTTGATGTGTGGTACACGGCTGCCCATATGAATCTGGCCCCCCAGGAGAAGAATCTGGGCTCAAGGTGAAGGTTAGAAGTCATAACCATTAGAACAGGACCCATTTCACCTCTTGATACTTCAGTTTCTACCCAAGTACTTGCAAGAATGAAAGGAAATGAGGGAGTATTCTGATAATCAAAACACTGGATAGTCTTACCATCACCTTCATTATCCTTGTCATAAACTGTCTATTACACAGTCTCAGGATGAGAGTTTAAGAGCTAGGATTCTGGAACCACATTGCTTAGGTTCAGATCCTGACTCTGCTACTTTTTAACCATGTAACCTTGGACAAGTTACATAACATTTGTCTTAAGCCTCAATTTCCTCATCTGTACCTGTCACTTTGTGTTGTTATGAGGATTAAGTAAGTTATTACATGTAAAGCTCTTAAAATGGCACTTGGTGTGTAGTTAAATGCTCAATCAGTCTTTGTTGTTAGCTATTATCATATCTACATTTAACAGAAATCTTCAGTATCTTATCCCAGAGGAGTGACTAATGTGAAAATCACAGTCTATGAGGATAATAAACTTAGTTATCTATGCCTTCCTATAATACTCGAAGGATCTTTCTAGTTAACTGTCGACTTTTCTTTGTCCACATACAGAGTTCTGTTGCTGTTTGCGAATTGGCTGTGATGTTATTTGAACATTCAAGAACTCCAATTTCTTTCTTTGTCATATTTGAAACTTGGAAATAATTCATGGGCATATGGAATCTTCTCATGAGGGCATAGGAATGGTTCCATTTTTCTTGCTAAATTGAAACAATTTAATCTTGGGAAGATACCTATGATTATGCTTCTGTTTATATCTCTGGTTTTCTAAGAAGTACCAACATTAGCATCTTCGTGTTAGCTAGGAACCTGCCTAGAAGTAAGAATTATACCAGCCAGTTTGATTTCGGAGTACAAATGGTGGTAACATGAAAACAAAATCAATAATTAACTGTGTGATGAGTTTTTAATCCCTATTATGTTTGCCAAAGATGGGATCTTTTTCCAAATTAGCCCATCTTTCTCACATGCCACGCCATATCAGAGAGTGACCTGATAATTTACCGTTCTTTAGATGTTCTGTGAGACAGATGAACTGAGGACGTGCCAGAGGTAGAACTATCAAAGAATGGCTCCAAATCCTTGCATCCCACACATGGCTAGGAGAATCATGTTGCGGTTTTTCGTATCTGCATCACTTGAAGGAGTGCTCCCTTCTGTAGGCCAGGAGCTTTCCTGCTAGCAATGGCAGGGACTGCGCTGAGGAATCTGCCTGCAAATGAAGAGAAGGCTTTGAGGAGCACGAGGGAGAACTGTATTTCTAGAGAGAAGAGATATAAAGAAGAGCTACAGAGACTTACAAAGAATCATACACATATTCCCCATACTAGAGTTATAGGAACTTATACAGGATAGAAAGTAAACTGCAATGGTGCCAAGTAATGATGCAGTGATTATGAGTGACTTTGTTTTGAGTGGCAGAGGGTCTGTCTTGACTCTCACCTGTGCAAGTAAGCAGGACTAGATCAGAGGTCTAACTATTTTGTTAAGAATTAATGAAGTGTAAAGATCTGGGAAGAGTAGGCAGGAGAGAAAAGAAAGAAGTTCCAAGTACCCAGGCCTTTGGACACTTTGCCCTGTGCAAATATACTGGGGGCCATATAGTAACCCCCCATCCACGGGATTTTCCAGTCAAGAATACTGGAGTGGGTTACCATTTCCTTTTCCAGGGGATCTTCCCGAGCTAGGGATCGAACCCGGGTCTCCTGCATTGCAGGCAATTGCCTTACCCTCTGAGCCACCAGGGAAGCCCTATATAGTGACCAATGTCTTAGATGAACCCTGTAGACCTCATGCTGGGAGAAGAAACAAGGGTACTTTGGAAACTTAGTTCCTCACTAGCACCGTGAAACTGTCTGTCTTCTGGTCAGATGGGAAAGAAAGCACAGATGAGATCTCTTCATTGGTGAGGATTTTCAGTACTTTTTTAAAAGGCCCTTAAAGAAGTAGACTATCACTATCCTTTCAACAAACCACATAGGTCTATGTTAAAGCAAGGGAAAATTATGTATAAAAAGGTCATACATCAAACTTACAAGTTGCTAAATATGTTCTAACCTTCGACCTTGATTCATAAGGACCTGGAAGGTTAGTTTCTATTAAGAACCTCCTCCTTCAAAAAAGCATGGGGCTATACAGGGAGCTGAGAATCAAGAAGCTGAGGTTCTAGTTCCAATTGCCATGAATTAGCTACTGACCTAAAGCAAGTCTTTCAATTAAACTTCCAGTTCTAAAATTCTTTATATGACTTATCGTGATTTTGTGGCTGGACACCCCTCATCCTCTTTTGGTTGTTCCTTCAGAGCTTTAACTGAAAGAGAAGTGTGTGTCTGTGTGTCTGTGTGTGTCTGTGTGTGAGTGTGAATGTTGGAGGTTTGGGAGGTGTGTGTTTGGTAGAGGGGACTGGTGAGAACACTGAGGGCTAACAGTCAAGTTCTTACCTAGTAAACAGAACAGAAGTTGTGCTCACAACTGCCTTCCTCTCTTTTCTGAGAATTTCAGAAAACCAAACTGAGGAGCATCTTAACATAAACGAATCCAGAGGTCTGCTGCTCTTGTCTTAGGATCCTTTGCTGTCATTTGTAACTGGAGTTTCCTTACCCACTAGGAGGCACCATTGTCAAACAGCATTGATAAGGAGTCAAGAAAATGGTGACACATCAACCTTTGATACCTAGATAGGCATTAGAACAATACTCAGTTTCTAAAACTTGATCAACAATACCTTACACTACATTTCAATTTTAGAAGTGGCAAATTCTTTCAAACCCGTCCTTTTTCAAAGAATCAGAATTTCTTGTGGAAATTTCAAGAATTTAACGCAGAATTTCAGCGTTAAGAGACTTTTAGTTCAGTTCAGTTCAGTCACTCAGTCGTGTCTGACTCTTTGTGACCCCATGAATCGCAGCACACCAGGCCCCCCTGTCCATCACCAACTCCCGGAGTTTACTCAAACTCATGTCCATCAAGTCGGTGATGCCATCCAGCCATCTCATCCTCTGTCGTCCCCTTCCCCTCCTGCCCCCAATCCCTCCCAGCATCAGAGTCTTTTCCAATGAGTCAACTCTTTGCATAAGGTGGCCAAAGTATTGGAGTTTCAGCTTCAGCATCAGTCCCTCCAACTTTAGAGATTACTAAATCGAATCTCATCATTTTATTGAGGAGTCATTGTCAACCCAAGGTTGAAAGGTTAAGTAGCATGAGCTAGGTGCCACAAGCAGTTGAAGGTAGACTTGAGAACAGAACCCATAGGAAAGGGTCATTTCTCATTGGTTTTGGCTGTCTGGTGTCTGAAACCTCTTCCGGTATTTGAAGAAAATCCCATCTAAAGAGTCTTGATGAAGGACAAAGCCCACCTTCTACTATAGACGCTGAAAATGCCAGGTGTTTGCTCTCCTTGGCCGTTGGGATATGAGAATATGATACGGGTTTCATGAGTTAGAGACATCCACTCATGATGTAATAGCTACTGACAAAAAAACAAGGACCATGTGGAACTCTCAGGTAGTAGCAGGTACAATTACTGGAATAGTTGAAGTAGCACTCTGGATGGCTTCCAGCATCTAGCGTCAACAGACACAGTGGCGCAAGCTGCTGCAGCTGGTGTAGAACAGCTGCAGTGGTACCCTCGTCACATCAGTTCAGGGTTTTGTTTCTGACAGCACAGCACCAGTCTTGATTTCGCAGGCATCTCTACCACTCTGAGCAATCCAGTGTCCTATTAATAAACTCCTTTTCTGCTTAAGTCAGCCAGAGTTGGTTTCTGTTTCTTGTAACTAACAACCTTAATTGACCCAGCATTAAAGAATAAGAATGAGTAGAGGACAGGTGGCAGAAGACATCATTCCAAGAAGGGAAGTCAGTGGCCTTGGTAAGTAGTTGTAAAATCTGTGGTTGGACTGTTCCCACTTGCACCTTAGGATATCAGTCACAGCATAGGAAGGCTGTAAGATTAGGCATGGAGCTGGTGGGTGGGGTAAAAATGGAGGGCCGGCCAAGGGTTGGGTATCCCAAGATGCCACGTTCTGGTAAGGAAATCCAAGGAACCCAAGAATTTTTAATAGATCCTAAACTTCCAGGCCCTTATGAATCAAGGTCAAAGGTTAGAATACATTTAGCAATTCTTAAGTTTGATGTATAATTTTTAAATATTTAAACATACAGCATCATGGACTTCAATTGGTATATTTGTCTCAGGCCCTCCAAATGCTCCAGGTAGGCCTAAACTAAGGGAGGCCACACATGTGGGTCAAAACAACTTTGAATCTGTACCCTGCTGTGTGGTTTAGTCACTCAGTCATGTCCAACTCTTGTGATCCTATGGATTGTAGTCCACCAGGCTCCTCTGTCCATTGGATTCTCCAGGCAAGAATACTGGAGTGGGTATTCTTTCCCTTCTCCAGAGGATCTTCCCAACCCAGGAATCAAACCTGGGTCTCCTGCATGGCAGGCAGATTCTTTACTGACTGAGCCACCAGGGAAGCTATTGCTTCCCTGCTGGTCCAAGGCAAAGTTGTGAGGTAGAACAGTGTGTGCAATGTGCTCTGTCTTCCTCTTGATGATCATGACCTTTCCCTTCCTTTGGTGCTCTCTCTCTCCTTGTGTCTACCCACGCTCAGTTGAAGAGTTTCTTGGTACATCCGTTCCTTCACAGAATTGTGAGCCAGTACCCTTCAAATGTTACCTAACCTGCAGCACCCACCAGTGGTAGTCTTGATTTTAGACACTACTAAACATGCAGACCCACAAAATACCTCAGACCACCCTTGGCATTCGATCCATTTAGAAGGATACAGGACAAAAAATACTGCTTGCCAGCCAGGCAGTGCCAGGCATTTCTCTTCAAAGGAGTCCTTTCAGCAGGACATGCAAAGTACAGTAAATATAATAGGAAAAGAAGGATTTTTAAATAGTGTTGAGGAAATGCATTAGCAATTCAGATGTCAGTTTAGATCTCACCCCTCCCCCCAAAAAGAAAACCACAGAGTTTATATAAACAAGTCAAGTCATAGGAAAGCTAGCAAAAAAAATTACGACTTCAAAGGACTGAGATTCACAAAGGAAAACATCAATAGATTGAGCTAAAATTGAAAAAACTAGAAAATTAATTTGCTTCAATATTGACATATAAAAGGGTTACATTCTACTGAACACAGATAAAGAAAACTCACCCCAATGGAAGGGAAGGTATTAAGCTTCATATACAAATGGGCAGGGACAGTTCCCACCAAAATAAATGCAGCTTGTACATAGACATACAGGGATACGCTCAGTCATTTTAATGTACTTGATCATATATCAAAATTGCTTTTTAAGCAACTCCCATTGCAGGAGTTCCTTCTCCACTGAAATGGTGAAGGTTTCTATATACTTCCATGTTATAATTAATAAGCCTGTGTAAATACCTTCTCTGGTCCCTGTCTGTTCATATGAAAGAATGTAATATTGTACCTTAATTTTCAACATAGATGGGAGAGGAGCACTTGGCTCCAATTATGACCCCTTGAGTATTTCCACAATCTCCTCCAAACCCACCTAACATGTTGACTCATTTTCTAGTGCTCCCGGCTTTATTGTTGTTGAGTTGTCAGAAAAAAATGCCTTGAAATACTGCTCTCCTCTTAACTACCTTGTAGTCTCCACCACGCCCCCTAGCTCACTTTCTGTCATTCTCATGGCTCCACTTTTCCCTCTCCCCTCTACTTTTCTTCAAGACCCATCTCAGAAGCTGCCAACTCCACAAATGCTGTCTGAATCCCTCCAAGACACACCCTTTCCTTCCATCGAAATTCTAATATGCAGTGTTCTAACTCCTCCCCCAATTAACTTAGTTTAGGTGGGTGAAAGTGAAAGTCGCTCAGTCGTGTCTGACTCTTTGTGACCCCATGGATATAGTCCATGGAATTCTCTAGGCCAGAATACTAGAATGGGTAGCCTTTCCCTTCTCCAGGGGATCTTCCCAACCCAGGGATCAAACTCAGGTCTCCCGTACTGCAGGTGGATTCCTTACCAGCTGAGTCACCAAGAAAGCCCAAGAATACTGGAGTGGCTAGCCTATCCATTCTCCAGCGGATCTTCCTGACCCAGGTACCGAACCAGGGTCTCCTGCATTGCAGGCAGATTTTTACCAACTGGGCTATCAGGGAAGCCCATTTTAGATGGGGAAAGGACTTTTTAAAAAAAGATCGTGTGTCCATGACTCCTCTCTCTTTCAGAAATGAATTCACTGACAACAAGTATTTGTGAATATTCATCAGTATGTGGGATATTATGCAGTAATAAAAGGCTTGTTTATGCCCTCACATTATTTATAGTCAAACTAGCAAACCAGTCAAGTGCCTATCCATGAAATAAATAATAATAATAACTGGCAATATAGTTCTAAGTGACCACAGAGAGGCACAGATTCTTAGGGCCCTAAGAGATCGGTAGAGGAAATGTTTGGGAGCTGGAAAAGGCAGGCTGGCTTGTACAAAGTTGGTGAAGAGCATCAACATAAGCGTAGGAGAGAGAGAGGTGGAAAAGTGGAGAGAGGACATTTCCAGCAAGATCATAAAGCATAAAAGTATTGGGAAAAGATGATGGGACATTTGTAATGACATCAAGACAGTACCACAAGAAAAGCCCTGAATTAGAAGAAAATAAAACAAAGTCGTGGGTTTTTCTAATCAATAGAGATTGATGTGTGTATGCAAGGATTAAAGCATCTATCAGCAAACTTACATATAAAGAATTCTTTTAAACTGTTATCAACAATAAAGTATTTATATGTATCACCTGGGAGGATGGAAATGGAGGCTCTGCATTTCGAAGATCCCACTAGGTGGTTCTAGAGCATGGGGCCTCCACAACACCATGAAAATATGATTGTTCTCCAGAGCCCTCCTTCATACTATGATCTTACCTTCTTAGCTATAATCTCTTGTCTTCCATTAAATGACTCAGAACCTTGAGCAGAAGTTAGAAGTTTCCCTCTTTGTAAACTGAACATTTGGGTGCATGGTCTCTAAAGTCAAACTGCCTGAATTTAAATCCTGGCTCTGCCACTTATTAGCTATGTGATGTCTTAGGCAAGTTGCTTGATGTCTGCTGTTTCTCAGTTTTCTCATAAGTGAAATAAGGGCGGTAAAAATACTTAACCTCATAGACCTCTTGTAACTATTAAATGAATTAGTGCATGTAAAGCACTTAGAAAATACCTGTCACATAGTAAGCACTCAATAAATCCTAGCTTTATTAGAACAAAGCAAGATTATTTGCTTTTGAACTGTATATAAAAGAAATCATGCAGTTTATGTTTTATCTTTAAGATTTAGCCAAATTTTTGTGTACCTATAGCTAATTTCTTTTGATCGCTATTTAATAGTCTATTTTGTAAATATATTAATATTTTATCCATTCTACTACCAATGGACATTTGGATTGTTGACATCTAGGGACTATTGTGAATAGTACTGCTATGAACATTCAGGTCCACAGAAGCACATATTTATTTGAAGAGACTGTCTTTGCCCAATATTCTTCAGTTACTTTTTTGTCCTGTATCTAGCATCCATATATATGTGTGTGTGTGTGTGTGTGTGTGTGTGTATCTGTTTCTAGGCTTGCTCTTTTGTTCTACTATCCTGTTTGTCTATCCTAGTGTCAATAGTGTACAGCTTTAATTATTAAGCTTTGTATTATAAAATTTTGAAGTAGAGCAAATCTTCCCACCATATTGTTCTCCCAAAATACCTTGAATCTTCTTGTCCTTTTGCATTTCCATATACATTTTAGATTCTGCTTAACAGTTTCTAATATGATACCTGTTGGGATTTTGATTGGAATTCCATTGAATTTACGCTTTAACTTGGGAAAGATGAGCTGTTTACAATACTGAGTCTTCCAGTCTGTGAACAAGATAATTTTTTCTCCATTTATTTTAGTTGTTTAATTTCTCCTAAAAAAAATCATACTCTTCTCTCTAGAGACCCTATACATCCTTTTACTTGATTTATTCCTACGCTCTTTAATGAAAAAATTTTTTTTAATTTCATTTGTTTTATGACAATTTTGCTAAATTCTGATTAATTTTCATTATTCCTTAGATTATTTTGAATATTCTGCATATACACTTATACCATCTGTAAATAATGATGATTTGTTTCTCCCTTTTCAATTCTTATACATTTCATCTCTTTATCTTGCCCTTACTGCTCTGGCTAGAACCTTCACAATATTGTTAAATTGTTGGAGTGGACATTTTTGCATTCTTTTTTTTTTTTTTTTTTTTTTTAGGTATACCTGTTTTTTATTTTTTATTTTTTTTATAGTTGGAGGCTAATTACTTCACAACATTTCAGTGGGTTTTGTCATACATTGATATGAATCAGCCATAGATTTACACGTATTCCCCATCCCGATCCCCCCTCCCACCTCCCTCTCCACCCGATTCCTCTGGGTCTTCCCAGTGCACCAGGCCCGAGCACTTGTCTCATGCATCCCACCTGGGCTGGTGATCTGTTTCACCATAGATAGTATACAAGCTGTTCTTTTGAAACATCCCACCCTCACCTTCTCCCACAGAGTTCAAAAGTCTGTTCTGTATTTCTGTGTCTCTTTTTCTGTTTTGCATATAGGGTTATCGTTACCATCTTTCTAAATTCCATATATATGCGTTAGTATGCTGTAATGTTCTTTATCTTTCTGGCTTACTTCACTCTGTATAACGGGCTCCAGTTTCATCCATCTCATTAGAACTGGTTCAAATGAATTCTTTTTTTAAATCCATAGTTTTATTAAATGTTTTTTCCTTTTATTGAAGTGATCATTATTTTTTCTTCCTTAATCTATCTCAGTGTACAGAATTCTATTAATTGAATTCCAAATGTTAAAACAGTTTTGCATTCCTTTGGTAAACCCATCTTGATCCTGTTAAGTTTTTCAATATAGCTCAGTATGGTTTCGTTTGGCTTATTTGCATCTATGTTCATTAGTGAGATTGCCCATTAATTTTCACATGCTGTCCTTAACAGGTTTTATATCTAGTTTAAGCTAACTTCATAAAATGAATTGGAAACTGTTCCTGCTTTTCATTTATTTTATTTCTCCTCACAGTGTTCAGTAGAACTTGTGAGAAATGCCATCTAGGCCTAGAGTTTTCTATGCCAGAAGGTTTTGAATTACTATTTCAGTTCCTTTAATCAGTAAAGAATTATTTAGGTTTTCTAATTCTGTATGTGTTTTGATGAGTTTTATTTTTCTGGAAATTTGTCCATTTCATATAAATTTTCAAATTTGTGGCATAAAGTTTTGATATCTTTTTAATGTCTGCAGTATATAGAATATCTCCTTTTTCATTCTTCATACAGGCTGCTTTATATGTCTATTTTTTAATTCAGGCTTGCCCAAAATTTATCATTTCATGAGGAACAACTTTTAACTTTGTTAATCCTCCCAGTATCTGTTTGTTTTCCATATCATTGGTTTCTATCCTTATTTCCATCTAATTTATTTGACTTTAACTTGATGATTTTATATGACTTAATGGAGATGGATGCTTATCATAAATCTTGAACGTTTCTTCTTTTAGAATATTAATGTATGCATTTATAGCATATAAGTTTTGATGCATTGATTTTCATTATCTTTCAGTTTTAAATATTTTCTTATTTTCTAATGATTTTATTCTGAAATCTATGTAATAAAAGTATATTGTTCAGTTCTCAAAATTGGGATTTTTCTAGTTCAGTTGTATAAATCTTTTCCAAGAATATTTTTTTGCTTTGCCTTTTGCCCTGTTTTTTCTTCATTAATTTCTGCTCATTATCATTTCCTTCTATCCCTTGATTGGATTTAATTTGCTGTTCTATTAAAAAAATTTCTCCTGGTGGAATGTCACTGATTTCAACTTTTATTTTCTAATATTTTACATCAGTGTTTGTAATATTTATGTTAAATTTAAATGATTTTTAAAGTATTAAGACTGCCTTATAAATACTATTTTAACAACATACTGAAGGAATGTTTTTGCATTTTATTTTTTAGCATTTAGAACTGTTTTTAGTATGACAAAAATGGTAATACCTGTTCTTTTTTTTTTAAGTAAAAAGGAAACAAAAAATCCAGTCCTACCCATTTACTCTTTAACACTGTGTTGTACTATCCAAAAATTTCTCAATACATTTGAATGCACATATATAATGCATATGTTTGTACATCTTAATATATTATGCGTATCTTCCTATATCAATAAATATACTTCTATAGCATCATTTTAATGGCAGCATAATATCCTACTCTGTGGATTTACCACAGTTTATTTAATCATTCTCTTTTTGTTGGGCATTTAGGTTTTTTCCCACTTCTCCCTATTAAAAATAGCTGTGATAAACCCTTGTCATTAAAACTCAGCAAATAATCTGATCATTTCCCTTGGAATGAAATCTTTGGGTCAAAGGACATGCCCATTTTTAAGACCTTTGTCTAGCATTATAAAATTGTCCACTGAAAAGGTTGTATTAATGTATTTTATTTGTCATCGATGGATTACTTGATACAAGATAATTTTCTCCAGCATTGAGGAGTGTGTGTGTTGTGGGGTGGGGCTGTAGCTAGCTTTCCTTACTGGAAGATTGGACCTATGCCCCAACTTCTTTTAGCCATTTCTATATTTCTGGGTTTAATAATGGCCACACCCCAGTCTTGAAATGTAATGCCTCAATCTTGCACGAGTTTTGATATGTACTATTTTTATTCTTATTAGAAATACTAGACATGCTTTTTAATTTTCAGTGTGATTTTGCCTTTGATTCATAGGTTATTTAGCATGTATTTCTCAATTTCCAAACATTTGGGAATTTTCTAGTTATTTTTTAAATTTCTAACTTAACTATACTGTGATTAGAAAACATACTCTGCTTACAGTTCTTTAAATTTTGTTGGGTCTTAGAAATCCACTTCTGCAATATCTTGAGTTGTAATCCAAACTAGTATTTTGTGTGTGTGTGACATCACTTTTACTTGAAAGAATGACTAACAGACAAGCCACAGTTACCCAAACTTGAGTATATGGCAGACATTCAATAAAAAATGAACAAAGCGAGCTTGCTGCTTCCAGGGAAATAACTCACAGTAGTTGTTGCCAATGATGAAATTCAAATTTTTCAAGTGAAAATTAGAATTTTGGAAAACTTATATCTGCCACCATGAGTTTAACAGCTTCCCAGGGCTTAAGGCAGTGTGTGTGCATGCGTGCATGCATGCACTCAGTCGTATCCAACTCTTTGCGGCCCCATGGACTATAGCCCACCAGGCTCCTCTTTCCATGAGTTTTTCCAGGCAAGAATACTGCAGTGGGTTGCCATTTCCTCCTCCAAGGGATCTTCCTGACCCAGGGATTGAACCTGTATCTCCTGCATTGGCAGGTGGATTCTTTACCACTGAGCCACCTGGGAAGCCCCCCAGGACTTAAAGAATGTTTCTAATGTAATCAGCAGTGATTTTTAATATCATGTAATCATACGTGTCAATATTAGGAAATTCTGCATAACTCAGTGGGCCAGTGTTTTTCAAATGACTAATGCATAATGTTATAAAGTTATACACATAGAAAAAAAAAAAGTTATACACATAGGTAAAAGGTCTATTCAAAGAAAAAGAATTTAGTAGTTGACCTAGAAATTAAAGTATACCTCCTGACTTATAAATTATTGTTGTCAAGTATTTATATTTAAAATCAATCAATCTCTTCCTGGCACACCCCATCCCACCCCACTACCTACCTCTATTTCTGAGCAGTAACTATTTTATATGATCTCTCTCTCTCTCTCCAGAGAGAGACTGAGAAAATAGTTTTATACAATCATTGTTCATTTAGATTCACCTACATATTTACATTTTATGTTTTCCATGCCTTGCTGAATCTCTGAGTTTTCTTCATATTTCTTCTTCCTGAGGAATATTCTTTTACATTTCCTTCAGGGATAGGTATGCTCGTGGCAAATTATCTCAGTATTTTACTTGTCTGAATTGTTTTTCCACCTTCATTCTGTAAAGTTTTTTTTTTCTTTTTCTTTTAATTGGAGGCTAATTACTTTACAATATTGTAGTGGTTTTTGCCATACATTGACATGAATCAGCCATGGGTGTACATGTGTTCCCCATCATTCTGTAAAGATTTATTAAGTGAGAAGACAAGGTTGTATTGGCAGTTATTTTGAGACACTTTTCCACTGTTTTCCGGTTTCCACTATTGCTACTGAAAGTCAGCTATCAGTCTGTAGTCCGTTGTTTTCACTGTTTTTGAGATTTTCTATGTTTCTTTGTTTCCTGCAGTTTTCAGTGGTATATAGCTAACTATAGATTTCTTTTTCTTGCTTGATGTTTAATGGGCTTCTCAAATCAGTGGATTGGTATCTTTAATCATCTCTGGGTAATTATCAGTTATTATATTTTCAGTATTGTTTCTGCTCCATTTTCTTTTCACTTTTTAAACTTCATTGAAATATATGCTGACTTTCAAAGTAATCTTTTACATTTCTTAATCTCACCTTTATTTTTTCCATGTTTTGTCTCTCCTTGCTTCAAGCTGATTATTTTCTAGTTCACTAATTTTCTCTTTGACTATCTAATCTGTTCAAATTCTTAATTTTTATGCTTTTCTATTCTTAAATTTCTTCTTGCTGCTTTCCCAAATCTATAGTGTCACTTTTGATTATTTATTTCTTACTGAATATTTAAAATTCAGCTTTTTTCTCCATGCTAAGCATTGGGGTTTTCCTATGCTACTGATAAGACATACCAGAATATATTGTATACTGCAATTTTCAAAATGCAACTCTTTATGTTTCCAGCCTGGAATATGAGATATTTTGTCAGAGCCTTACCCCTTGGTGGACTCTTCTGTGGTTTGTGAGAAGAATAGCTCTTTCTGTCCTCTTGGATCATGCTGTAAGGCTGCATCTGACTGTCACTTCTCTAGAGTTCCCCAGAAGTGAAACCTCTTGCCTCCACAGCTGCCTTCTTTCCATAACCCCTCCATATCCCCAGGGCAGAAGCAGCTCCTGCTTCCCTCTTTGAGTTCTAATCCTTTCTCTGTTCTCATAGGTAGTTTTTCACTGTTTATGCTGTTAATTTGTTTAACACTTAAAAAAATTTTATTGGGCTGGCCAGAAAGTTTGAGTTTTTCCATACCCAATATTTCATCTAGATTTTGTAGTTGTTTTTATCACCTTCAGGGGAAATGCTGATCAGAGAAATCTGGCTTTGATCTGTTCTTTACAGTGCTCCTCAAAGAATAGAAATTCTAGTCTACCAGTCATTTACCACTCTATAATGAGATAAGAACAGAAATTGAGTATAAATATCTAGAAAGTGTTAGAATAATTTATGTTGCTGTGAAATCACAGCATATGGTTTTGTATATTGTAAAAAATGTATTGGTTCTTAATATACTAGAGTGTGTGTGGGGTGGGGGGGCGGTGAAAGGTAGTCCTTCATCACAGTTGGGCTTCCCTGGTGGCTCAATGGTAAAGAATCCACTTGCAATGCATGAGACACGAGTTCAATCCCTGGGTCAGAAGGATCCCCTAGAGAAGGAAATGGCAACCTACTGCAGTATTCTTGCCTGGGAAATCCCATAGACAGGAGCCTGGCGGGTCTGTGGGGTCACAAAAGAGTCAGACATAACTTAGCAACTAAACCACCACCATCATCACAGTTAATTTGAGAAGCACTTCTTCATACAAGAAGGTACTAGTCTCCTACAAGCCTTCTCTTTCTCTGCTTTTATAGAATACATTGTAGAGGAGAGAAAACTTTCTGTATACTTTTATATTAAGTACCTGGGGCCTGCAAATTAAACAGACAAATGGCAAATTAACAGGAGAAAAGATTTTCATTTGCACATGGTGGGCGGTAGGGAGCAGGCATACTCACAGGAAAAAGTGAAACCCACAGAGACCCAGAGGCTTATATACCATTTTAACAAAGAGTAAAAGTGAAGACACTAGACAAAGGAAGGAGGGGGGAGTTTGGGTATCTAGGGTTGGAAGTAAATTGTAGGAAGGTAATCAGAAAATATATGGTAAAAAAGAGTTATTTAGTAAGGTTTGTTACACAGGTAAGAGTGGTTTTCTTATTCCTGATACATGAGAGGGGAACACCTTTACAAAAGGAAATTTCTGTCACTTTAATAAAGGGAAATTAATGTCCCATTTTTAGGCAGAATGGAGGAGAGTAGAGTGTTTTCCTGTATGTGCTGATTTTCAGTTGCCTTCAACTCAAAATAATCCTCTGCTAAAGTGGCATATTTGGGGCTGGAATATTTTGATCCCTTCCACATACTTACAGCCATACCTTGTCCCTCTAGACCTGTGATCTCTTTTGTTTGTTTGGAGCATTTGTTTTTGGATAATTTTTAAATTTTTTATAAGTCATGCATGTTTATTACAAAAGTTTTAAAATTCAGATAGATGAAATGAGGGGCAGTTAAGATCATTCTTAATCCCACCACTTTTCACAATTCAGAGTAAACATCCCATAGTTTCTCTCTGTATTTAGTATAGAAACATTCCCCATACTCTTCCATAGCAGGATTTCTTCTCTCTCTCATTTCGTTCCCTCAGAATGGAACCAACTAAGGAAATTCAGAGCATGCATGTTGAAGCTTCTTGGCAGCCTCAGAAACACCCTAACATGGGAAGCCAAAGAGAAAACCAATAAGAGAAGGCTTATAATTGTTTTTAAAAGCATGTTATCAAGTAAAGTTTGTCAAGAATTAAGACAGTGAACTTTTTGTTCAAGATTAATATACTGGGATTGTATGTTTTATGAATATGTATATTTTAAGTTTCTATGATGAGTAAAATTTACATAAAAGTATTTTTAGCTCTTATTTCTATATCTCATAAAATTTTAAATTAATGGATTGCCTTTTACTTTAATATCAATTAACATTACAAATAACTAACCAAATAGCTTTAATAATAGAAAAATTACTTTCACAGTAATGGCTTACTTTCAGACTAAAACCTCAAAGAGCATGCATGCTTGTTTTAAACATTACATAGGCGATTTTGTTTGGTGCCCGTGGTTATGAACCATGGTATTAAAAAGTGTATAATAGCCAAAAGATCCCATTTATAATAGCAACTAAAAATATAAAATGCCTCTGGGTGGGGAACCCAATAATCAATATTTGGAACCAATGTGAAGAAAACCTTAAAATTCTAACTCAGAGACATAAAAGGAAATGGAGATGCATATCATATTCACAGATGAGAATGTTAGGAAAATGTTAATTTCTACTTGTTAATCTATAAATATAATACTATTTCAGCAAAATATTTTTTAAAAACTTTTTAGTGTTTGAGAAATTGATTTTAAATTTCAGCTGGGAGAAGAAAAATCTCATAGGAAAATGTTAGCAAAGAGTAATAACGAAATGAGACTTATTTTGCCAAATATTAAAATAGATACTATTGCAGAATTAAAAATGGTATCAGACTAGATACCAAAATAGTGGAAAAGAGTAGAAACCTAAAAATAACTTCGTATGTGTGTATGCATATGTAGAAATTGTCATTTCAATTACTAGTATTTTCACATATGTCCAGGAAAATGAATCGATTCATGCTGGTAACTGTAGCCCAGGGCAGTAAGTGATTTCCAGTTATTTCCCACTGACTGGTTCCCTCTTTAAGTATTTGCCTCTCACCACCTTACTACCTTCTCCCACCCTTGAGATTTTTCCCCCTTTCAGATCCCTCCAAAAAGCCTTCCTCTGGCTCTAAGGATTCTTATTGTTTTATGATGCAATCAGTTTAGCTCTCTCCTTTGCCCAACTCTTCTCTCATCTAAGATGCATCGTGCTTATCCTCACGTTTCGCAATTAAAAAGGAAAAAGGCTAAACAAAGCTATAATTCCCTCACTATGTGTTTTTAGTCTTCACAAATGAACCATCCAAGCTTAAACTGCAGCCAGCTTTAAAAATAGTGCTTTTCTTCTCCCCACAACACAAAGAAATGAAAAATATTCAGCCTCTCTAGTAATCAAGGAAATGTAAATGAAAGCATTTATGGGTGACTTTTTTTCCTCCTATCTGATTGGCAAAGATTAAAAAGAATAATCATCCTAGGAGAGCCAAGCAAGGTAGAGGAAAGAACACTTTCACACTCGGTAGTTGCGGAGTAAATTGTTGAAAGTTTTCCAGTAGTATATGTATCAAAAGCATTCTTTTCTATGCCTCTTGACCTAGCAACTCTGCTTGTAGGACTGTTACAGGTGATCAGGGTTGTTCACATAGATGCATGATCACATTCATCTGGGCTTTATTTCTGATGATGCAAAATAGGCCCTGCCATACTTCAGAGTAGACTGAGCCATCATAAAAATTAGTTTAGAAAAGAATCCTATTGAACATTGGAAAAAGTTCATTGGCCGTGAAATGAAAACTAGGTAAAATTGGTAAAGCTTTGTATAAACGTGAAAGTATTTTCATATAATATGGTCAACTATTCATTAAATATTTACTGTGTGCCTAGTATTCTGTCAGGTTTTAGGTGGGAATATGTTGAAAGTATAAAATATACTTGTTCTTTTAGAATTTCATGCTACGTTTGAACTGTTGAGCTTGAATATGTATATTTGTTCCTTGCACACTTAGTAGGTGTAGCTGTAGATAATGGAAAGAGCATTGAATATAGGTAGGGATTTGGATTCTGTCCCTGTCACATACATGTCTACTCACTTAGACAAATTATTTGAGAACATGAAGAATGCTGACCTCTTGGGGTGATAGTAAGAGTGAAGGGAGATAAAACAAGGACTGCTTTCCATAATGCTTGATGAATAGTAATATTAGTAATGATTATTAATTAATTAGTTATTGGAGTTCCCTGGTGATTCAGTGGTTAAGAATCTGCCTTGTAATGCAGGGGACACGAGTTCCATCCCTGGTCGGGGATGCCCCGACCTACAATGCCCCACAACGTTTTGGCAACAAAGGTCCGTGTAGTCAAAGCTATGGTTTTTCCAGTAGTCATATACAGATGTGAGAGCTGGACCATAAAGAAGGCTGTGGTTGTTGTTCAGTCACTCAGTCATGTTGCACTCTTTGCAACCCCATGGACTGCAGCAAGCCAGGCTTCCCTGTCCTTCACTGTCTCCTGGAGTTTGCTCAAACTCATATCCATTGACTCAGTGATGCCATCCAACCATCTCATCCTCTGTTGCCCCCTTCTACTCTTGTCCTCAGTCTTTACAGCATCAGGGTCTTTTCTAATGAATCAGCTTTTTGCCTCAGGTGGCCAAAGTATTGGAGTTTCAGCTTCAGCATCAGTACTTCCAATGGATATTCAGGGTTGATTTCCTTTAGGATGGACTGGTTTGATCTCCTTGCTGTCCAAGGGATTCTCAAGAGTCTTCCCTAGCACCACAGTTCGAAAGCACCAATTCTTCAGCACTCAGTCTTCTTTATGGTCCAACTGTAACATCCGTACCTGACTACTGGAAAAACCATAGTTTTGACTAGATGGATCTTTGTTGGCAAAGTGATGTCTCTGCTTTTTAATACACTGTCTAGGTTTGTCATAGCTTTCCTTCCAAGGAACAAGTGTCTTTTAATTTCATGGATGCAGTCACTGTTTGCAGTGATTTCAATGTTAAGATGGTTATAATGTCCTTTATAATTGGTATCTTTTTCATCAGAAGAAGGAGATTTAAATAATTTATTATAATATTTAGCTGTAAGTCAACTAAAAACTTACTTACAGTATATTCACTTTCAATGTTTTCTTCCTGAAATTTTCTCTTTCCTTATATTCTTTTTCACATCTCTCTACAGTATGGATGGAGCAGATCTGTGTTTTGAAATCGTAAAACGAGCTGATGCTGGTTTCGTATACAGTGAAGCTGTCGCCAGGTATGTAATTTGTATCAACTTCCCAAAGTAAAGGTAGAAGTAAAAGGGAGATGACAAGGAAATCACATGAAGTGTCCTGCTCTTTGAATGACAAGCAGGAAAGGAGCATCTCTTAATGTGCGTTAGTAGAACCAAAGAGTGACCAGAAATGCAAAATATTAAACAGTGAATTTATTTATATGGATTTAGAATTTAACATCACCGCTGCTGTCTTTTCCATTTCTGATGACTTTTATACAAGGAGGAATTTGATAGGTCAGGAACTATGTAGAAGGAAACTTGGGGTTTTTTTGATGTGTTTTTGATTTTTGCTTTTTAGCAGATGTGCCTCCTTAGTTCTTCAGTTTGCCTTTTAGTGATAGCAGATTGTATTGTGACCAGTTAATCTGAGAAAGAGCATGGAACAGCAGAACAACAGAAATAACAGCACAGTTTTTCTGCTGAATATATTGGATCTCCCAATCAATCACTGTAGTCATCATTGTTCCAAGTGGAGGAGTTCCTACTCAAAATAAGGATTTAATATGAAAAATCACAGGAGCCATGCACTGGGTCACTTGCCTATAGATTTGGAGAAGTACATCTTTCTGCTTTGGTGACTCTCAATCATATCATAAATACCCGCTCCAATAAGTTGCCTTTTTAATATACGGGTTACAGCAACCCTCTTTAGTCACTAACCATGTTATGTTAAAGGGTTCAAACCTATAGGGATTTATTAAAACTTTCTACCATTTGGGAAACAGTTACCATTAAATGATTATAACATTCTCTCTCCTACCATTCTTTCTATAATTATGGCACAATGGACAGATATGGCTGAAAACAGCTTAGAGACTACTACCCCCATGCAACTCTAAGCTCAGAGTGACTTGACTTTCTTCAAATTCTTTGCACAGTTTTCTCCTGACTGAGCAGCAAGGGCCCCCATTTCAGGAGGTGGAGCAGCCGTAACTATAACACAAGATGAAGAATATACTAAATTTTAGGTAGCTGCTATTTTCTACTCCTGGAGCTAGGGGGAGGAAGCAAATGAAAGTTTATATATATTAGCTTTAGTTCCTTCTTTTAATTCCTGATTTATTCATGGTAGAACTGAGGCCAAATATCCTTTTTTATTTTGTGCCATGTTCACTAAAAGTGTATTCTAGGGTTTTCTTTTTTTTAGTCCCATTTTGCTTTTGTATTCTTACCACAATTAAAAGTTTTTATTTTGTATTGCATTTTAGAATTAAAAAACATTCTTTAATAATCAATGCTATCTTGATTTTTCTTATGGCATAGTGGTATGCCACTTTCTTCTACTAAGTGAAACCCTCAGATTTTGCATAGCATTATTCATATTTATTTCTTCAAGAATTAGAGTTTTGTATTTTTCTGTATTGTTATCTTTCAACAGCAGCATCAAATAGGGAAAACTAAAAATTCTGGATGTTGATTTTATAAAACAGTGAAACTTGATGGAGGAAGATGACTTTTTCCTTTTTGAACCACAAAGACACTGGAATACCTGGCAGATAGGCTGTTGGAGTTGATGTTAAACCACTATGCTTTTACTCTGTTCCATACTTATCCATTACTTTGCCAACAAAGTCGGTCTAATCAAAGCTAAGGTTTTTCCAGTAGTCATGTTTGGATGTGAGAGTTGGACTATAAAGAAAGCCAAGTTTATATGGACTATAAAGAGTGCCGAGGAATTGATGCTTTTGAACTGTGGTGTTGGAGAAGACTCTTGAGAGTCCCTTGGACTGCAAGGAGATCCAACCAGTCCATCCTAAAGGAAATCAGTCCTGAATATTCATTGGAAGGACTGATGCTGAAACTGAAACTCCAATACTTTGGCCACCTGATGTGAAGAACTGACTCATTTGAAAAGACCCTGATGCTGGGAAAGATTGAAGGTGGGAGGAGAAGGGGACGACATAGGATGAGATGCTTGTATGGCATCACCAACTCAATGGACATGAGTTTGAGTAAACTCTGGGAGTTGGTGATGGACAAGGAGGCCTGACATACTGCAGTCCATGGGGTCACAAAGAGTCGGACACAGCTGAGCGACTGAACTGAACTACTCATTCCTATTACTTTTCTTTAGCTTTGAGCCTGTCTCTGCCACTGTGCTAGGTGTTAGAACATGAAGAATACCAGTGTTGTAGAGATGATGTCATAGAGTGAAATGACTGGAGGTCTCTCACAATCTTGAGATTTATAGGAAAGTTAGATGTTTATGTACATCAAGATGAAAGTCTGTTGATTTTAAAAATCTACCTGTATTGCTGTTAAAATGGTGATTTTATGAAAGGAACTTACCAGAATGGACCAAAGAAAAGAGTAATATTGGGATCAACAAATGACACTGCAAAGAGAGAGATTTGGCAAAATTTATTAAAACCCTTCCTAAAAATGACAATAGGGAGGGACCTCAGAAAATATGATTAGGTATGTCCCCTATTGCAGAGTACCAGTGACCATGTAACCAAGGGCACACAGATCCTTCCTTTGGTTTAGAGCGTTCAACCAGATGACTTCTACCTTCCTTCTCTCTGATCCTATGCTCCATTGTTGGGAAATGCAGCTTGTATCATTTGTTCTAGTGAGACCAAGTGAAAGGCAACTCAGACACCAAGTAATCATACTGATAGTGTTGTTTTTCTCCAGCTGGCTGATCTTCAAGAGGAGTAGCAAAGTGTGACATGAAAGAAAACTGTGTTCAGTCCTTACAACCCAATTACTGATTACCTCTGTTTTTCAGAGGTGGTGAGTTGTGGAGTAAACTAACACACAGGATCAGATTATCAAATCAAACTCTCACAAATCAGAGAGATATTCTTCCCTAGCACCAGGCTTTACTGAACAATTGTAAGGATACAGCCAATCAAAAGACCCAGCTGAAGCTGAGAGAGATCTGGGCCTTTTCAGGGCAGCTCTTCACTTCTTCCTGCATCAGAAAAGCACTGCTGGCCCAGAATAGATGAGGTCTCTACATGAGGTCTGTGAGATTCCACACATGGAGGGGAGCGTTTCAACTATGAAGCATCTCCATTGGAGAGTGGTATAGCTTACACGCCATCCTCCATGAAGCCAATGATGCCTCAGGGATCCTAGGTTCTGTTTATGATAAGCAGTCCTTAGCCAGGGACATTCTGTTAAGGGAATTCCAGAGATAAGCTTTCTTCAGCCTTTATTTTAAAGTTTGGAGAATGAAAGATCCGGATAGAAAAAAACAAAATTAAATAAATACTAACCAATAAATAATGCTAAGTATATTGCATTTCTGTGTCATGGCTGGTTGGGAAGGAAAGGGGGGACAATGAGAAAGGAAGATAGTAGGAAGTAAATGACAGGTATGTAGGGAATAAAATTCAGAGGAAGAGAAGATGAAAAAGACCCTGAAAGAAAAAGAGAAGCAGTAGGATTACAGAAGAAGAACTTTAGAACTGAGAGAATGAAATTGAAGTAAGTTCTCAAGTAATACTGAATGAACTGCTCTTGTCACACCCAGTGGCTAGTTGACCCTGTTAGCACTTTTAAATGCTGACTCCTCCTCTGTTCTTCTCCTGAGCCCAGTGCAGAGCCTCAGTGGACTCTGCTGGCCTTGTGAGGAGTTTGATTTTCCTAGGACTTCAGCCCAGAAGAAATCTGCTTTGTTCAGGGATGCCCCATCTAATACTTGATTATGTTGCAAAAAGAAATTGTAGGCATAAGGGGGTTCTCTCTTGTTTGTTCTTAGAGCTAAATGGAAATAAGACAGCTAACCAGCCTCTGCTGGCAGATGAAAGGCTCCCACCCCTTGAGTTAGAATTCTTTGTGTCCTTCTGAGCACTGCTCACTTCATAGCAATCCAGAGTAACTAAGTAAAATTAACTGAGTGTCAGAGAACTGTTATTTATTTTTGTCATATTTTAAGGTTGAACTTTTAGTTTGCAGAGCTATTTTACCTATGAGTTGTGTGAATGTGTGAAAATTCCTTTGACTTAGATATCTTAGAAAATGTAGAACACATTATTTCTTCATAAAGCTCATAACCTTATGCGTCTGCCAACTTTTTCATTACTAAGCTGTGCATTCCACCAATCTTGTCTACTGAAATGAAAAGTGTCTGTGGGCAGCGAGTATGAAGGTGGGAGTTACAAACTAGGGACAATGTATATTAAGTTTTAAAAATAAAAGATTTTTTTACAGTTCTAGATTTCTTTTGTTTTTCTACAGTCATTACATGAGGCAGATACTGGAAGCTCTACGCTATTGTCACGATAATAACATAATTCACAGGGATGTGAAGGTAAGTCATTTTTATTACTAACTAATATTTGTGAATAGAAACTGACTTATAGCAATGATAGTAATGAGAAATTTTTCTTTAATGTTTTTATGAAGAACATCTTAAAGTTAATTTTACTTACAAATAAAAATTTGTTGAACTCGTTTATATTTGGAAAGTTGTAGTAATTCTTAATAGGAGCAATTTTTTATCATTTCCATTTCCTTATTTTTATTAAAATGTACATGCATTCTAAAATTCCATTATTCTTTCTTTGCCATTGTGTGTGTGTATAAGAGAAGTGTGAAAATCCAGTAAATAGGAAGAACAAACAATATGCTGCACTAAGTTAATTGAGGGGAAAATGAGGATTTGGTTGATATAGGAATAGTTCATCACACTTACATTTCTGTAATGTTGCAATGTAGAATAGTCAGCATTTTATTTTCTTTGCAGAGAGTTTTGAAACGTAGTCTGAAGTCATAAATTATAATACAGTTTGTACCCTTAGGAATATGAATATTACCATTATTCAGTCTTTATGCCTGTTTGATCCCAGTATCAATTCATGAGAACTGTCAGTTCCTGGCTCATTATGGTGTCAGGCAGAACATGGAAGCATGAAAGAAAGGAAGACATGGCCCTCCTCCTCATGCCTACCCCTTTTCAAGGCCTTGAGTCGCTAAGAGCCCCTGCAATCTCTCTGGCCCTGTTGTCCACTTTCACATGCTCCTATTTTGTCACTGGTTTCTCTCTAACCTATAGCATCCATAGGTACAGTGCTCTTCTTCTCTCAAGAAATATTATCAAAGGCCTGGCTTCTTCAGTGGATTTTAATGGTAAAGAAAATTAAGTAGAATTTAATTAAATTTTCTATAACATCTGAGAAATTTTAGCTGAAATTCTGGTGGTTAAAAGCTGAGAGAAAGCATGAGCAATTCCAAACCAATCTAGTGGAATGTTATAATAGCAATGAAAAATCATTGGAGAAATGTACAAAATACACATTAGTGTAAATTAGTTGTAAAATATCTTATTCTTTTCAAATGTGGTGATAGGAAAGCGATATTGTTATTATCTCCACTCAACATTTTAAACAACTCGGTGGATACATAGCACTTTTATAAGCAAGTATTCTTCAGTTATGCAAACAAAGAGAGGGAGAAGTATAGAAAGATAAGGAGGATGGGGAATGGTCAGTGATTGCAATGTGCCGTATTATTTTTTTGCATTTAATTAATAGAATAAAATGCATATATACAGCATGAACTATATCTCCATAAATGACAATCTGCGGGAGTTCCCTGGTGGTCCAGTGGTTCAGACTCCACACTTCCACTGCAGAGGGCGTGGGTTTGATACCTGGCTGGAGAGCTAGGATTCTGCATACCACGCAGTAAGGCCCCCCAAAAAAGATCGTTTGAAAAGTTAAAATATGTAAAACAGGGGGCTTCCGTGATAGCTCAGTGGTAAAGAATCCACCTGCCAATTTAGGAGGCATGGTTCTATCCCTGGTCCAGGAAGATCCCACATGCCGCAACTACTGAGCCCATGCACCATACAACTAAGCCCATGCACCACAATTACTGAGCCTGTGCTCCGGAGCCCACTTGCTGCAGATGCTGAAGCCCATCCGCCCCAGAGCCCGTGCTCCGCAACGAGAGAGGCCACCGCAGTGAGACACCCGCACACTGCAGCTGGAGAACAGCCTGCGCAGCAACGAAGACCCAGCACAGCCAAAAATAAATAAATACAATTTTTTAAAATATGGAAAACAAATTCTGAGTTCATGTAGTAGCATTGTGTTAAAGACTGTTGCTCAAGAGGCAATTTTTTTAAACTGAGATATAGTTAACGTTTCAAGTGAGTGAAAGTGAAGTCACTCAAGTCGTATCCAACTCTTTGCGACCCCATAGACTGTAGCCTACCAGGCTCCTACATCCATGGGATTTTCCAGGCAAGAATACTGGAGTGGGATGCCAACGTTTAGCATTATATTAGTTTCAGGTATACAACATAATGATATATGTATATATTGTGACATGATCACCACAGTAAATCTAGTTACTCTGTCACCATGCAAATGTACAATATAATAATATTGACTAGTCACCAGGCTGTACATTACATCTCATGACTTATTTATTTTTGTGATTGGAAGTCTGTACCAGTTACCCCCGTCACCCATTTTGTCCCTCCAACCCTCTTTCTCTCTGGCAACCACCATTCTGGTCTCTGTCTGTGAGTTTTGTTTGTTTATTTGTTTTGATTTTGAGATTCAGTGTATGACTGAAATCTTATTTGTCTGTCTCTATCAGACTTACTCAACATAATACCATCAAGGTCCATCCACTTTGTCACAATGGCAAGAGTTCATTCTTTTTTATGACTGAGTAGTATTCTGTTGTGTGTGTGTAAGTATATACATATATACACTCACACACACTGTATCTTTGTTCATTTACCTGTCAATGGACACTTAGGTTGTTTCTATCTTGGCTAATGTAAATAACGCTGCAGTAACATGGGGGTGCATACATCTTTTTAAAGTAGTGTTTTTGTTTTCTTCAGATAAGTACTCAGAAGTCAAATTGCTCAATCATTTGGTAGTTCTTGTTAAAAGTGAAAGTCGCTCAGTCGTGTCCAACTCTTTGCAACCCCATGGACTACACAGTCTGTGGAATTCTCTAGGCCAGAATACTGGAGTGGGTAGCCTTTCCCTTCTCCAGAGGATCTTCCCAACCCAGAGTTCAAACCCAGGTCTCCCACATTGCAGGCAGATTCTTTACCAGCTGAGCCACAAGGGAAACCCAAGAATAGTGGAGTGGGTAGCCTATCCCTTCTCCAGTGGATCTTCCCAACCCAGGAATTGAACTGGGGTCTCCTGGATTGCAGATAGATTCTTTACCAACTGAGCTATCAAGGAAGCCCCCATATGGTAGTTCTGTTTTTAGTTTTTTGAGGAACCGCCATACTGTTTTCTAGAATGACTGCACCAATTTACATTTCCACCAATAGTGTATGAGGGTTCCCTTTCTTTCTACATCTTCACCAATACTTATTTCTTACCTTTTTGAGGATAGTTATTCTAACAGGTTAGGAGGTGATCTCTCATTTGTGGGATTTGCATTTTCCTGATGATTAGTGATGTCGAGCATCTTTTCATGTACTTGTTGGCCATCCGTCTTATTTGGAAAAATGTCTGTTCAGATCCTCTGCCCACTTTTTAAATCAGATTGTTTGGGATTCTGTTACTGAGTTGTTAGAAGCAATTTTATTTTGAATTCTGTTCTTGAGAGGTAATTATATCAGCATCATATGAGAAATAATGATGGACAACACACTCTACTGTAATACTTTCAATAATATAGTCAGTCAGCTTTTTGGTTGGCCATGGTATTTTGTATAATGACAATACAAAACCAAATACAATATCTAAGTAGTTATGTTTGAATACTGTGCTTCAGCTTCTCATTTACATTCTGATTGATTTATTCAACAAATATCCAAGTACCTACTTCACACAGTATACTATGTCTAGAGCCCTAAAGGCATTATGGTCTCAGTAGACAGATGAGATAGTATATCTGTTACCAACTGCTGCAGATCAACACACAGTGACTTACAGCAATCACCCTTTATTTGCTGACTTATTTGCTGTCAGTTCTGCAGTTGACAAAGCTTGAGGAGGACTGCTCAATTTTGTCTCACAGGCTGTTGGCTAAGGTGGCATGGCTAGTATCCACAAAGGCTTCACTCACTTTTCTGGCATCTCAGCAGAAGTGAATAGAACAGCTGGAAGCTGGCTGGGCCCTCTTCGCAGTCTCTCATTCAGAACCTCTCTCTCTCTCTCTCTCTCTCTCCCCCCTCTTCATGGCCTCCCTTTCTAGCAGGACAGTGTCTCATGGCACCAAGGAGCAAAAATGAAGCCTAGCCTAGAATGGGCACCATGTCATGTCTTCTGCCTTCTGTTTGTCAAAATGTCACAAGAGCAGCCTGGATTCAAGAGGAGGAAAAACAGTTTGCACCTTTTAGTTAGAGAAGCAACATATATGCACAAGGATAGGAGAACTTGTTCATGGCCATCTTCACAGATAGGCAAAACAAATAATTATCATCCAAGGTATGGGGTGGGAAATATTAAAAGACAGAGTCATAGAAACTTCACAGAAAAAGTTTCATTTTAGCCTACTCTTGAGTCATGGGAGAGTTACAACAGGATGAGAGGACATTTCAAGCAACAGGAATAGTGTAGGCAAAGGCTCAAAGTTACTGTAATAAATTTTAGTAAATTTATTATATCTAAGGCACATGCCAAATAATTTTGAGGAAGCATCCAGAAACATGAACTTCCCAGGTGGCAATGGTAGTAAAGAATCTCCCTGCCAATGCAAGAGACACAGATTTGATCCCTGGGTCAGGAAGATTCCCTGGAGGAGGGCACGGCAACTCACTGCACTGGTCTTGCCTGGAGAATCCCATGGACAGAGGAGCCTGACAGGCTGCAGTCCATAGGGTTGCAGAGTTGGACACAACTGAAGCAATTTAGCAGGCACACACACACATCCAGAAACATTCTAAGGAAGGGAAGAGAGAAGTGATTCTCAAACTACAAGTTAATAAGAAACCACCAGAAAAGGCACCATTGTTGAATTGGGAAGCAGACTCAACACAGAGCACACATTATTATTGATATTCTTTGTATTTCAGTACCTGAAATCTATACATTTCGCTTGGTAACTATAGTGCTCACATTTAGCTAATTGGTAAATTGGGATTGGGTTTTTTTTTTCTTAAGACATCCATCCAAAAATACATATCTAGTGTCTACTCTGTGTCTGGCACTATCCTAGGAACCAGAGCTACATCATCGAACAAAACAGACCAAATCACTGACCCTGTGGAGTTGACTTTCTAGTTCAGGGAGACAGACACTGATCACTGAGCATAAATAAGTCAACTGTATAGTAGGTTAGAGAGATGAAAAGGACTACAGGGAAGAAAAAAAAAGAGCACCAAAGGGATGAGGACTACTGGAAAACGGGTTGCAGTATTAAATAGGGTGATGAAGCAGGCCACATTGAACAGGTGACCTCTGGCAAGGAGAGAGGGTGGGCTAACTGACACCAAAGGAGGAGGATTCTGGGTAAAAGAAAGACAGGAGCATAAGTGGCCTGTTTGAGCGAGAGCAAGGAGGCCAGTATGGTTGAAGCAAAGTGGGCCAAGGGGAGAGTGGATAGTAGATGAGGTTAGAGAGGAAAGGAGGGGAGGAGAATCTTTAACCTTTACTCTGACAGATCTGAGGATTCACCAAAGAGTTTTGAACAAAGACAGACTTTCCACGGTAACAGTACTACATTGCTTTGTTGCTCTAATAGATTGAATAGGGGCTTCAGGGTGGAACTTGGGAAACAGGAGATGGTCCTGCCTGGCAGGGCCAGAGTGGTAGCAAGGAAGTGATAAAAACAAAAGTAGATTCCAGGTATATTTGAAGGTTATGTCCACAGGATTTGCTAATATAATTTCAGTAGCTTAGGTAACCCAAAGTAGTTTCATTCAGGACCTTATTATAGAGGTTTTCCAGTGTAGTGATCTTTAATAATAATGCAACTTTAATGACAGTACATTTCCCATGGCTAATAATTTAAACTTTCACTGGATGTGTTCTTACTCTTTTTGCTAATTATAACAAATTTTGCACCTAGTAGCTTTTCTTCACATTCAGATAGTGGATATTCAGTGACTTGTCTGGATATAGATTTCCTCTGTATGTAGATTTTGATTTCTATAGTGAGTTTTTGTCAAAGTCTTCTTCCTTTATACTCAGTAAAGAAAATAGAAGACCATTGCAACAGTCCATTCCTTTGAGAAAAATTTAGATTATTTAATCATCTCTTTTAGCTAGCCAAGAATATTCTCAATTTCTCCCTTGTTCTGGTTCTAATTCTCCTTCCCTCCCTCCTTCCCCGCCCCCCAAGTTCTTGGCATAGATCCAGAAGCATTGGGTTTCAAACATTCTAGTATTATATTAATAATACTTTTTTCTTTACTTGGTAGACATTTCTTTTTGAAATCAGAATACCTGAGTCTAAAAATGTTTGGTTCTATCAGGTTACATTTGAGTCTGTGGTGCCATGTGATGTGTAATAGAAACTGTTTGTTTTGAAGAAGCAGTTTCATATGAAATTGTGTAAAATGTAATTGTATAATTCTTTGAAGACTCTTGAGAGTCCCTTGGACTGCAAGGAGGTCAAACCAGTCAATTCTAAAGGAAATTAGTCCTGAATATTCATTGGAAGGACTGATGCTGAAGCTGAAGCTCTAATACTTTGGCCATCATGCAAAGAACTGACTCATTAGAAAAGACCCTGATGCTGGGAAAGATTGAAGACAGGAGGAGGAGGGAACGACAGAGGATGAGATGGTTGGATGGTATCACCAACACGATGGACATGATTGAGCAAGCTCCAGGAGTTGGTGATGGACAGGGAAGCCTGGCGTGTTGCAGTCCATGGGGTCGCAAAGAGTCAGACAAACTGCACGACTGAACTGACTAACTTAAGTTTGGGAAGACGTGTCTTCATAGTACAGCATCTCCCAACAGCCATATGCATTCGGGGCCAGGTTCTTTGTTGTGGGGGGCTGTCCTTTGTTTTGCTACCTCTGCCTAGCCTCGACCCACTAGATGCCAGGAGCATTTCCCTGCTATGTGACGCTCAAAAATGATTCCCAACATTTCTAAATGCCCCCTCAGGCACAAAAGCCACCCCTGGTTGATGCCCACAGTCATAATATTCTATTTCTCATGCTTTGCCTCCCTACAGGCATTAAATAGGGCATGTATGCAAATTTCTTTTTTCTATCACCTTTCCTTTTATTCCTGTTTTTTTTTTTTTCTTGTGAAAGGATGTGAAAACTTTCATTATGTTTCAGTGTTTTCTTCCTCTCAGCCCTAAATGAAAAGTACTTTAGAAAGAAATAGTCCAGTTTTTGAGGTGAATGCAACTCCTGGCTCCTTGCTGGCCTTCATTGGCTCTGTTCAGCCATGAGAGTCACTGTTTTATTGTCTCTCCTGTATCCCAGAGATGCCTCACAAAGCATCACCTGACCGGGGAGAGAAAACCAAGCCTCAGACCTTTCTACACCACTGACCTACTGACGTCTGATTTTAATAAGCCAAGTTGAAGTTAAGCCACTTCTTTGAGAGCAAACTGCTCGACACACAAACACACAGTCCCTTCCTATTCTGAATAGGGCCTGTGCCCAGGAGGTTTGGGGGCTCCGGTTTAGTTCTCAGAACTGCAAAACCCCAAATCTCACAGCTGCTCAGCCAGGAACCTCCACCCAAGCATTTCTGTGTGTGCTTCCTTTAAATGGTTTCCTCACTAACCCGTGAACACGCCCGGCTGCTCTCTGGCCACCTTCTGGTATCAGTTCTCCTTTCACCAGCCGAGGGCCAGACTTCATTATAAATGGGTGTTCATCACATCACACTAGTTGCTGTGGCATTGTGGATTTCTTACGGTGTTTCTTCCTCCCTCGCTCTTGACATTTGTCTTACATCTCTTACCACAGCTCCCCAAAAGTCCCTCGTGTTTATATTATATAGAACATTGAGAGTTTCCTTAATTCTGTTCTTTATTATAATAAGCACGCAGGCTTACCTTCTCTGTTACTTTTGTAAGATTGTCGAGCGTAATGTACATGTTCAGCTTGATCGTGGGGTTTTTAATACTTAGAAATAGAAGATAAACTTAAGATGACCTTGCTTCTCTTTTTCCACCCATCCCCCATTTCAAAAAAAAAAATCAACTCCAACTTTCTTTTGCTCGGTGGATGGGAGTACTTTCACTGCTGGTTCCCTTCTGAGCCAGCAGGAGCAAACATGTGCCATACAGCCAGTGCATTTGTACTGTCAGGTATGAAACCCTTCTAGGTGTAGTAACTCTTGCCACTGATATCAATTCACTTTGAATCCCAGGGCAGGCAAAGAAGGCTCATGGCATTAGGTTGCAGGATTGCAATGCTTAGCAAACTACCAGTGCCTGTCTGCTGTGCTCCGTTTGTGGTTTGCCAAGCAAGATTCCCTCTCAGCTTGTCTTCGCATATTCGCTCATAAGAGCTCCCTCTCTGCAGACTGCAAAGCCCCAGGTGGGCTGCAGCCAGCCTTAACCAGATCAGAGCAGGGTTGACATTGGAGGGGAGCAAAACTTGCCACCCCCACAATGTTTGGCTTGAAGATTATTGGGGGCTGGTTGTTTTTAAGAAGCAAAAGACTCAGGAAGTCTTGCTTTTCACCTCCCCCTTAACCGCCTGAAACAATTTAAAGGGTCTGATCCAGGAAGAATACTAGCACCAGAGATGTCTGCAGAGAATGTGGGCTAGGTGTGGTGGGGGAACTCAGCAGGCTAGGGAGACCAAAGTCCCCTCTGCATCCCATAGTCTTGGTAGCAAGCATTTGTTTCCCAAACATTTGTTTCTCCATCTCTATGTGAATTGCCTTCCTCCCCTTTGAGGTCCCCAACCCCTACCCTCTTCTCCTTCTCTCAGTTGGCTCATAAGTTCCAATTGCCCAGCTTGTCCTTGAGCCTCATATTCCAGAGGATATGAGGCCATATTCCCCTTAGGTATGTAATTTATTTTGGTTTTTTTTTCTCCTGTTAATCCATCTCAGGTCAGGAAACCAGTCAGGAGAACCTACAGGAGTAGAGGAAAGTTTTTTCCTTCTCCAGCATCTTCCTGTTCTCCCCCAAAGAATAGAAACTCACTTTCAGGAGGAGTACTCCATCCTTCATTTTGCTGTTCTAGTCTTAACTGTTCATGTTCCTCATTAATAGTTTGCAGGTTGCCTTAATGGGAGTGTAGATATGAAAGGATAAAGGGGGAAATAAACCTTTGTCATGCCTGTTAAGACACAATCTTGTCGATCTTTAAGTCAAAATTTGGGGTTTCTGAAATTGTGTTTGATGTTAACTTACAGACACATTAAAAGCATCACTTTCCTGAAATTCACACTCCAAATTTAGGATAAATTTTAGAAAGTGATACTTCCTTTAAAATATTTGCCATGACATTAAATAGTCAGTTCCTCAATTACACAAAAAATTCAAAATAATTTGCAGTCACCTATTCATGAAAGCATCTATGGTGTAAAGATAAACATGGTGATTAATAAGCTCAGTACAGAGAATTAAAACGGAAGTTTTCTACCAGAATGAGTAACTTGAGAAATTGCATGTCTCCTTTTCTGCCTTTTTCTAATGTAGAGAATTCTACTTTGGTGTAGTATCTTTTATTTAAATAGTGGTGTAAAGTGATTTTTTAATAGTGATTTTCAGAAGTTACATGTATTTTTAAAACTCCTACGTGAGGTAAGATTTGATACAGCATTGCTTATGTTAAATGAGAACTATTGATCAGCTTCTCAATTCCTCTTAGTCTAATGAGTTTTGGTTTTAAAACTTATGTAAGAAAGTATTGCTGTAACTGTGGAGAAACCTGGGTGTCTTAGGAAGTCTTTTGGTTGACTTTGAGTTAATATGTGATTCTCATGTCTATAAAATTACTAGATTAGACACCCTTGTTTACAGCCAACACTTAAGGAGTCACCTGGAGTTCCCAGGTCTTCCTTTGTCTCTGCAAATTAAAAATAATCAGCCAGAAATAAGATTGCTGCTATAAAAGAATAGTTGTATACTATAAGTATTTGAAGCCAGCATGTGTTTTTTCACATGTTTCTCTGAACATTTTCTTCTCTCAGTTAAACACTGAAGTAAAAAAAGGAGAAAAATTGTTTACTGTTTTCTATTCTTTTTCAATGAAAATCACACAGATTTGTTTCTGTGTAATGTGAATTGTTTCTACATTTTAAACTCTGGAATGAAACATGCTATGAGATGAAAGGCTTAGGATGCTATGTGAACTAACTTTGAACTAACTTTAAACTTCTTTTTGAGCACTGAAGAAATTACCATGTAGGGAATAAATGAGTCTTTAAGCAGTGTCTAATGGAGTAGCAGGTTACCGTTCAGGTTTATTCAGCTTCAATTTTGTTCAGCTGTTTATGTTTGGTTCTTATCCGAGCAATTGCAAGTACCATAGGAGCCGAAATAGGAAATAGACTAAAGCTCCGAAGTTGCTTATGGTCTCTTTAGGAAGATAAACACACATTCTTTTTTATTTTTAATTATATTGTATATAATACAGAATATAGCCATCATCATTTGTCTTATAAGATTACATCTAAGAAAGAAATGACCATAAAGAAAGGCTTACTCTTTAAATATTTAGGTAGATATTGGAGAAAATTTTAGATGACTTATTTAACTATGCACTTCAGTGTTTTCATCAGTTAATTGGCATACATCAGGGTTGTGATGATTAAAATAATAGATGTGAAACCTGTAAGCGGAGTGCCTGGCATATCACACATGCTTAGTAAATGAGAGCTACTCATAGTAGTAACATCATCTGGCTTAATAATAATACCTATGAATTACATAGCATTTTTCTGTTCTACAAATGAAGAAATTAACACTTACAGAGGGTGATTTCCTTAAGATTGTCCAGCTAAATAAGAGTTGGAACTAGGATTGAATCTAGGCACTCTTAACTCCAGAGACCAGTCTCACAATGGTGATACTTTTATACTGCCTATCATTCATTCATTTATTTCACAAAAATTAATTGAACACATTTACATGCTAGATACTGTTTGTCATTAATAACATTATTTATATTGAATACAGAGGAAAATCAACAAAATGTGAAGACCATATAATGACATTTTGTCAATTATTTTGACAAAGCCTAATCTAAATATTTAAGCGTATTTATAAATAACATCTACTTAATAAATACTGGAATCAATGAATATTGCTTCTCCCAGGATCATGGACCAGATAATACCAAATAAATAATGTGTTTATAAAACCTTAGATTTTTTACAGTGCATTATTCATACACTTAGATAGGACTTAAATGAGGAAATTTCTTATTCACTTCTTTCTTTTACTCATTTTAAAAGTTACCAACAATACATTACCCATACATGGACCCTTGTAGTCTAATTACTAGAAAGTAGGAAAGTCATAAACCATTTGCTGCTTTATCCTCTAGTTTTGAATTATTGTGCTTTGCGTAGAAGCATCCATGGTTGAGTTTAAACAGAAAATCATCTGATGGTTTCATATGTGGTGGCCTCCTTGCAGTATACTTGTCTTTTGCCTCTGTAAGTCTCTGCCATCTCAACTTTCACTCTAAGTAGAACCATAAAGTGAGTTTTATGTTTGTTTGTTGGTTGATTTTGTTTTTAAAAACCAAAGAGGCTTTCTTAGTGCCTATTATCAACCAAGCTATGACCTGTTAAACCCGTCGTTTAGGGGCCCCAGTAGGGTCATATGAACACTTTTCTGTTTGGTGGTATTTTCCATTCAGAAATCAATCAGAGGGTTGCAGATGGGGTGCATCAGGTTTTGTAAAGAGACTGTATAGTGTCTTCTTGAATGTTTTATCTAAAAAAAGAAATATAATGGGGTCTGTGCTGCTTCTGGCTGATGCAAGGCAGGTGAGGATGTTTTTTATTTCAATTAAGTGATTCAGTTGCTGACACTCCATTCTTTGGTATACAACAAAAAAAATGGGTTTAAAAATACTGTATGGAAGGAAGCAAACTATTAGTAGAATCTGAATGACCAAAAGATGCCTTTTCACAGAGCTGTAAGTCAGATCTTTCTCTGTAATGGATGTACAAGTCCTTATTTTTCTCAGATGGTTGACAAAAGAGTAGTATGATGTTAGGACAACTAAAAATGAAAACCCAATAAATGTGGTTCCAATGAGGCCTGCAGTCTGAGAGATCTCAGCTCCTAGTTCCATCTGTAAATTATAGCACTTCGTCTCTTCCCCTTTTGTAGCCTCTTCAACCGAGTAGTATATGATAATTGGAATAATTATGCCTAGAACAACTATCCATATGTAAACACATAGTTTTCTGGCAAAGTTGGGCTGGCGAAATTTTTTCAGTAAGTGGCCGTAAAATACTTTCTCGTAGCACGAAGTGGTCTCTTGTGTGGAATCCTTTTTCATTAAGGTAGCATAGCGGCTTATGGCAATCCAGCTTAAAATTAAGAGGCTGACAAACATACTTACATGCATGGATAGAGTTCCCAAAAAATTGACCACCCTGCATTGTGGAGAATGATATTCCCACTGAAAACCTTTCAGGAAATAGATACCCATGAAAGGCATGGCAGTGCACACAAGTAAGTTTGCAGTCACAAGATGTGCTAGGTAGATGTGTGTTGATGTTTTCTTAGCTATTTTTGTTAAAAATATCCACTGGGAGAGAGAATTTCCAAACAGACCAATGATACAAAGGAAGGTATAAATGATCGGTAAAGCCATGTAAGAGATCTTGGATGGTTGAATACAACATGTTGAGTTGTTACTCATTTATATCAGATTTCCTTGAATTTTGCCACAGGAGCTAGAACAGAGTTGCAGATATTTAATATTAAAATTACAAATGGCATTTAAACTGAGTAGTTTTTTTAAGCATTGGCTAAAATAAAATAGTAACATAAATATAGTGGATGGAAAGGGAAAGTATAGATGGCTTCTCACCTTTTCTAATCACGATTGTCCAATTGAAATAAAAGCAGGAAGTTGATTATTGTGGATGGTGCCTTTGTCTAAAGAATAAAATTTGATAGAAATAGTTAAATGCCTGAGATTTATTCTTTTATACTAGAGAAATGTGTAATTCTTATACTGGATTTTAAGGTAGTTTGTAAAAGACAATTGATTTTGGCCTAGGAAGGTAATTTTTAGAATTTTAAGGCACACATGCAAGCAATACTTACTGGCCAAAGGAAACTTGCAAAAGTATTTTGTGGTCATGTTAACAGAAGACCAATTTTTAATTACCACCTTGCTGCTGCTGCTGCTGCTAAGTTGCTTTAGTCGTGTTCAACTCTTTGCTGCCCCATAGATGGCAGTCCACCAGGCTTCTCTGTCCCTGGGATTCTCCAGGCAAGAATACTGGAGTGGGCTGCCGTTTCCTTTTCCAATGCATGCATGCATGCTAAGTCACTTCAGTCGTGTCCGACTGTGTGACCCTATGGACAGCTGCCCACCAGGCCCCTCTGTCCACAGGATTCTCTAGGCAAGAATACTGGAGTGGGTTGCCATTTCCTTCTCCAAATTACCACCTTAATTGTCCATAAATACTTTTAAAAATGGTGTCTTTTCATGGCTAAATTAAAGGGCTTCTCTCTAATCCAATACTATTAAAAGAGTCTCTTTTCATATTTCAAAAGTAAACTTAATTCTGTATCAACATTCAGGCAAGATCTTGAATTAAACAGAAGAAAAATGTAGTGACCAAGGATAGACACCAGGATACCAGGGTCCTTACCGGATGTCATCAGTAACTTCTTATTTCAGGTATTTAATGCTCATCTATCATACTTTAGTAAAAATTTAGTTTAAAATTCTGAATCAAACTGTAGTTGCTATTGCTTGTTGGTTAGAGCGCCCTCATGTGTCTTTGTGTGTAACTTAGTACCTTGGTTTTTCAGAGAAATGTGTTTTGGTGAAGATACTTTAACCACAGTATAAATGCAGGTATGATTTGGCCTTTTTAATGTCTTGTTTTTAAATGTCTCTTGCTTCAAAAGGTACACATACAGACTCCTTTTCATATTTTTCTCATTCCTTTATTTTTCTTGTAGTTGGAAATAAGAAAAGGTTTTGGATTCTGGTCAAATAAAAACCATGAGCTCTTTTCAGAATGTGCTTCAGTTCTCCGTATTTTTCACCATACATTTCTAAGTACCACATTCTCCACTCTTTTATAATCTAGAATAAGGATACTCAGTTTTTTTCTTCTCATTCTCTCTTTTGATAACCACAAAATTTTTTTGCTGTACGGTGCCTTCTGAGATTCCTATATGCTCCTAGCCCCTCAGGGATATTTTACTCTTTACCCCTCTTCAGAATCAGATTATATTTTTTGCATCTTAGATTGTAAAAGTAGGGACATTTCCCAAAATATACCACTGTAATTTTGAAATTACTTTTTAAACCCATCTTCACTCAAAGGCTTGAAAGCTTGAGTATCTCTAGGTTCAAATACTAAGACCCTTAATGTCTACCAGTGTCTATCATGTTATTTTGTTGCTTTGCAATTTTTATTTAGAAAATGGTGCATATGTTTCAGAGTGAGTTTTTATCTGAGTCCAGTACAGCCTGGCAAATGGGAATTGATTTAAAAATCAGAGAGTGAAATTAGCCAGTTTATTTCTTAAGGAAAAAAATTATCTGATCAAAGTGGTTGTTTATATTACACAAGGAATGAAACTTCCTTTTGTGATGATGTTAAAGAAAAACACTAGCTACTGCCTTGTATAGATAATGCATTGTGTACTAAAATCTATAAAGGTGGTGCTTTTGTATTAATGGATAGTATTCTTTTTAAAAAACAAAAAAGCTAGACCACCACATAGAGTATCTGTCATCATCTTATTCATTACCATTGCCTTGCTTTTCTATTTTACCCTAGCAAATGCTTCAGAATAGAGGAGAGGTAAAAAGACCTTCACAGAGGCTAGCTTTATCGGATGGATGACCTTGAGATTCTAGAGGAACCTTCAGTATAACAAACAACAACTAGTTGACCATCTTTAGCTTGCCAAACATCAAACTTGTATCTACTATGTACCTCTCCTTTAAAAGTAAAGTTTGATTATAAAACGGCTAGATAATTATTTTCTAAAATGTAGAAACCATAAGGCTTAAGAAATCAAATAACAATCACATGTTATATATACAGAATGGCTCTTTAGAAAATGTGTGCAAGTCTGCGTTCCACTCAGCAGAATGCCTGTCTTGAATCAGTCCTGTAACACATTGTACCTCTGCTAATTTGACAAATGAAAGACATCTACAATTCTAACTTTAGCTACTAACGGTTACCTACATAATTAATATGCTGACCTTTCTTAGTGATCAGTTTTAAAATGTAAACATTTTAATCCTGTTAGAGTTTTTATATAAAGAGTTAACTTTTAAGCTCAAACTGAGTGATCAGTCTTACCTGTATCAGTAGTTTATGCCAGCCAAGGCTCTGTTGTTCAGGATGGTGATGCTCAATTTCAGATTTATAATTCTCTGATCATCAGTCTTCCATTATCTTTCAGTTTTACTCAGGGAGAATAGATTCTTGCATGACACCAACTACAGTGGGAAGAAAGGAAATTAAACACAGTATTGAAGAAATTCGATAGTTATGGTGAATGTAGCAACTACCTTCTCAAAAAAAAAGCTCATTTCTCTATTTCTATAGTGGGAGGAAGTTGGTGGACAATATATATACTGTGCTTCCTTATTATTATTTCATGAACCGGTTACACCTCACTTAGCTTCATTAGCATGCTTGGCCGAAGTTAAGTTCAAAGGTTTAGTCCCCGTGACTAGTTACTTTTATAAAAATACAGTGGTAGAGGGAACCATTCCATAGTAACCCTCTAAAATATTGGTACAAACTTATCTGTAAAATCATTTGTGGGTGGCTTATTTGCAACTCAGCTTTACTGTGAATAAAGGGAAGCAGAATTCAAAGTTGTTTTACTTGTAGGGGGTTACTGGAATCAAATATCATAGAACTGGGGGATAAAGAAGTGAGGCCCAGAGCAGTACACTGTAAGCACAGACTACACTCAAAGGTTTTGGTCTCATCTTGGGGTGTGTGTGTGTGTGTGTGTGTGTGTGTGTGCACTCAGTTGCTATGTCATGTCCGACTCTTTGCGACCCCATGGACCGTAGCCCACCAGGCTCCTCTGTCCATGGGTGTGTGTGTGTGTGTGTGTGTGTGTGTGTGTGTGTGTGTGTGCGCACTCAGTTGCTATGTCATGTCCGACTCTTTGCGACCCCATGGACCGTAGCCCACCAGGCTCCTCTGTCCATGGGTGTGTGTGTGTGTGTGTGTATGTGTGTGTGTGTGTGCGCACTCAGTTGCTATGTCATGTCCGACTCTTTGCGACCCCATGGACCGTAGCCCACCAGGCTCCTCTGTCCATGGGATTATACCAGCAAGAATACTGGCATAGGTTGCCATTTCCCCAGTAGACTAACCCATTCTATTTCAGATTGTCCTCTGCTGCCTCCATTCAGATTTAAAAGCAGTACATTTTTTGGAGCATTTCATTATGAATTTGGGAAATCCTGAAAAGTGCCAGAACTGAAGACCAAGTATGCCTCAAATAAAATCAATAGTTATATTACAATATAAAGAACTGTGAAACCAACTTGATGTATAGGATTGTTTCATCAGTCTATTGACTATTAACTAAATTAATGCTAAGTACCATAGTTAAACAAGTGGGAGTCTGAGGATGGGAACAGCAATCTGATTTCATCAGTCTCAAGCACTTCAGTTATCTGTAACAATATTCATTTAAAATTAAGAAATATACTTTGCCATTTCTCATAACCCGTCATGCTTATCTTAGTTCTTGTTGATTAGATGAATTCACCCTAATGCTTGCTAATATTTCTCTTTAAGATAATAATGAGGACTACCTGAGTGTCTGAATTTTGTTCTGCTGTTATTCATCTTTGCAATGCTTGCCATCATTTAATTAAGAACAGTGACTCATCTGGGGGTACATGAGCATTGATTGCAGAATAATCTGGCCTCAGGAATTCCTATCATTTTTATTTCAACAATTTTTCGTGTTCCAGGAAGAAATTATCTAGAACAAAAAATAGTCTAGATGTCCATCAACAGATGAATGGATAAAGAAATTGTGGTAAATTTATACAATGGAATATTATTCGGCCATAAAAAGGAATGAATGTGTGCCAGTTGTAGTGAGGTGGATGAACCTAGAGGTTCTTTTACAGAGCGAAGTAAATCAGAAAGAGAAAAACAAGTATCGTATATTAACACATATATATGAGATCTAGAAAAGTACTGATGAACCTAGTAGAGAATGGACTTGTAGACGCAGAGGGGTAGTGTGGGACAAATTAAGAAAGTAGTTTTGACATACATACACTATCATGTGTGAAATAGTGGGAAGTTGCTAAATAACACAGGGAGCCCAGCCTGGCACTCTGTGATGACCTAGAAGGGTAGGATAGAGAGAGGGAAGGAAGGGATATATATATATATAGACTGATTTGCACTGTTGTACGGCAGACAGCAACGCAAAATTGTAAAGCAATTTTCTACCAATTAATAAATAAAATTTTTAGAAAACAGTTTGAAATAATTTAGAGAAGAAAAAATGTAAAAGGAATCCTATTTATAAGTGGTCGAAAGATAATTTTAGTATTACCTTTTTGAGAGTTAAGCACCTTTGGTCCAAGAAAGAAGAATGTCCTTACTCTCTACAACTTATCTTCCATTGACCCCAAACTCAGCTAGATGACACCATCACTTCTTCAGTTATTCAAGCTAAAAACCTAGGAATCATCCTTGATTCCACTCTTTCCTTCACATCTCACATCCAATCAATTGTTGCTACTTCAGCTTCTATCACCACCACCACTAGTATTAGCCTCATTTAATGAAAGCCTGTTATGTGCCAGGCATCCTGTTAAATGCTTTACATGCATATCGTATTTAGTCTTCACAATACTCTGTGAAATAAATACTATGAAATAAGTATCTTCATTTTATAGTTGAGGAAAACTGAACCTCAGAAAAGTCACATAAGTTGCCCAAGGTCGTGTAGCCATCTGTCCTCACAGAGCAAGTAATTGAAGAGAACAAGGCCATAGTTTCAATGCCTTTTTTTAAAAAATCTAGCTTCCAAAGTCAACACCATCACTTCTGCAGTATTCTGTTGGTCGCCTAAAGCCAGCAGTGATTCAGTGTGGGAGGTATAAATATCAAGAGGTGATGGTTCTTGGGGGCCATCTTGGATGCTGGCTACCACAAATGGCAATCAACCATTGAACCAAGGAAGAGTCAGAAGTACTGCTTAAAATGATAGTCAGATGACATAATTTATCTGGCAAGAATGCCTGGATAGGTGTAATTTTCACCTTTTCTTCCTCTATTTTGATTTTTTTTTAATGCTCTGTAGTTTTCTTAAACAGTGCAATTCATTTCACAAATGTTTATTGGCATTCCTGCTGTGTTTTCAGTAGTGTGTGGAGGTCACTGAAGAAGTATAACATGCCCAAGGCAGCACAGCTAGTAAATTTACTTTAAGGCACATGTTTGGGTTTTTTGTGCTTTTTTTTTCCAACCTCACCCTCTACCTTGGCAATTACTGGTTTTTCTCTAGAGTCAATAAGGGTAAGTAAACTAGAGTCAAGCTTTCAATACTTTTATTCATAGACAGGGTTTCTAGGCTCTGAGGTAGCAGAATTGACTGGGAGAACTCAAGCCCAATTTTATTCTTTCTTGGAAAACTTTGGACTTCATTAAGTTAATTTTTATTCCATCAATATCAGTATAAAGTCTTTATGATTTTAGTGATTTTGAGTTCCCTAATTGAAACAGAAGGAAATTTTTATTTATATTTTTCTAAGACACTGGGCAGTATGCATGCAATTGGTAAAAGGTGTGGATGTCAGAGAATTACCAGAAATATAGCTTAGGCAGAAATGTCAAGAGTCAAAGTGGCCCCTTGGACTTTTCTCATTTAGGTCACCTAAAGTTTTCTTTGGTTCTCATTCATCTTTCCCATGCTTCTCTTCTTCAAAGTTCTGCTTCTGTTTCCAAGTCTAAATGCTCTTGCCTAACCATTCTAATTACTTCCTATATCCTCTGCCAAATACTGGCTTCCTCAGTGTTCTGCTCTGACCCTTATGATTTACTCCTTGAGGTATTAGAGTAATTCCCCAGAGTGTAAGTCCTGCCATGTATGAAGTTTCCTGCTTTTGAGATGTTAGATGTTCAAAGGGCAGGCATGCTCCAGTGCAGTTTGACAATCCACAGTGAGCTGTATTCAGCAGGGGTATATAAGAGCTTTCTTGGCGGATCACTGAGATTAGGACAGGGTCCCTTTTCAACTTGCCTCAGAGCCAGAACCCAGAGGACGCAAGACAGCTCAGTCACACCTGCACCATTGTGCTTAAACTAGACAGTTATTTTGACCTACCAGTTAGTGTCTTCTAAAATGGCAACAGTGGGTCTTTAAAGCCCTGTCTCTGATGACTCAGAAGCTCAGGGCGTTGGGAGGCTGGAGTGCAGTAAGGGAAGACATGCCTTATGTGGTCCACATTAGAACTTCACATTCAAAAGGTAATTATTTCTTTAAGGGGGAGTGGGGTGAGGGAGCAGTAGAAGCCTTTATCCAGTTCACCGCACACCCGAGCCAGCAGTTACCTTTAGGAGGAGCGAAACAGAGACCTGTTACTCAAAGCTGTGGTTTGTTCAAGGCTCCCTGAGGTCCCCGCTCTCTTCAGGATGTGGTGTCTGACCACAGCCCTGTCTCTGTCTCCAGTTGCACTGTGCTCAGGCCTCACCATCTACCACGAGCAGCTGTAATCATGGCCGTCTCACCCTTAATCAGGGTGTGAAGATCCTCTACTCGCTGCTACAAGCTGGCTTGGGAGTATTTCCCTCAAGAACTGTTTTAAAAAAAAAAAACAGCAGAAATTATAGTCCAAAGTGTGGAAATGTATAATAGCACAGAAAAGTGATTACCTCTGGAGAAGGAAATGGCAACCCACTCCAGTACTCTTGCCTGGAAAATCCCATGGACACAGGAACCTGGTAGGTTACAGTCCATGGGGTCGCAAAGAGTGGGACACGACTGAGCGACTTCACTTTCTTTCTTTTCTTTTGTAAGAAAGGTCTAATGACAAAACATAAAATGGAACTGCCAGTTAGAGTTTCACTATACTTCACCTTTGGCTTTTGTCTTTCCAGATAGGCTTGAATGTACTGGGTACATTGTCTTCTAGAAATGCACACCATCGAAGCATGGTGGCAGTCATTAGAACTAGAATCTCCACAAAGGGGGCAGTTGGAAAGCAGATGGGAAATTAGCAGATTTTAGGGAGAGGGAAATTTCAACATTGGATTAGATGAGGCAAAGATATTTTTGAGGACGGTCAAATTTTTAATTTCAACATCTTTGAGTCAGTCAATTTTGGTTCATATCATGCTTCAAAACCTACCGACCTTTTTGTTTTCAAGTTCTTTGAAAAGCCAAAAGTAGACTAAGATTTCTGAAAATGCAATATTGGATGATAGAATTCTTAAAATAATTTAGGCCATTTTATTGTCACATGTATAAAATATATACGTACACCTATACCCTAGTGACTTGGATTATGACTTGCAGTGAGATTTAGGGAGTTAAAAAGGCATCATGTATCAGTGCCCAGAACCCTCATCATTGCCGCTTTTCTTCCAAAGACCATTTCCTGGCCATTTTATTACCAGTCACTTCTTTGGAATTTCTAGATAAGATTGTCTGGAGGGTAAGTCTGCTGCTCTGTATCACTATCTTTATTCAAGGGGAAAAAAGATGTCAAAGGAAAATGAGTAAGAGTTGAGTATCTAAGGTCTTACATCCTATACCTATTAGTGTCTATATTTCTTTTCTCTTATTAAGAGCCCCAAGTATTGCAGTAACAAACTTTCCTGAGAACCACTTTTAGGGAATTTATAATAATAACAAATGATAACCACTGAAGTGCTTTTATCTATATTAATTCATTTAATTTTTATGCTATATTTAATTAAAGTATCTCTGAGATGGGTACCATTATTACTGTCATTTCCTAGGTGAGGAGACTCAGGTCCATAGAGGATAAATAACTTGTTGATGGTACTACAACTGGTATATTGTAGGGCTATTACTGAAGTCACTGATAGTGTGACTTCAGATCCCATATTCTTCGCTGCTACCAGAATCTGGACTGTTTAGGTAAAGGTGACCAAATATCCCTGGTGACCAAAACTGTATCGGGTTTCAATCTGGACATTTATTAATTGCTGCCAACTCTCCATTATACTGGTGCTTTTGCCCTTTGCAATTGATAAGTAATCTGAGGGTGTCATATTTTGAGACGCTCTAAATATATTTTTCCCCGTTTTACCCAGTGGATTTTAGCATTCATTGGTGATCCTTGTCTGAATCATTTCTTATATTGGTGGTTGTGTCTTCATAATGTTTTGACTGGCAGAGATATATTAGACTTGAAGTAGTCATTTTAAGGTGTCACTCTAAGCAAGTGTTGGTGTTTCATTAGATATTTCTCAAATTGTACTATGTATGGTATAGTTTCTAATATTACCATGTAGTCTCTTGTTCTTCCTCCATCAAAAGCCAGTCTAAAATGTATTGTTTTAATAAACCTACACATAAATATTGAAGGCAGGAAATATAAGTTCTCTGGAATTCCATATCGCCAGAAGTATTTGGTAGAGAAAATTGAAAAGAAGCAACCACAGTTAAATTTTTTTCCCATTTATTTTTATTAGTTGGAGGCTAATTACTTTACAATATTGTAGTGGGTTTTGTCATACATTGACATGAATCAGACATGGATTTATATGTATTCCCCGTCCCGATCTCCCCTCCCACCTCCCTCTCCACCCTAAATTTTAACACAGACAAGTCTGTAGAGAATCATTTCTTTGGTGATGCTTTGACCAGTAGAGGGCAATCTACTACCAGCCCTAGTTAAACCTCTTTTACTGTTAAAGGTTGAAGCATAAGCTGCCTGCTTTGCACTATCTTCCAGCTAGAAAATTAGAACAATTTAAAAGTTTAGGGTTTTTTTTAAGCTCTGAGAAAATGATAAGCTTCTTTATTTTCGTAGCTGGAAAACACTTTAAACGTGGTAAGATAAAAGTCATTGTAAGGACATTGGATTTCTGTCCTTAAGCTGAAAACCCATTGACACTCATCTGTCTTTAATAGGCTATGTCCTTTGGAGATTTTGTTTTGCTTTATACTAGTGATTACCACAAGTGTTAACCTTCGTAAAGTCATTCACAACTACAATTACCGTAGTGGTAAAAAGAAAGTCTGACATTTTATATGAAAGTTTTTCTCATATCTGTAGCTTTTCTTAACTTTTTTTTAATCATAGCAATTCATGGACATAGTTTTGTAAACTCAAATAATACTAAAAGGCTTGTAATGAAAACAGCATGTCATATCATGTTATTAACCAATGTCATTTAAAAGGTCTTTTACCTAATGAAGAAAGCAGAGGAGAAATTACCTTGACCCTCCCCTGTAGTCACTTCTTCCTGTCTATTTAACAAACTCTGTAGATCCCTTCCTCTTAAGAGATCACCTAACCAGTTGCCTCATCACGCAGCATATGCTTGTTTTTATCTCTGTCAACACATTGTTCATTACTAAATCTTCAATAGCCCTTCCAATCCCCACTCTTCAGTGGTTTGGAAAATAAGTTTCTCTCCCTGTCTCTTTCATACCCAGATACACACACACACACACACACACACACAGAGCTTTTAAGCAAAATAATTCAAGGCATTGTCTTTTTTGTCAATGAAATTACTTACTATATTTGTTGTCTAATGGCATACATACTTTTAATGTTATGTGCATCATTTATCTACTGCTACATACCAAACCACGCCTAGACTTGGTGACTTCTGACAACAACCATTGGTTCACTCTCAATCCTGCAATTTGTTCTGGGGTCCATTCATGCAGCTTCTTCGTTATCGGGTAGCTCACCTGAGCCTCAGTGGTCCGCGATGGCCTCACTCATGTCTGGAGCCTCAGCTGAGATGGTGGTACAGGCTAAGTATCTCTCTCCATGTAATTTTTCATCCTGGGTTTATTTACCCTGTGGTGGTCTTGGGGTTCCAGGAACACAAAACTGGAATCTGTGAGGCCTCTTAAGGCTTTGCTCAGATGCCATACAATGTCTACTACATTTTATTGGTCAAAGCAAGTCACAGTACCTGCTCAGACTCAAGAGATAGGCAAAGACTCCACTACTGGATGGGAAGAGCTGCAGAGAATTTTAATCTACCATCTTTTCTTTAATGCACTTGCAACAGCAATGTTCTAACTAGATTTTTATATTTTTTCCCTCAAAGTACAATACAGTGGCTCTTCCTTAAGGATTGATATAGTATGCGTACCTCAGAGTCCATTGTTTCTTGGATAACATCCAAAAAGAAAACTTTACTTTGCAAAGACATACCCACCGTGCCTTGCTTCAGTCTTGGAGCTGTCATTTTCTTTTGCTCATTTCTTCTATGAAGAGGTGTATTGAAAGTATCCATACTCTTTCCTTTGTACTTTTTATCCTCTGTAAATAGCCCCTTTCTATTTCTAGAACTAATCTAGCTTTTCAGTAAAACTAGAGGAAAAGTCTGTTTCTGCTAACTTGATTGTAAGAAGTGGATCCTAAGAGTGGAGGGCAATTACTAAAAGCTCCCGGAAAGAATGAAGCAGCTGGGCCAAAGCAGAAACAACGTTCATTTGTGGATGTGTCTGGTGGTGAAAGTAAAGTCCAGTGGACTTTAAGGAATAATACTGCATAGGAACCTGGAATGTTAGGTCCATGAATCAAGGTAAATTAGACATGGTCAAGCAAGAGATGGCAAGAGTGAGCATCAACATCTTAGGAATCAGTAAAGTAAAGTGGACATGATATCTCCAATGCCTGCCTGCCTGCCTGCTAAGTTACTTCAGCCGTGTCTGACTCTTTGCGACCCTATGGACTATAGCCCATCAGCCTCCTCTGTCCATGGGATTCTCCAGACAAGAATACTGGAGTGGGTTGCCACACCCTGCTGCAGGGGATTTTCCCAACCCAGGGATCGAACCCCTGTCTCCTGCATCGCTGGCAGATTCTTTACCATCTGAACCATCGGGGAAGCCCCAGGTATCTCCAATACTAGAGCCTAAAAGGATATAGAAAGATGATTAGTCTAGCTTGCCCCTCTCGTAGCGTTCTGTCCACCATGCTAGGTTGTACTTGTTACTGGAGGTTTAGTTATTTGCAGGATCACAAATGCCAGCTGACAGAGCATGAGACCCTCATTTACTTATTTAGCTGACTCCTCTCACCACTTGCCACATATATTTGGAACTCTATAATCAGTCTGCACAAGAGCTGACCCTGTGTGTTCCAGTGTTTTTCAAGTCTCACTGGCCACAAAGGGGAACTGAATATGAACATGCATGCAAACCTCATCAGTTCCCTTTGCAACCAGCTGAAAGTTGTTTTTAATATAGCGGAAACAGTGTTTTTCTTTTGAGTACAAACCAAATTTCCACCCAAATAATGAAACATTTCTGCTTCCGACAGATCAGGGGACACATAAGAGGACACTACATTGTGAGAAAGGCAATTCAAAGAGAAAGTCAGAAAATAGATAAAACTCAACTGGGGAAGAGAAAGAGGTGCTGCTGAGTATAGGAGAGGAAAGAATTAGAGTTGAGGGTATTGGGGGTGCTAGAAGGTCCTGGTAGGGGATAGAACGTGAGAAGAGGTAGGAAACATAGAAAGGAAATTTGTCTAACAGGAAAGGGCCTGTAACAGCATTACCAGCCGTGTTAAAGGAAGGCATCTAGATCTTTTAGTCCAGAAGTTTGCCACTGGATAACATTTAAAAATAATCACACATCAGAGTGATTACCATTCCCACCTGAGTTTATACCATTGAGCCAGTTGTACAGTGAAGGTGCCTTGTCCCTCCAGTTCGGGATGCAAGGTGGTAACCTGTTCAACCACTCTGATTACACTTAACAAAGCCAAGTGACAGTAACAAAGCAAAGACCCGAGTGAAGGAAAGTTACACGGCTCAAAATAGCCTGGAGTTAAAACTCCCCTCCAGGTGCTCCCCACCATTCTATGCAAAACAAAGAACTCTCTCACCCCAAGAAAAAAAAATGGACCTTAAGGTTGATTACGCCCAGCTCCCAGCCAGTCCCAGCCTCTGGCCAATCTCCAGAATTCCTTGCCCCAACCATTTAAGAGATAACTATCCTGAACAACCTTGGAGAAGAACAGGCCCCCTTAAGACAGTAGATTTCCACACATACGCCTATATATACTTACTCTTTTCTTGGGTTAGGGCAGCAGCTCACTAATCTGACTGCTGCCCCTTCTCGCCTCATTAAAGGTGATCTGTTCCTGTAAAGTGCCGGTCTCGTTCTTTTTCCGAACCTCGCCTTCTCTAATTCCCTTACGCTACAATGAGCACCTAACATAACAAATGTCACAAAACTCCCAGAATCCAGCAATTTATTTTATATAGAGTTTAAACAGTCTCTCTAGCAGTGAATATTAACGAATGAATGAACAAAAGAAAGTTCTGGAAAACTGCTTGGGGACCACTGACCATACAGCAAGCAGCCTCCTTCCTCTGCACCGCCCCCCCTCAGCCGCACAATCTGAAGAGCCCGAGGGCATGACTATGCAGGCACAGCCTGATGGACCGACAAAGATCACCGGTGGCCCCTGGTTACCACTCGTTATGAAGGCAAAACCCAAAACTGTCAAAGAGATCTTAGGAACATCAGATCCAAACCTTATTAAATGCTCAAAATGCTGCCTTCCCAGCCTGCTGAGGATCCATGCTATAATGAAATAGTTCTACTAGCAGATAACTCACTGGCTTCCTATTCTACAGTCAAGTGAAACATGCTGCTTTTGCAGCTCCTGTCCTTCACTGGTCCTCTTTCTGCTTGCTCTCTGAGGCCACACACACACCGTGCCCGCACACACACAGTTTTGTTCTGTCTTTCCTTTAGTCTTCTGCTTTAAGGCTTAATAATCCCATTCTTTCAAACCGCCCCTTTTCTGGCATCCTCTGTTCTGCTACTTGCTCAAGTTTCAGAATATGGTTCTGACCAGCACAAAATAGCATGGGTCTGCACAGCTCTTGTCCTGGCCTTTGCTGTTATTGGTGAAAGCTCAATTGCCCTTTCTGAGTGCTTTCCCCACCTCATTTGGTCCAAGTCAGCTTCCACTGTGTATCTTCCTAGTTCTGATATTTATCTTAAGCTTCTGACCACTCCATTTTGTATATTTCCCCTGTCTTTCTTTTGGCATTTGAGCATTTCAGTAACATACATTGACTGTTTCTTAGCGGCCAGGAACATGTATTCATTCATTTAGCCTTCATAACACTATGAGTTAGGTATTCCTATTATTCTTGTTTTCTCAACAGAGGAAAGAGAGCTTGTACAAGGTTATATAGTAAGTGGTGAAGCAAGAAATTGAACTCAGTCAGTCTGGTTGCAGCAGCTGCCCTATGAACCTGTTATGCTGCCTCCTAGTTCATTATCTAATATTTAATGTCACTAGGCTAAGAAGATCAATTGGATCCAGCCCCACCATAATCCTTGCTGTGGCCTTACCAGTGGGGTGATAATATTCCTGGTCCATTGATTAAGACTCTTCTCCTGGACTCTGTCTGGATGGGCAATACCAACATCTTCATAGACGCCACCTCACTTTTTCTTCCAAGTTTCTCTCACCTGCTAGTGAATGGCCAGTTCTTTCTTTAAATATGTTGATACATTTAACAGATCTACTCCTGGTCTAGGAGACTTTGTATCCCCCTAAAATAATTTGCATGTCTATACTAACATGTTTGAATTTTGTAGATTAACACTCAGGAAACATTTTGCTTCTCAAAGGACACCTCATTTGCACTCCTGTGTACTATATCTGAATGAAATGCTAAGCTGTCTGATTATAAGATCGTTTCATCTACAAATTCTTTAGCTTGGTCCTTGAAGGGTGTCTGTATTCCAGAAGGCCAGGGTTCCTCTAGATTTATTGATTAGAAAATGTCTTCCTTTCCTTGTGGTGACTGGCAGAAGAAACATAAGCAAAGTAAAAGACAAGTCTCAGACTGGTAGAAGTTATTTGCATCCCACATAAAGAACCAAAGATTAGTATACAGAATATCTAAAGAATTAGGTCAATGATTTGAAAGAAAAAAAGAATACAGGCAACTCATTATAGGGAAAAGGGAAAGAGGTGTAGATATGAATAGATCATTCACCCAAGAAGAAACATGAATGGGCAAAGAAAATCGTGAGATACTGCTGCTCCTTTTCACTTGTAATCAAGGAAATGCAAATTAAAACCCTGGGGAGATGCCATTTCACACCTCTCAGATTGGCAAAAGTTAGTAAATCTGATAAAACCAACTATTGGTGAGGATGTGGGTAGAGGCACTCTCATCTTGCTAGTGGTGGAATAGGTGTATAAACTGATAAACATCACTTGGGAGAGCAGTTGGTCACAAATGAAATAAAATGAAAATGTGTATACCCTTTACAACCAAGCATTTCTACTTCTAGGTGTCAGCCATAGAAAATGTCCACACATGCGTGCAGGAGACTTCACTTGAACGTGGTTTCTAATAACGAAACTGTGGAAACCACCTAAAGACCCATTGTTAGGAGAAATGGAGAATCAAACTGTTGTTTGTTCTCACAGTGAACACTATGCATCTGTGAAGATGAATGAGGGGGACCTTCATATATCCACATAAACACAATTTGAGTGAACAAAGTTCCAAAAGGGTGTATTAGTAAGATCCTGTTTGTGTAAATTTTTAAAACAAAAGCTAATGTACATTGTTATTTGTACCACTTATGTATGTTATAATAGGGTAAACATGTACACCAGAGAGATATACACTAATTTTAGGCAAGCAGCTACCTCGAGATGAGCTCTAGTGTATATCTTCTTAGATTATGTATAGGTACAAAGAAAACAGTTAAGTGAGTAGAGCCCAAACATTTGACATCTGCACAATTTAGCTAATGGGTGCTTAGCTGCCTGTTACATTGTATTTTTGTATTTTTGCTTTGTTGTATGTTTGAACTATTTTATACCTAAAAGAAGAGTATATGTGGAATTACCAAACCAGAGTATAACTAACAGTTCACTGTTGCCCCTGGAATAGCTTGTATGGCTTACTAAAGCAAAAAAGAGATTCTGTACATCATCAATACCTGCATCCAAACCATAATTAGAAACCTTTCCCAAAGCTCATCTTAGGATGGTTCTTTGTGCATTTCCTGGGCTATAAGCAAAATTAATAAGGGTGAGATGCTTTAATTTGATTTTTTTCTCCTTCTATTCAACCTGCTTTTGTACTGTTTTATCATCCATATTTCAGGCAGAGCTTTTACAGAGTGTATGAATGTGTGATAGCTAGAAAACTAGTTTTTTAAGATGTTGGTTTTTTTATATCACATACTTTTGATGAGTAATAGCAGAATTTTTGCCCTAACTGCATGGTAATGCCCGTGTATGGTGTGTTTTTTTAATAACAGAAGATATCTCAGTCATTACCGTTTTGCTTGGGCAAAATAAAATGCAAAATGAAAAGCAGTGTTTTAGCAGAGACAGTGCCTATGGAATAAAAGTCTACCAACTTGCATCGCCTCATATAAAAAATACAGTTGATACTTCCATACCAATGCAATTAGGATTAAATTATATTAATGCATGTCAAGCACCCAGCACAGTAAAAGGCACATCAACAAATATATTTTACTCAATACCTTGCTTCCTACTCCCTTGCATGTGAACTTGAAGGGGCAAAATAAAAGTTTAGAACAAACCTAGCACTTCCTTTTTACCATAGGGTCTATTGTGAAGCCACCATGAAACCAGCCCTCCACATCTTAAATTTGAAAATCACGACTGAACTGAGGCACAATAGCAGGCACTTAGAGGAACTGTGTTCTCAACTGGGTCAAGTAGCTATGAAAAAGGATACTGTATCATCCATTGTGAGAGTTTCTATCTCAACAAAGTTGACATAATTCAGATTGTATGCTGAGATTCAATCGCTTTGTTCTGATCAAAAATACAAGTTTCTTTAGAAGTTTATGGTGTCCTTTGGTGCCTGACATAAAAGACTCTCCAGTAAATGTCATACCTGTTGTGAATATTTTTCCCACTTTGTGCTTTAGCTTTTATTTTTGTTTATGGTTTTTGACACCCCCCAAAAAATAGTCTACTTTTTAAAGTCAAAACTATGCATCTTTCCCTATTGTTATTTCTATTTTATTAATAGGGGGTCCTCTCCCTTCCACAGATGAGTTAGTGTTTTAATGCATTCATTATTTACATTTAACTCTGATCCACTTGGAATTTTGGGGGGATGTGATACAAGTTGTTTTTGTTCAATTGCTCAGTCGTGTCTGACTCTTTGCAACCCCATGGACTGCAGCACGCCAGGCCTCCCTGTCCATCACCATCTACCCTGTCCATCACCATCTACCCTGTCCATCACCATCCATGAATTTGCTCAAAATCATGTCCATTGTCAATGCCATCCAACCATCTCTAAATTGGCTTTTTATTTTCTTTTAAATAAGCACAGCACTATTTTCAATAAGTGCAGCACTATTTATGATTTCTTCCTTCCCCCGTGCTTTTTATGATGTCATCTCTATCTGCAGGGATTCTCTCTGGAGGCAAGTGTATCAAAGTCACCCAGAAAAGTTTTAAACCCACCTTACAAGATTCTTGCACATCGAGAATCTTGGGTTGCCCTCTGATTTGTTCCTGCTTCTACCCTTTTGAGAGATTAATTTGGCATGTAATCTTATGTATCATTGAGGGTCTGCATAGAGATGTGAGCTCTGCTCCACTGTTAAGTTCATCCTGGCATGTGCTCCATGCAGTGCCATCATTAATAAAGGATAAGAATCAATTTTAATATCTGGTAAAAGAAGTTTCCATTCATATTTCAAAAAACTAGAAAATAATTAGCCTGTTAATATGTTTCTGCAGAATCCAGGCTGCCTGTTGAGAAAACTCTATTTCATGCTGTTTTTCTCTTGTGGATAACTTTCAGTAATGCTTTCCTTCACAGAGCTGTAATTATATTAGTTCTACTTTCATATCAGCAGGACTGAAGAATCTATTTTAAAAAGAAATTGAAAATAAAACCTTCTGTACTAGAACATCATTTTCTTCTTCTATTGACCTGATCTTAGAAATTCAACTGCCATCAAACCCAGCTCTGCACAGAATAACTTTTCCAAAGCTAACTGCAATACTCAGCATTTAGGTCTTACTCTTGCAACCAAGCAGTTAATTTTGCCTTTGTTTGGTTTTGCGTATGTGAGATGTTATTTAGAGACTTGTTCTGAAGATCTGTTGCAAGGTGAGGATAAGTATATACTTCTGCATTTCCCTCTTCTGTATGCTTCTAGAACTAAACCTTGGCTTGGGGGAGCTAGGGACAGTATTTCAATAAGAAATAGAAGGTTATATATAATAAATAGCTTCAAATTTGGTAACTTTAGCAAGTTTTTCTAAAAATGTAGAAATATTCTACAGGACTCAGGTTACTGTAAGGTGTATAGGTTACTATAAGGATTCAGGTTACTATAACATCTATTGTTACGAGCTTATAGATAGGTTGACTTTTATCAAGATTTATTTTGACACAAATATAGCAAGAATTGACTTGGTATACTTTTTTATTCTTTGAGATTGCCATTGTGCAAGGCTTTATAGGAATTCTCACATTTAATATAAATAATGAGAAAGCTTCTAGAATTATGAGTACGTATATGTTACTTTTAATGTTCCTTAACTAGTAATAATAATAGATAATGTAATTTAACCATTCAAACTGTATGTTTACAATAGAGACACATAGGGATATAAATGTTTACTAACAATGTAAAAAAAATTTATTTTGAGAACATGAAAGGAAATCAGTATTGTCATACTTACTCAATTTCAGTTTGGTATTTGTTGATGTTGTCGAAGCAAAGTAATAAAAAATTTATAAGGTCCTACTACATAGCACTGGGAACTATATTCAGTATCCTATGATAAACCATAATGCAAAAGAATGTGAAAAAGAATGTACAAGTATACTTCAATAAAATAAATTTTTTAAAAAGAATATAAGGGCCCTTTCTCTTAGTTTACTCTCTAGTTATTTTTTAATGTACATGAAAATTTCAGAATTTGCTCCTTTTAATTGTGTTCTGCAGGTTTTCTGTACTGTTATGAAATATTTCAAACACTGAGATATATACAAGAAATAATATAACACTCATGTACCACCACACAGGCTACCACATATGTTTTATATTTTTATTGCATATGTACAGATCTGTAAAGAATATGAACATAGTTTTGTATTTTACATAAATCATTTCATATGGTACATACCCTTTGCAGTTTTTGGTTTTTATTCAGTGTTATTTTTGAGAATTCTCCATGTTGATGCATGCAGATGTAGTTTCTCTCTCCATTCCTTTGCTGATGCATACTCATACTTAGGTTGTTTCCATTTGTTTAATATTATGAGCAGTAGGTCAGTGAGCATCTTTACATGTGTTTTATGTATATGTTTTGAGTGCTTCTGTAAGATGTATACCTAGCAGTGAACTTGCTGGCTCATATGGTATATGCATCTTTAATTATACTTTACCAAACTGTGCGGTTCAAGATGGCTAAATTGCTAATAAATCTGTTTTAAGTAAGTTGCAGTCTTAAGTCCTGTAGCTAGGTTATTGAATTTTAGCTCATCTATTGTTTGATTTTTACTGTACAGCATTTAAATTCTTTCCATTTTATCTAAGGAGTGATAGGTAATGGGTTGATTTCATTTTTGTTAGAATTTTATTAATTATTATTTTATCTGTTGATAGGCTTAGACATAAATGAATACAATGGCAAATTATACAAGCTTTTCAAATGACAATGAACATATATTTTCTGACATTTTAAGTCAGTCCTCAAATCAGTTAACTGTTAAACACACTTTAAATTAGTATTCGGTACTTGATTTTGAATAATTACTTTAGTGACTTGAGAAACTATGACATTTTCTTTCATTATTCTATACTCAAAATCATAAATTTCAGTTAATTTTATAATCTATGTTAACAGCATTAGCCTAACAATATATTTGTGAAAGATTTTATATACAGATGTACTCCAGTGATGACTATAAGCTTACTCTTGAAATATATTACAATTAAGCAAATGAAATATCACAGATAAGCAAAGAACTTCAGGAAGACCTGAGCTTTGTTTCATGATTTTTTGTTCTTCAGGGAATTAGGCTGCATTTTATCACTTTTTCATATGTTCAACATAAGTGCTTTAAGAAGTAGTCTGAATTTTAGCCATGGCAGATGTATCATGTAGGGAGTATCCTGGTTTAAATTCTGAAGTACTTTCACTCCTGCTCGCTTCCCCTTGAAATCGTCTAGAAAGAAGCTGGCACATTATCTTGCGAATATTACTGGACATCAGGAAATACATGACTGGATCTAAACAGCTGTTAAAAGATGAGAAAACCAGCATGATCTCATTGGTTTTGTGAACGATTTCCTTCCAATAGCAAGACGACACATTTAGCTGTGAAGAAATATAGACAAATCGGAAGGCGTGGTAGGGAACAAAACATACAGTAAAAATGATAAGCACAATGAAGGAATTCCGGGCAGTAGTGGCATATTTACCAGAATTCGGAAATTTTGACCTCCTTTTAGAAATCCTCAATAGATTCTTGCCAATCTTAATATATGAAAGGATGATTAGTAGGAAAATTAGCCAGAACATTACCACAAGAACGTAGTTAAAAATTGCTTCTCCTTTTGCATTGAGCTTATCTCTGTAATGGAAGCACATTGTGGAATTATGACCTCCTTTCTTAAGGGTTAAAATGATCATAGTTAAAAATCCAGCAACAGCAACTATCCATACTATACAGCAAACATAAATACTCTGCTTGGTTGTTAATGCCTTCCGTTGTTGGATAGACCGATTAATTTTGATGTAACGATCCAAACTGATGAAGCCAAGCAAAATAATGCTAATATACATGTTCATATAAAATAGTGTTCCCACAACCTTGCAAAGAATCACACCTAGTGTCCACTTGTTTTGATTAATGTGATACATTATTCGGAAAGGGAGGCAGAAGATAAGTAAGAGGTCTGCAATGGCTACATTGAGTAGGTAAATCTGAATGGAATTTCTTTTGCGGTGGATACCCAGAAATACATAGAGGGCAATTATGTTTCCAACCAGCCCCATGATGAAAATAACAGAGTAAAATGTTATTAACACACTAGAGAGTAATTTCTCATCCATGGAGCAGGCAGTAGAATTTGATGCTCCTGAGAAGTTGTATGGCGATTGGACACTATGATTAAAGTGCACTCCTTTGGAGGAGCAAGACCAGCTGCTGACTGAAGTTGTCATCATCGTCACCATCTGATTTCTCATTCTCTTCTGTAGGGATCAAAAAGTGAAGGTGCTAAAAGGACATGTTCCTTGAGTGTAGCTTTTATGTCCTCAGATGTTTCCTACAACAGAATGCCAAACATTGAGTGAGTCGTTTGTTACATTTGTAACAATTAATTTAGCTCAAAGCACAAATAGTAAATGATTGATTTTTCAGACATTGTGAGAAACTTTTCTTTTATCCTACTTTGAACCATGTGGATATCTGCACAATGTATGTGAGAGCATTATGGTATCACAAGACAAGCAGCACATAGTGTAGAAGCTGTTGGAGCATCCTTCACAAACCTTTTCTATCCTATGGTCAGTGTTCAAGGTCTGTTTTTATATTAAAATCAACTAAACTATGGAATTGTCTTTTCTTGGGGAAGCTGGGATGGGGAAAGAAATGAAGATAGAGACGACAGCTCATATTTTTCAAAGATGAGTTGTCAGTTTCCCTAAAGTGAAGACATGAGTGAGACATGAGTGAGACATGAGTGAACTGAACCCACTGCTGACCCCTGTCCAGTTTCCTGCCTTGACTCTCCCTCACAGATGGCATTCATTCATTCATTTTGGCACCTACTGCCATGTAGTATGTGACAGACTGTGGCAGTCTCTCATTCCACAGTGGGAATAGAGGTGTGTTAGTTGCTCAGTCGTGTCTGACTTTGCACAAATAGTAGATGATTGACTTTTCAGACATTGTAAAAAATGTCCGACTGTGACCCATGGACTGTAGCCCACAAGGCTCCTCTGTCCAAGGAATTCTCCAGACAAGAATACTGGAGTAGGTTGCCATCCCCTTCTCCAAGGAATAGAGGAAAGAGTTGTAAATTTCTTTTTCAATCTAACACCTCATTGAAGGTATTAAAATCACTAGCCTACAGGGGTGTGCAATTAATGTAACAGACCAATAGAGCACAACACTTGCCTGGTTAGGTAGACTCGCAACATTTGCACAGGAGAGCAAAGTAACCAAACAAAACCAAGACAGGTGATGATGGCCGCCAGAGAGTCAGATTGGAGAGTCCGCTGACCTAGAAGCATAGAGTGGTAATGTAAATAGGATAGAGGACGTGCAATCCAAGATTTTGAAAGCAAGTGCCTGCAGCTGACATAGTCTGTGGGCTAGGGCGTTTGGGACTCTTGGTAGTGTGTGAATTCCACTTGTCTGTGGCAGCAGACAATGTTGGCAATGCTATTTGTTACCTGCTCTTTGTTGGGCATCAGCAGCTCTGAAGAGCTCAGTCTGAGAGGTCATCATAAAGAGAAGATGGGAGGATAGGATTCTAGGGGGTCTCATTGCATCTCTTTCTTAGAATGACTGCCATACTTCATTACAGAAGCTTCTTAGCAGGTGCAACAGACATTCAGGGTCTCATATCAAAATGAGACCTAACTAACTCTGTGACCTTCAGTCAGTAAAATAACCTTTTCTAAGCCTTAGTTTTTTTGTTTGTAGAAATGAAAGAAATGCATTCTACAAACAACAAAACTGTTCTTTTGTTTACCCTGGCACATACAAGTGTTCAGTGACAGATTTAAAACAACACCTTTTGATTATTTTCGTTTTGGTGAATATCTAGTGCTAAGTCGCTTCAGTCATGTCTGATTCTTTACATCCCTATGGACTGTAGTCTGCCAGTCTCCTCTATCCATAGGTTTCTCCCGGCAAGAAGACTGGAGTGGGTAGCCATTACCTTCTCCAGGGGATCTTCCCAACCCGGGGATCAAACCTGCATCTCTTATGTCTCCTTCATTGGTAGGCAGGTTGTTTACCACTGTTGTTGTTCAGTTGCCCAGCCGTGTCTGATTCTTTGTGACCCATGGACTGCAGCATGGATCAGGCCCCTCTGTCCCTCACCATCTCCCCTCTGGGAGTTCATGTCCATTGCATCAGTGATGCCATCCAGCCATCTCATCCTCTGACACCCTCTTCTCCTTCTGCCATCAATCTTTCCCAGTATCAGGGACTCTGAGTCAGCTGTTCACATCAGATGACCAAAATACTGGAGTTTCAGCTTCAGCATCAGTCCTTCCAGTGAGTATTCAGAGTTGATCTCCCTTAAGATTGACTGGTTTGATCTCCTTGCTATCCAAGGGACTCCAGCACCATAGTTCAAAGGCATTAATTCTCTTGCACTCTGCCTTCTTTACAATCCAACTCTCACAATGGTACGTTACCAGTGGGAAGACCATAGCCTTGACTTTATGGACCTTTGTCATCAGAGTTATGTCTCTGCTTTTCAACACACTGTGTAGGTTTGTCATAGCTTTCCTGCCAAGAAGCAAACATCTTCTGATTTCATGGCTGCAGTCACTATCCACAGTGATTTTAGAGCCCAAGAAAAGGAAATCTGTCACTGCTTCCACCTTTTCACCCTTTATTTGCCATGAAGTAATGGGGCTGGATGCCATGATCTTAGTTTTTTTTAATATTTAGTTTTAAGCCAGCTTTTTCACTCTCCTTTACCCTCGTCCAGAGACTCTTTAGTTCCTCTTCACTTTCTGCCATTAGAGTGGTATCATCCGCATATCTGAAGTTGTTGATGTTTCTTTACCCCTGAAGTGCAGTGAAGTCGCTCAGTCATATCTGACTCTTTGCAACCCCGTGGATTGTAGCCTACCAGGCTCCTCCGTCCATGGGATTCTCCAGGCAAGAATACTGGAGTGGGTTGCCATTTCCTCCTCCAGGGTATCTTCCCAACCCAGGGATCGAACCCAGGTCTCCCACATTGGAGGCAGATGCTTTAACCTCTGAGCCACCAGAGAAGCCCTAGCACCTCCTAAATACTGCATGTAAAATGAAGGTGAATATGACAGAGACCCTGCTCTCGGAAAATATCTTTGCAGGAGTGTGCATTCAAACTTTGAATGCTGTAAAGTAGATTTGAATTACCATAATTCATTTCCTGACTTGACATTATACACAGAGAAAAACATTTGAAAAAACTTAGCCCTTCTTAAAACTCTACCCATAATTTCATCCAGAAGAAACCATTTTAGTAGAGCATGAAATTCCAGTTTAAATTTTTGTAAAGAGGGAAATTGAATCCTCGGAAGGGGAACTGACTGGTGAAGAGGAAGTTATGTAATCCCCGGTGACAGCCTGTCCCCAGAGTGCGGGGCTCAGAACAACAGAGGGAGGGAGGCAAGAGGACTGAGTCCAGTCTTTTGTGTGTCTCAACTGCAGGGAGCCAGATTTCACAAAGTTGTTAGAAACTTACAGGCGTGTTTCTGGTCATCTGAAACCCTAAAAAGGAAAAGGCAATCTAGGAAGAATGGCAGGCTGCCAAAAATGGAGCTGAGCATGCAATGTAGATTACCAGGAAGAGGAGAAGGGGCCCTGGAGAGGGACCTGTGTTATGTGGTCACATAGGGAGATGACAGGCTCAGGTAGAAACAGCTCATGGCCACTGTTGAAAGTGAGCTGAGGCATGACAGGTGACGTGATTTTGAGAGCTCAGATAGCTGAATTAACTTTGAAAACTGTAGAGGGGTTTGTTTTTTTTTCTTTTCTTTTCTCCATTGCTATATTTTAAACTCCATTAGAGGGCGACAGAGGATGAGATCGTTGGATGGCATCACCAATTCAATGGCCATGAACTTGGGCAGACTCCAGGAGATGGTGAGGGATCAGGGAAGCCTGGCACGCTGCAGTCCATGGAGTTGCAAAGAGTCGGACACGACCGAGCAACTGAACAACAGAGTTAGGAAACAAGTCCTACTTAATTTGCCTCTGTGTACCAAGTGCTTAGCACAATAAATGCTGTTGAATGAAAGAGGGGATTTACTCAAAAAGTTTGTGAAGTCCTGCATGTGGATATTAAAATCAACTGTTCAAGTACAGGAAGGGTGTTACCTCCATTAACAGAAACACAGTTGCTGTTGACTGCAGTTGCCATATCCATTGTGTGATGTGGCTGCAACAAAAACTAACCCGTCCTTGGTTGACTTCATGCCTATGGAGTGTCTTAAATGAAGACTGTCCTACTAATCCAGTTCTGTCCTCAGCTGGTAAGGTTTGCCCCTGAGTACAGGGTTTCATCCTCCTCAGCACACTAAGAAAAGGCCACAGAGCCAGTGAGGGGTGGGGTGGGGAAGAGCAAGGAGCAAGTGGAAGGAAACAGGCATCTGGAGACGGGAATGTGTTCAAGACCACGGAGAAAAGGATTTCACCTTGTGTTGTATCTCTCCCGAAAGCAGAACAAGGACCAGTGAGTGAAAATGCCAAAACAGATGTTGTCTCCTTTTAAGGAAATACTTTTTTAGAATGAAACCGTCTATCTTAGGAAGTAGTAAGGGTCTTAGCACCACAGATTTTTTGAGACTACCATGCTCGGGTACTTTGTAGAAGAAATTCTCAGTAACTCTCAATCCTGGCTACATATTAGAATCCTCTTGATGGATTTTTAAAGATACCAATGCCTGGCCCCCTCCCCTAGATCTTCTGATTTAATTGGTCTGGAATAGACTCCAAGCAATGGTTTCCTTTAAAAGCTTCTCAGGGCATTCTAATGTACAGTCAGAATTGAACCCTTGAGCTAGATGACTGAATCAGTAAGTAATATTTATTTAGCATTTGCTGTGTATCAGGCAGTGTGTTAATAAGCGCATTTATATTATTTCATTTACATAATCCTTATAACAACTTTGTGATAGAGGTATTAATGAAAAATAAAGATGTTCATGATTGCTACCCATGACCACAGATCCATCTGACTTTCAGAGCCAGTGATCCATTTCACCAAACCTCACTCCTCCTAATCCCATATGATCAGAATTTTCTTTATTAATGATGAGTTCTGTCAGCAATACTTTGATATGATTCCTTTAACACTATCCACACTAGCAATTTTAAGGAAAATTATGTCACCTAAATTTACCTCTTTGAAAAAGGTACTAATCTTTTTATTTGCTATGTTCATGAAAATAAGTCAGTCAGTCCAGAGTTTGCTGAAATTCTCAGAATGCTGAGCAGATTTTCCCCAAAAGTATATCTTTTCAAACTTATTTCTAGGCCTGATAGCCATGATCAAGATGTTTCTAGAAGGCCATTTAGCACAAAACCTAAAACCATTTGCCTCAGCTCCAATCTTCAGATAAAATAAATAGTTGGTTAAGATCAGCAATAAACCTTCCTTGTTTTGCTGCATTTTCAAGCTCAAAGAGAACAATGTATTTTTTAAAATAGTAGTAATATCCATCATTTAGAAGCCCATATTGAATGGCTAGTGTTGTCACTTATTAATGAATTAACAGATTAGATTCCATTTTGAACTTAATGGCTGATTTCTGTCTCCTTTACAATGTGCCAGTCACTTTCTGTTCCCAAGGCCATTTACTGATGTTTTCAAAACTACTTACTTGATTTGTTAAGAATGGCCAGTGAAGATAAGAAACAAATCACTACACTCACAGAGTGGACCAATTTCCCAGTGGATATGAGTTGTGACTTGTGTGAAGTGGTCACTGTGGTTTTTTGATAGTAGATGGTTAATGGTTTTTAGTGGTATTACTTGACAAATCCTGACGTTTGCAACCCTGTCATTAGTGCTGCATTGTACCCACTAGCACCACCTTTCCGTGCCAGTAATTTTTCAACTGGCTGCTATAGGAACTTCTGTACTGGAGGGCAGGACCCAAGATTCCACTGTGGCCTCCAGTGTACAAAAGCTTTTTAAAAGCAGTTTTGGGGGACTTCTCTGGTAGCACAGAGGATAAGAATCCACCTGCCATTGCAGGGGACATAGGTTCAATCCCTGGTCCAAGAGGATTCCACATGCCACGGAGCAACTAAACTCATGCCCCACAACTACTGAGCCCACGCTCTAGCGCCCCCGAGCCGCAACTCCTGAGCCTGTATGCCACAACTACTGAAGCCTGCCCATTCTAGGGCCCGCAAGCCGCAAGTACTGCATGCTGCAACTACTGAAGCCCATGTTCCTAGAGACTGTTCTCTGCAACTACAGAAGCCACTGCAATGAGAAGCCCACACACCACAATTAGAGAAAGCGCACACAAAACAACAAAGACCCAGCACAACCAAAAATAAATGTTAAAAAATAGTTGAAGCTTTTCAGAATTTATAGCTAACAAAATATCAGTGAAAATTATTTGCCATATAATAAATTCATGTATAAAAATGCAATTTGGTTATGTTTGTGAAAACATCACATAGAAAATACATACCTATTTGGCAGTGCTATCAGCCTTTCACATTTGTAGTTTGACGTGATATCCACTGAATCATTCAGGCCATGCTTTAAAAATTGCACTAATTGCTGCATACAAAGTGAAAATTAAAAAGCATGTCATTTTGGAAAGAATACTATTAGTAGTACATAAGGTTTTGTTATCAATTTAACTGTGGTTAAAACATTTTTTAAAATTTAAGTGCATTGACTGAAGTGTATTTTGCTTTTTCTTTTCTCTAATATTCACCATAGTAACCTCTGAAACATGAAACATAAATTTTAATTGGTCCGGTAATGACCATAAAATAGAAGCCATATAATAAAGAAAATACTATCATTAAAAGTAGGGAGTCAACATAACTTAAAAGGTACTTATAATACACTAGAAATTAAGTGTGTTGCATATGAAAATAACTTTTAATTGATTCAAGTAGATCTGCAAGTCTTTGTCCAGGATACAAAACATAGTACAAACAACATGACCGTATTGATAGTATGATCTTAAACATCGCATATCCTAAAGAAGACACAGCCTCATTTTAAGTCAAGTCAAGGCAGTGGTATCCTTCAAGCAGTTTACTCATCAAGTTCTGGAAGCAAAGCGTTGCTAGTCACCCATGAAGCAGGTTTCATTTTTATTATTCAGATCATCAAAATGTAACTTCAAAAACGATCATTTATGCAGTTGAAATCAAGACATACTCACAGTTCAGGCTCTCCTGAAGTAAAAGGAGCTGATCCCCAAGCTTCCCTACACACAGACTTGTCTTGGTGTGTCAGCTGGGTTCCTCCATCCGGTTGTGGTGCAACTGGTTGGGTTTGTCTTTTTTAATATATTTGAATGTGGTAATAGGTGTATTTTTTTTCCTTTCTTTTTTCAATATGACAACCCTTAGACTCCCTGTGAAAATATCAAAAACTTCACCACTATGCAAAACTTTTATCTTTAAGCTCAATCAACACTTAACTTTAGGAAATTGCTTACATCTTTTACATGAATACCTTCCACCTTGACAATTATGAAAAGTTTTCCCTCCTTCCTCCCAAATAAAGAAGTCTATAAATTCTAAGCTAAAATATCCATTTTCTGTTTTTCCTAAATAATGATACGTAATACGCTGTCTGGACTTTTAAAGCATAAGCATTTAATTTCTCTTTCTGGATTCATTTTAGAAACTGGCAATCAACATAAAATGGCATTCCTGTATTGCATTATGGTAACATGAGTAATGAATCGTTTTATTATTTAGTTTTAAAGTGTTACTTAGTGTATTTCATGTATTCCCTTAATTAAGACCTTGGATTTATTTTCTAACAGAATCTTATAATTTTAGGATTAGATGAAATTTGTGATAGTATTCTCTCCTTGATAAACTCTCCCAAGTAGATTGAAACACCTCCTATATTTTAAAGAAAATAGTGAAGTTACTCTGCAGGGAGTGTTTTTGGTCCTAGTCCAATGTTTAACCACTATATGTCCATCTATGTAACTGCTGGCCCTGCAGTTTAATCGCATTTCCCCTTTTTTTGTTGTCATCTGAAATGAAGAAAAGTTAGTTCTTATCCTCCCCATAATTATTGCCCTGCAGCTCTGTTTATTTTGCACTAAATAATATTTAACTCATTGGGCTTTATCTAACAATTCTAATTATCTTAGAGTACATTCTTTCTCCTAAACATCATATTATCCAGTGCTCTTAGTTTGTTATAAATTTGACATATGGGACGGAATATTTTTAAATTGCTAGAATAAAAACATTTTGTAGCTCTTGCTTCCCCCTAGAACTTCTGAGAAGGAAGATCATTACTGTATTGGTCTGGGAGGAATTTCGTGCAGGGGGGTGTAAAAAAGCACATAAATTAAATTAACTACCTTAACTATTTTTAAATGTATAGTTTAGTGGTGTTAAGTATATTTATATTGTGCAAATATACTTTTATTGTTATATTTATGATTTGTAAATATATTTATATTCTTCAGTGGTGCTAAATATACTTATTGTTGTGTTTGTATCTAGAAATTTTTCATCTTGCAAAACTGAAATTCTGTGTCCACTAAACAAGAACCCCTCCTCTCTCTACCCCTACCCTTGGCAACTACCTTTCTACTTTCTGTGATTTTCAGTACTCTAGATAATTCATCTGAGTCAAATCATACAGTATTTGGCTTTTTATGCCTGGCTTATTTTGTTTAGCATAATATCCTTGAGGTTCACCCATGTTGTACCATATGACAGAATTTCCTACTTTTTAAAGATACATAATATTCCACTGTATGTATAGACCACATTTTCTTTATCCATTCATCTGTCAGTGAACATTTGCATTGCTTCCACCTCTTGACTATTGTGAATAATGCTGCAATAAACACAGGTGTGCAAATAGCTTTTCAGAATCCTGGCAGGAATTTTTTAATGACTAGTATTTATTATATGTTCTCTTTCATAAAATCTAATATAAATTTTTTATCATGGTAGCTATTTTTCCACACCTAAGCCATCCCCTTTTCAAAACACTAATTCTGTTTCAATCTTCAGTTCCCTAATGACCCTACTGTGACCCAATTTTGAGTATAAGCTTTTCTTAGTTCTTCCTTTGTATGAGCCTTTTTCCTGTTCATTCTGAGCTTTCTGCTTTTTGTCTCAGTGTTCTTAGCTTATCCCCATACATCCTCTTCCGCTCACCCTTCCCCTTCCTTGAACTTTGTTGCTATCTTAGCTCTTTATACAAAAGATAAAAGTAGAAAAGAAGAAATAAACGGATATGCTGGTTTCGTGCTCTTACTGATATCACCCGCCTCTCTTTATCTAAATCCCAACCCTGGTTAAATTCAGCTGACCTCCCATTCCAGGCCTGAACCCCACCAGCTAAAATGAGGACCGCTGGGTGTAAACACAGAATAGTGTTGATGGGTCTTGCTTTAAACTCATGACCACACACCTTGAGTGGGCTCCTATGCTGCCAGCAGTCCTGCCCTATTTCCTTAGTCTAGGGCTTCTCAAAGCATGGGTTCCCAGACTAGTAGCATCAACGTCACTCAGGAACTTGTTAGAAATGCATGTTCTTAACCTCATCCCAGACCTTATGAGTCAGAAATTTGGGGGGATGTAGGCCAGAAACTCTGTATGATACTAAAGTTTGAGAACCACTGTCTTAGTTCATTTTCCTATCCTTTGAAAATACTTTTTCACACCTTCACTCTTCTCACGCTGCCAACAGCCCCCTCCTCCTTCCCCACTGCCAATTGCTGATCACTTTATTTCAAGTAAATAGAAAATAGAAGTGCTCAGAAGAGAACTTCCTCATCTTCTAACATTCACATCTGTCTGCATCTACAGGTGCCTCCCTCTCTGTCACTAGGGCCAACCCCCTTCCTACTTGTACACTACATCCCATCCCCCTTCTTTTCTAAGGTCATTTTTTTCCTTTCTATAGGATCTTTCCCACCAGCATGCAAATGTCTGTCTTTAAAAAACAAAACAAAACTTCGCTGAAGATGTTGATGGAGTGACCTAATGCATATGTTGTTATGTGAAAATTTTGAGTATTTGTATGCATTGTCTCATTTTCAAAACAAAACAATGGAAGGATAAACCAAAAACTGATACACACAGTTGCCAATGAGGAGGGAGAGACTGGGCTTGAGGAGAGGGAACAAAAGGTAGGCCTCTCTGAAAGGTATTTGTATATGGTTGGACTTCCCTAGTGGCTCAGACAGTAAAGGATCTGCCTGTTATGCAGGAGACCCAGGTTTGATCCCTGGGTCGGAAAGATCCCCTGGAGAAGGGAATGGCAACCCACTCCAGTATTCTTGCCTGGAGAATCCCATGGACAGAGGAGTCTGGCAGGCTACAGTCCATAGAGTCCCAAAGAGTCAATTCAGACAGGGCTGAGCAACTAACAGTTGCCTTTGAAACTTTATGAACATGTTTTGTATAATCAGAACACCAAATTAAGTCAAAATCTAGTTAAAACAAATTGACCTCAGTATGTAACAAATTGAAAGTATAACCACAAGGAGAATTCTTTTAAGTGCCTTTAAAATAGGGTTACAGGTAAAGTATTATACAAGGAATTGCAGGCACCTTTCATGCAGATTCCCCATACGTGAACATTTTACTGGTGAAATGATGTGGTTTGTTTTAAAAGACTTCAGCAAAAATATAATAACAATAAATGGTTGGAGATAGATAAAACAATAATGACAGAATGTCAATAATTGTGAAACTGGGTGATTGGTACATGAAGGCTTTGTTAATTTGGTTTCTCCAGTTGTAAATATTAAAAAGTTAAAGAAACTTCCTTGGCTTCACATTCTCTTATAGCTACATCCCATTTTTCTAATCCTACTACAGTTAAGTTTTGAAAGATATCTGAATTTACTATTTCCACATCATCTCTTCCTATTCTCTCTTGAACATAGTTCAGTGGGGATTTTTGTCTCTGTTATACCACCAAATGGCAACCCACTCCAGTATTCTTGCCTGTAGAATCCCATGGATGGAGGAGTCTAGCAGGCTATAGTCCCATGGGGTCACAAAGAGTTGGACACGACTGAGCAACTTCACTTTCACTTTCATACCACCAAAATCCTTCTTAACGAGGTCATCAGTGAATTTCAAGATATCATGATCAATTCTCATCTTTAATGACTTCTTCGTAGCCTTTCAGCACACCAGTGTCTTCTGATTTTCCCCCTGCTTCACTGTCCAGACATTTTGTTTCCTTTGCTCGATTGTTCTCATCTTCCTTGCCTCAAATACTGGTGTGTACCAGGTCTCAATTCTGTGACCTCATCTTCTCTATAAGTAGTTCACTCCCTAAGTGATTTCATTCATTATCTTGGCTGTAAATATTATGTACATGCTTTTGATCCCAAATTTATCTCTCTAGTCCCAGCCTTCCCTCTCCTGTCTTACATGACCTCACACTCAATTTGTGTGAAACCAAATTCTCGATCCCTCTTTCATATTTCTACTCCTGTGTTTCCCAAATTCAGTAAATGACATTCTCATTTTCACTCAGTTGCTCAGGACAAAAACCTAATTACCATACTTGACCTATCTCTCTTTCACATCCCATATCTAGCAGCAGTTCTTGTCAAATTTACCTTCAGAACATATCCTGAATCTGACCACTTTTTACCCTCCTGGCCTCTATCACTCTGGTCTAGTCCAAATCACCATCTTCTCTTGCCTGAACACCCACGGAAGCCTCCTACCTGGTCTCCTTTCATCCATTCTTGCGCCCTTGCCATTTCTTCTCCCCACAGCAGCTCAAGTGATCCTTTCCAAACCTAAAACTGATCTTCATGCTCTCCTGCTCAAAATTTCCCAATGGTTTCCCATCTTGCTCAGCCTAAAACCCAGAGCTCTGTCCTTGACTTCAAAACCCTAGACAGTAGGGTGGTTGATCATCCGAATCTCATTTCCTACCACTCTTACCTTTGTTCATTCCTTTCCCAACACACTGGCTTCCTCACTCTTCTCCAAGCACAGCAACCCCCTTCGTGCCTCTGAGCTTTTCTATGTAGTCTGTTCCACACCAAGATCTTACCTCCCTGTGACTTTCTGCCGCTTCATTTTGGTGTGTCTTCATCTATTACCCTATTAGAGAGGTCTTCTCTGACACTCCTTGTCTTACTAAATAGCAGCTCCCTAGTCTCTAAACCTGTAACACCTACCTCCATACCAGCTTAATTTTCCCTCCCAAACACTTAACATTACTTAACATTACTAGAGTCTTCTATCCATTTATGTATGGTGGTTTCTTTGTTTATTCTTTTAAGTTCCAATTTTATGACTTAGCTCACTAAAGGGTTTGTTGAGAGTAACTGAATCCACACCCTGTTGGATAAATCTCACTGTAACATTAACTTAAGCTTAAATATAGTCAGTTCAGTTCAGTTCAGTCGCTCAGTCGTGTCCAACTCTTTGCGACCCCATGAATCACAGCACACCTGGCCTCCCTGTCCATCACCAACTCCTGGAGTTTACCCAAACTCATGTCCATTGAGTCAGTGATGCTATCCAGCCATCTCATCCTCTGTCGTCCCCTTCTCCTCCTGCCACCAATCCCTCCCAGCATCAGGGTCTTTTCCAATGAGTCAGTTCTTTGCATCAGGTGGCCAAAGTATTGGAGTTTCAGCTTCACCATCAGTCCTTCCAATGAACACCCAGGACTGATCTCCTTTAGGATGGACTGGTTGGATCTCCTTGCAGTCCAAGGGACTCTCAAGAGTCTTCTCCAACACCACAGTTCAAAAGCATCAATTTTTCAGCGCTCAGCTTTCTTCACAGTCCAAATCTCACATCCATACATGACCACTGGAAAAAACATAGTCTTGACTAGACAGACCTTTGTTGGCAAAGTAATGTCTCTGCTTTTTAATATGCTATCTAGGTTGGTCCTAACTTTCCTTCCAAGGAGTAAGCGTCTTTTAATCTCATGACTGCAATCACCATCTGCAGTGATTTTGGAGCCCAAAAAAATAAAGTCTGACACTGTTTCCACTGTTTCCTCATCTATTTCCCATGAGGTGATGGGACCAGATGCCATGATCTTAGTTTTCTGAATGTTGAGCTTTAAGCCAACTTTTTCACTCTCCTCTTTCACTTTCATCAAGAGGCTCTTTAGTTCTTCTTCACTTTCTGCCATAAGGGTGGTGTCATCTGCATGTCTGAGGTTATTGATATTTCTCCCGGCAATCTTGATTCTAGCTTGTGCTTCATCCAGCCCAGCATTTCTCATGATGTACTCTGCATATAAGTTAAATAAGCAGGGTGACAATATACAGCCTTGACATACTCCTTTTCCTATTTGGAATCAGCCTGTTGTCCCATTTCCAGTTCTAACTGTTGCTTCCTGACCTGCATATAGGTTACTCAAGAGGCAGGTCAGGTGGCCTGGTATTCCCATCTCCTTCAGAATTTTCCACAGTTTATTGTGATCCACACAGTCAAAGGCTTTGGCACAGTCAATAAAGCAGAAATAGATGTTTGTCTGGAACTCTCTTGCTTTTTTGATGATCCAGCGGATGTTGGCAATTTGATCTCTGGTTCCTCTGCCTTTTCTCAAACTAGCTTGAACATCTGGAAGTTCACGGTTCACATATTTACTGAAGCCTGGCTTGGAGAATTTTGAGCATTACTTGACTAGCGTGTGACATGAGTGCAATTGGGTGGTAGTTTGAGCATTCTTTGGCATTGTCTTTCTTTGGGATTGGAATGAAAACTGACCTTTTTCCAGTGCTGTGGCCACTGCTGAGTTTTCCAAATTTGCTGACATATTGAGTGCAGCACTTTCACAGCATCATCTTTCAGGATTTGAAATAGCTCAACTGGAATTCCATCACCTCCACTAGCTTTGTTCATAGTGATGCTTCCTAAGACCCACTTGACTTGACTTCACATTCCAGGATGTCTGGCTCTTGTTGAATGATCACACCATCATTATCTGGGTCATGAAGATCTTTTTTTTTTTTTTTTTTATGAAGATCTTTTTTGTACAGTTCTTCTGTGTATTCTTGCCACCTCTTCTTAATATCTTCTGCTTCTGTTAGGTCCTTACCATTTCTGTCTTTATCGAGTCTATCTTTGCATGAAATGCTTCCTTGGTATCTCTAATTTTCTTAAAGAGATCTCTAGTCTTTCCTATTCTGTTGTTTTCCTCTATCTCTTTGCATTGATTGCTGAGGAAGGCTTTCTTATCTCTCCTTGCTATTCTTTGGAACTCTCCATTCAAATGGGAATATCTTTCGTTTTCTCCTTTGCTTTTCACTTCTCTTCTTTTCACAGCTATTTGTAGGGCCTCCTCAGAGAGCTATTTTGCTTTTTTGCATTTCTTTTCGATGGGGATGGTCTGGATCCCTGTCTCCTGTACAATGTCACAAACCTCCGTCCATAGTTCATCAGGCACTCTGTCTATCAGATCTAGTCCCTTAAATCTGTTTCTCACTTCCACTGAATAATCATAAGGGATTTGATTTAGGTCGTACCTGAATGGTCTAGTGATTTTCCCTATTTTCTTCAATTTAAGTCAGAATTTGGCAATAAGGAGTTCATGATCTGAGCCACAGTCAGCTCCCAGGCTTGTTTTTGCTGACTGTATAGAGCTTCTCCATCTTTGGCTGCAAAGAATATAATCAATCTGATTTCGGTATTGACCATCTGGTGATGTCCATGTGTAGAGTCTTCTCTTGTGTTGTTGGAAGAGGGTGTTTGCTATGACCAGTGTGTTCTCTTGGCAAAACTCTATTAGCCTTTGCCCTGCTTCATTCCATACTCCCAAGGCCAAATTTTCCTGTTACTCCAGGTGTTTCTTGACTTCCTACTTTTGCATTCCAGTCCCCTATAATGAAAAGGACATTTTGGGGGGGTGTTAGTTCTAAAAGGTCTTGTAGGTCTTCATAGAACCGTTCAACTTCAGTTTCTTCAGCGTTACTGGTTGGGACGTATGCTTGGATAACTGTGATATTGCATCGTTTGCCTTGGAAATAAACAGAGATCATTCTTTCATTTTTGAGACTGCATCCAAGTAGTGCATTTCAGATTCTTTTGTTGACCATGATGGCTACTCCATTTCTTCTAAGGGATTCCTGCCCACAGTAGTAGATAAAATGGTCATCTGAGTTAAGTTCACCCATTCCAGTCCATTCTTGCCATCTCCTGTTTGACCACTTCCAATTTGCCTTGATTCATGGACCTAACATTCCAGGTTCCTATGCAATATTGCTCTTTACAGCATCAGACCTTGCTTCTATCACCAGTCACATTCACAACTGGGTATTGTTTTTGTTTTGGCTCCATCCCTTCATTCTTTCTGGAGTTATTTCTCCACTGATCTCCAGTAGCATATTGGGCATCTACCAACCTGGGGAGTTCCTCTTTCAGTATCCTATCATTTTGTCTTTTCATACTGTTCACAGGGTTCTCAAGGCAAGAACACTGAAGTGGTTTGCCATTCCCTTCTCCAGTGGACCACATTTTGTCAGACCTCTCCACCATGACCCATCCGTCTTGGGTGGCCCCACACGGCATGGCTTAGTTTCATTGAGTTAGACAAGGCTGTGGTCCGTGTGATCAGATTGGTTAGTTTTCTGTGAGTATGGTTTCAGTGTGTCTTCCCTCTGATGCCCTCTTGCAACACCTACCTTCTTACTTGGATTTCTCTTACCTTGGACGTGGGGTAGCTCTTAACGGCTGCTCCAGCAAAGCGCAGCCGCTTGTACGTGGTTGCCCCTCCTGACCTTGAACGTGGAGTAGCTCCTCTCTGCCCTCCTGCGCCTGCGCAGCCTGTGCTCCTTGGACTTGGGGTAGCTCCTCTTAGCCGCCGCCCCTGACCTCGGACGTGGGGTAGCTCGTCTCGGCCGCTGCCCCTGACCTCGGACATGGGGTAGTGCCTCTTAGCCGCCGCCCCTGGCCTCGGACGTGGGGTAGCTCCTCTCCGCCAGAAGTGCAGTGGCTGTGACACAGCACACAGAAGGGCAGCGCAGAAACGCGGCGGCTGCGACGCAGCACGCAGAAGGGCGGCGGCTGTGACGCAGCGCGCAGAAGGGCGGCGCAGAAGCGCGGCGGCTGCGACGCAGCGCGCAGAAGGGCGGCGCAGAAGCGCGGCGGCTGCGACGCAGCGCGCAGAAGCGCCGCGGCTGAGAGGAGCTACCCCATGCCCAAGGTCAGGGGCGGCAACCGAGAGCACCAGGCTGCAACGGTGCAGGAGTGGCCAAGAGGAGCTATCCCACGTCCAAGGTAGATATAGTCAACAAACTATAAAGTGTATACTCTGGGATTCCAATTTAAGCTTCTACTACTCCTTCCTAAGAAGGTAATGATGACACTGGTGGGGAGACCTGTCTGGGTCTATTCTGTATTTTCTTATTCTGCATCAGGCCCATCCTTTTCTAGGCTTGTTTATTTGCCATACCCCACACTAGATCTCTTATCATTGATCTCTGTTTGAACCAACTGAGAGTTTGCATTGAGAGAGAGCACTCTGTCAGTTGGTTTCTATAGAGGTTTGCCTGTCTTTCTGTAGACCCTACCAGTTACTTTGTGTCTTCCTGCAGTTTGCTCACCATCCATGTACGCTTGCTTTTTCTCTCCTCTTTCTCTCACTCATACACACATTTATACTCAAGGGCTCATTTTTCTTTGTGCTACACTCTATTGTAAAGGTCTTTAAATACCCTTGGACAAAAAATAACTTCTAAAGTATAAAAGAATCCTTCCTACTTTTGCATATCCATCATTAAACATCACTCTGGGTGTACCAGCTCAGAATTTTATTGCATGGTCTCTTCATGCCCACTATCATCTAGGCTAAACCTGAACTAAAACTGGGTCATTTTACATCTGATCAAGTGTGGGAGAGAATAAAAAATACCTTTATCTTCCAAGCCTGAAGAGGCTTGCCTTTTTCACTAAACTGATATTTTAAGAGCAGGTCATAGCATATGTAATGTTAGTCACAGAGGAGCGTAGTATTTGAGCAGAGACCAAAGTTCCCCACAATTAAATGCCTTCCTGACACCAGCCCCAACACGGTCCCAGAAAAAGGCAGATGCAGGAGGACTAGGTTCTATGAAGAGACTCTCACTGTAACCAAAAATCATATGATTCTTAGAGAGCCCTGGTCAAGCAGCTGCTCCTCAGGCGGGGGATGGGGGGGTGTCTTTACCCTGGACTAGAGGCCAGCCCAGTAGTCTCCTTCCCCCCTTCTCTTTTCTCACTTCCCCTTCCCACAGAGAGGAAGGGCACATCCAGAGAAGAGACCCCAGCAAGGAAGAGCATTGAATTCCCGAGGAGAAGGGCTCAATTAAAGTCATTAAATCTTACTTGGAAGTCGAACAAATAAAGAAAAATAGGATGGTGGGAGAGGGGGCAGAGAAAGGGTCATCAACATCCCCAAGGGCCAAGATACAGTGGCTCTGTAGATCAAGTCAGATTTCAAGAAACTTAGGTGTAAAATATACTTTTCCTTAAACAAATGTAGGCTCTCACTCACTGAGAGAAAATATTGCATGAAAAGGCAGAAAACACATCTGTCTGTCTTGAACGTCCATTCTTCCTGAGTAGTGGTGCTTGGAGCACCATACCCTAATCTTGGAAGCAAATAATTCCTGAAAAATGTTGGAAAAAACAGGTAAGTCTTTGGAGAAATCAGCCAGACATGAGAATAGACAAATAATTCAAGCATCCAAACTAATTCCAGGAGTTTTTATTTTACTATATGGGCTTCCTTGATGCCTCAGTGGTTAAGAATCCACCTGCTGATGCAGGAGACGCAGGTTTGATCCTTGGTCTGGGAAGATCCCCTGGAGAAGGAAATGGCAACCCACTCTAGTATTCATGCCTGGGAAATCCTATGGACAGAGGAGCCTAACAGGCTACAGTCCATGGGGTCACAAAGACTCAGACACAACTTAGCAACTGAACAACAACAAATATGGTCATGTTATTTGGCTTTGTGATTGAAAATTAATCATTTTCTTTGGTTTGTTTGTTTTTCTTTTCAGCCCCACTGTGTTCTCCTTGCCTCAAAGGAAAATTCGGCACCTGTTAAACTTGGGGGCTTTGGGGTAGCTATTCAATTAGGGGAGTCTGGACTTGTAGCTGGAGGTAAGAATTTTTTTTTTTTTTTAATTTCCTTCAAAACCGCATCACTTTTTAGGCTGGTGTAAAATTTTCAATATTAGTTTATCCTCAGTGTTTCATACCACGTTCCACCCCCACCCCAAAAAAGTGCCATAATATAGTTTTGAATTTAATAATTCTATAATCATAATTAGAATTTTAATCCCTTAAGAATAGACTCCATCTTTTTACTCTTTGTATCCTCAACATTTAACAGGGAAGAGACCCAACATACAGAGGTTAAAACAGTATTGGAAGAAGGTGATATTTGAGGCAAAGTGACTTTTTTTTTTCCTTTTTTATTTTTTATTTTTATTTTTTTTTTCATTTATTTTTATTAGTTGGAGGCTAGTTACTTTACAATATTGTAGTGGTTTTGAGGCAAAGTGACTTTTAAAGTTGAATTGGCCAAATGAAGTCAAATCTAAAGTGTGTGGATTCACTCCTTTCAGGTTATATCTGTGGCTGATTTTTAATTTCACACTGCTTTCTTCTTTTCGTTTGTGAAAGAGTCACACTCAGGCCATCAGTCTGTGTGTTTAGGAAGAGCAAGCAGATATGAGCACAGACTGATTTTATTATTAGCCGAAGCAAACATAACTAGAAAATTCCCATGCCAGAATAAAAAAGGAAGAAAAGTTAAAACAAACTTTCTTAAAAAAACAAACAAACAAACTTTCTTCACCAGTATGCAGAGGTGGATGCTAATTACAGATTCAAGTATTTTGTTTTATTTATTCCTTTCAGTAGATTCCAGCTCAGAATGCTGCCCTGTTTTTAGTTTTGTTCTTTAGTTTTGCAAATTGCTTAGTTCTCCATTCTACCAACTACCAATCTTCTAGCCATTGCTTTCTATTTTTCATCTCCAAGTACTGCCGGCCTTCACAAAGAGGAAGAATATCAACAGAACCTTTTTAAACATGTCATCTTTCAAGAATGCTTATATTAAATATGAATACCTGACAAATGATAAATATCAAAATAATAATCTTTTACACAGAGTGTTTCATTTCATTTCATTTACTGTTACTAAAACATCAAAGCAGTATTAACATAGGCCATTTTCTGAAAAATGAGCTATGAGTCATAGTTGTAGTCTTTAAATCATTATTTTACCACATTGCCCTCCAAAATTAAATTGTGTTTAGATTTTCTTCTAGTTTTGTGTTTTCTTCTAGTTAATCATTTCCACGAATACGAGAAATTGCAGGTTGAGTATAGTTTTGAAAACTGATTATTTTTTCTTCTAATTCTAATGAACTAGTGAATTCAAAACCAATGAAAAGTTTGAAACTTATCATCTGCAATCAGAAGACTGACCATAGGGTCAGGTAGCAACATGCAGCTTAATCATAGAATCACTGAATCAGAATTCAAAGAGTCCTTAACTTCTCCAGTCTTGTAAACTAATGATTGAATTCTCTCATAAAATTCCCTGCAAAAGACTGAGCTCTAGTTTAATTCCTCAGGTGGCAAAGAATTCATTATGTCCCAGAACAGTTCATTCCATTTTTTAAAAGCTCCCTGACTATTGAAACATTCATCCTTGCATTAAACAGAGGTCTATCTTCCTATAACTTCCACCCAGGAGTCCTACTTCTGGCTTTTGGAGCCACAGTGAGCAATTTTAATCGTTCCACCCAATAGTCATTCAGATGCTTTAAAACTGCCATCATATCCGCCTTTTTATCCAAGTTAACTCGCCTAGGTTGATTTAGCCATCATTCCTCACATAAACTGCTTTAGTCTCCTGACTGCACCAAGTACGGAGCCAAAACTGAGCACATCTCCACGCACTTTCCAACGCATAGAAACTTAGAGCTATCACTGCTTTTGCTGTGGATCTTACATTCCTATTAGCCTCCCCAAATTGCATGAGCTTTTTAGACAACCCTGTTGTAAGACTGGTGGCTCATATTAATCTTGCAGTCAACTACAAATCCCAAGTTGTTTCTAAACAAACACTGCTGTTTAACTCTCTCACATCCACTATTTGTACAGAGCACCCCCGTGTTAAGACTACACAATTAAATAACAAATTCTGACGATTACATCCTCAAGGTTGATGGGATGATATGATATAAAATGAATTCCTTTTATATGCTGTTATATATATATTGGCCATTTAGAGTGACTTTGTTTCTCTTGATCTCAATTTGCATCTTGTTAGCATTAAAGATAGTATGGGCTTCATTTTACTATGTACCTTGACTGAAGGGGAAAAACAGATTCATGACTTATCCAGACATTTTTTACATGTTAATCTAGTTTCCTAAAGTCCATGAATCTTTCCCATCAAGTTTGTATTTTTAAAGCTGATTTTTAATCCACAGTGTATCAGTTGTGCAAAATTTACTTTTCTCAGTCCTTACAGAGTTAAAATACTTTGTGGTGGTCAAAATACTGTCATTTCTTAAACATACATTTGCTTGCATTACTAATTCAAACATTACAATGTCTTTAAAATGCAATATACATATATAGATAGAGGATAAATGATTTCTCTTATAAAAAGTTTTCATGTTGTTTAAGACACTTCTGAAAATGTATCAGCTCATTTGCTAATATCTAAAAGAAAGCTATTTTCCTGTTAGATTGGAATCTTTGACCACTCAGTCCTCCAAATCAAAAGTAATTCTGTCCATTATATGTTCTATATAGTAAAAAGCCATTTACAGATATTTACACGTTCCCTATCAGAAACTCAGCTGTTTGGAAAACTCACTTATCCAGAATATAACTAGGAACCTAGAAAATAAATGTAATAGCAGCAAGACATTTCCTGCCCTTAATACCTGTTCATGGTTCTCTCAAGTGATCATGTGAAGACACACTCTGAGGCTGACATGCTTCCATTTTTCAGAAAGTTTTGTGGATTGACGTTCCTTCATAGCTTACACCTGCCTTTCCCTCAGGTTAGAATGCCTTTTGTCATTTTGTGTATCTAGTTAATGAAATAGTCTTAGAAGCAGGCTGATTTTCACCATCCCAAGTTAGGTAACCCTGTTCCTTCTCTCCCACGTTCCCATAGCTGTCTGGCCTTCATGTAGCATTTCATGTGGGGGTTTGTAATTATATCAAAGACTGAGCCTTGTGAGGGCAAAGGGGGACCATGGCTTATCCCTTGTATGTCCCCAGTGGTCCTAGACCCAGCAGGCACTTGGGAAATTTTTACTAAGTGAAAGAATTTGGTTTCTAATGAGTTTACAGTTTATAGCAAATTTTATGCAACAAATGAGGAGAAGACAAGGCTAGAGTAAGCATAGTGAAAGAAAAGAAATGAAAGCCTGACCAAAAAAAAAAAGTACATTGAGCAGATACCAAAAGTTGGAAAGCACAGCCACCTTTTATACTGAAAAAAATAAACCTTTATTCTCTGGGGTATGCATGCATTTTTGGTTCTATACCAGATTTCTTTCATTGGTATCACAATAATAATTCTGAGTCATCAAGAAAAGGTTGAATTATTTGCAGCATCTTGTATAAAAGAAGTCAGGAAATTATAGAAAGAGAGCCATCCAAAATTCTTAAAGTAAAAAGGGGTGGGTGTGTAAAGATTCAAGTCCTAAAGTATAATGAATATGTACCTATTCAGAACAACTCCTCCTTCCCTGAGGTTCTGGATAATAAGGTTTTATTATATTATCAAAAAACTAACATTTAAATTTTTTAAATGCACATCTGAAGTGTCTCATATACAGTGACATTTAATTTGGTTTGGTAATTTGGCTTCTCATTCTTAGAATTCTGTGGTCAGCGTCATAAAAATCAAGTGACCACAAAGAAGGAAAAGTCAAGTGATCACAAACCAGAAAATTGGGGAGGTCAGTATATGTTAAAGGGTAACTCCAGTCCTTTCACATTCTACCAATCTGCATGAAATAAATTTTTTTAAAATCCACTCCTATAAATTCTTTCACTTCCCTGGTGGATCAGGTAGTAAAGAATCTACCTGCAATGCAGGAGACCCAGGTTCAGTCCCTGGGTCAGGAAGATCCCTTGAAGAAGGGAATGGCAACCCAGTCCAATATTCTTGACTGGAGAACTCCACTGACAGTGGAGCCTGGCGGGCTAACAGCCCATGGAGTCGCAAATAGTCAGACATGACTGAGTGACTAGAACACACGATGTTTCATTTATGAGCAAATTCCTTAACCAAAAAACATGTATTTTCCTTAAGGATGAACACTGATTCTCCAGTACCATGGTAGTCTTCAATCTAGATAAATGGAGAGAACCTCTCCGTGGGTGTCCAGGGCTGGCCATGGGGGCTCTTGACTAGTCCCAGATTGAGACCTGCATTTTGAGTTGCTTGGCCCTGTCTTGTAGTAAGAGTCAAGTTGCGTTTCCAAGCAGTATCCCAACCACCAGCAGGTACCTGGCTGGTGCCCTGGTATGAGTACTCTGATCTCTTACCCTGCTTCTTCCTACTTTTACCAGCTCCTGTCCATCAGACCAAGGCACATTTCTCCAAGGGCACTGCCCTGTCCCAGCTGTTAATGAAGTAGGAGGCTTAGTTCTCATCATTTCAAGCTTCTTTATGTTACTTGAGGAAACTAAATGGGGCAAAATGAAAATAAAAATCTTTCCTTCTAACCGGCAGAGTTTCCTCTGATCTACCATACATTTTAAATAAAAATATTTTCACTCTCTGAACCCTGAACATAATCTCCCCTGTCATGGGGGAAGAAGGGGACCCACGATTTGCAGCAAAGGAACATTCCCAGTGCACAAGCTCAGAGCTGTTCCCAACCATTTCCATCCTAACCAGGTTTGACAATCACCAACAAGACTTTATGATACAGGCTTTCTCTCTAGCTGGATTAGAAGATCTCTGAGGTCTTTTTCTAAACTGAACACTGTTCCGAGCTCTCCATAAAGTTTTGTGCCGTCTTCGAAATAAAAATGATCTTGGACTCAGGATGACGAGGTGGGGGGTGTAGGGGGGAAGGGAGGAGAGGAGGGCACTGGGCCCGCCTAGAGCTAGAAGAGCTATCAAATCTGGCAGGCCGTCCCCTCCCACAGGAATTTCCCTAGGATTCAAATCTTTTGTTCTACAGAAGAAAAGAGGATGCTGAGTTAAAGATGGCTACTGGTGTGCAAACTGCTTTCAGATTCCTTCCTGAAACCTAATTTTGATAGGGAAAAAGAAAAAGAAAAACACTTTAAAGAAGGTAGAAATCAAAGAGAATCTAATGGGAAGAGCCTCATGATTTTGCTTTGGCTTATGTCATATATTTGCTCTCATTCTCTTCCAATATTAATATTTGAAGGAAACTAAAATCCTATTATAACAAAATATTGTTAACCATTGTTAATTGCTGCAATTAATTCCTAAAATCTACTGAACAGGATTTCAGATTCAGAGTCATATTCCAAGCAAAAGTTCTCAGCATTAGGTTTAATTTGAGAATTTCTGTTTGGTAATCAAAAGTAATCTTTTTCTCCACGGATATTTTCTCACTTGTTCCCCCTCTCCCTGCCACTGTCTCTGCTCTGTATTTTTAGTAATTTTTTTCAAACATGTGAAAATTATAAAATTTAAACAACTTCTTCATGATTTAAGAAATAGGTAAATATTTACCATGCGCTCTGCAGAATTCAATAGGAAGTAACAGCGTTAGAAGACAGAGTACCTCTCTCTCCTGGACTCAGTATTTTCAAGAGGTGATTAGATAAATAATTTTTTTCTTTCTGCTTTTTTTTTCCTTGGTTTTATAGAGGAGGGAAAAGGTGGTAATATTTACATTGTTAAACTTGTTATTCACACTGTTATTTTCAGTTTTCAAATGAGGAGGAAGCCCATTTTATGTAAACATTTTTTCCTTGATGTTGTCATTTTAAATATAGGGCGTGTTGGAACACCTCATTTTATGGCCCCAGAAGTTGTCAAGAGAGAGCCTTATGGAAAACCTGTAGATGTCTGGGGTTGTGGCGTGATCCTTTTTATCCTGCTAAGCGGTTGTTTGCCTTTTTATGGAACCAAGGAAAGATTGTTTGAAGGCATTATTAAAGGAAAATATAAGGTAATATATTATGAATGTTTTATCTTTCCATTGAGATTAAATTATTCTGAAAAAAAATGTTTTAAGTTATTGTCTCTCTTTGGATTGTTTATTGATGTCAACATAGTTACCGAGTCAGAGAAAAGTATTTTGCTTGCATCTTTGATCCACTAGCCTTGTTAGGCAACAAAGCTCTCAAGTAAATTTCAGAGTTGCTCTCAGCCAAATTATCATCCAGATGACTGACTTTAAAAAAACCATTGCCTCACTCCTCCCTTCTCATTCCCTCTGTGTTGCCTCTAGTCTATCCCATGTATTTGGATTCCAACTCTGTGTTTAGTCCAGAAAACAGGGACCCAACTTGTCTTTGATACAGTATAAAGACCAGAGACCCGATGGATGTTCCCCCTTTCCTCCACATTCTGGGCCCTCAGAGTCACAGAGCCACACTACAAGTCAAAATCTTTGACCACAAGTACATTCTAGCAAAACTGCCTGTTTAGCTAACTCAAATTCATAGTAATTCGTTTGTGCCCCACTTATTTCAAATAAAATTCTAATTCAGGGAAAGAATTTGGAATACTCCTTGGAATTTACTGTGAGAGAATGTGAGCTTTTATTTTACCCTGGGTAAGGTGTCTGTGACAGACCAGAGCCCAGATTTTAAAATATTCATTAGCTGTCTGGTGATCAAACGCATTTATTCAGGCTGAGCTGGAGCATAAACTTCTTTGGCCCTTCTTTGTGTAATTTGAGAAAAGGGCTTTATTACTTCATTTCTAAAGTTAAAATGGAAATTTCATCCAGGTAATTTTAGTAATTCTTTATCTTACTTTTAGGTTTAGTGTCTATTATCTTTTATTTGTTTTTGCTCTAGCATGCATGTTATTTTATTGCATTTTATGTGGTCAGCCAACACAGCTGAAAAAATTGCCGTTTACCTTCCAGGATAAACTGAAATGCCAGTATCACAACTGTTTTTCATAATGTAATTTAGAGCCATTTTGGTGTGATTTAAATATTTATATTCATCTTTGCCTCCTGTGAATTGGAAACTACATGTACTATTCCCAGACTTTTGATTAGTACATTATTACTTTCATTACTAAATAATTTAAGAAGCCATTACTGACATCATGAGTGGCTATACCAAAAAGACCTAGGAGGTTCTTGGAAATAAGCTTGGGGTTGGTTTCACTACCCTAGCTTTTCCACTTTATTGCCCTGTGCCACCTTGTATGGCTGATGGAATACGATGCTCTGTATGGGAAGCACAGAGGAGTATGTGTCTGGCTATCAAATCAGGGCAGTTTATTTTGAGGAAGTTCTCCTTTCTCCTGTTATTATTAACACATGCACTTTCTATTCAACAAAATCACTGTTTTCGTTTTCAGCCATGCATGGCAACATAAAAACCAAACACACAGGTTTATATTCATATAACACTACACTCCAAAACTCTGAGGCCCCTAAAGTTTTTTTTTCCCTGTTCCTCAGTAATGTTAGAATTTTATATGGGACTTGACAAAACTTGAGAAAAAAAAAAGAAATGAAGGTAAAGTAATTTCAGAGTTGTGGCCTTATTCTGTAAATCGCAACTGAAGCTTGTGGAAGTGAGTTGGTGAGAATGGTTTGTACTTTTTTCCTTGTGTACCATCAGCTTACATATAAAGGTACACAGGTTTGTCTTTATTTAGATGAAGATCTATGGGAAAACTCTGTTAACAGAGAAAGAGGTTTTACGTATAGGTTTTTCTGCTTCTCTTAGAGTCAGTTGACCATTGGGGAATAAAATCAATCCTTTCAAGGTAACTAAAAGTCTCAGGAAACTGCTTGTAAGTTAATCATCTCCCTTCAATCCCTGGAAATTGTGGGTAGCTTTCAGGAATGCACGGTTATGGCTTTCTTGTTGAATTTTGCCAAGTGAAATCAGATACTAACATGTGAAAATAAACACAGTAATCTATCTGTGTAATAATAATACTAGCAATAATGATAGCTCATACATAGTGCTTACTATGTTCCAGGAACTGTCCTAAGCACTTTACTTATATTAACTCTTTTCATTCTCACAGCAACTTATGACGTAGGTACCATATAATAAAATCTCCCACCTATCTTCTTGAGCTATAAGCATTTGCTAATAATAGAATTCTTCCTTTGTGTTTGTTCAGTTGCTAACTTCCTGGTTTCCAAGGCAATGTGCTTCATTCCAACGGCTTCTTGGTATTTGATTTTGTCTATTTTTAAAGCATTGAATAGTTATCTTTGTTTCTTTGTTTAGAAAAAAATTTGGACTAGTCAAATATGTCCAAAAGATTAATTGTTTTAAAATTTCCTATTCTTAGTATTCTAGTATAATAAGTCAGGTGGATGGTGGCAGCTATACTATAATTTCTGTACCTGGGGGTTTAAAGTTAATAGTATATTTACTCTTACTTGGCTAACCTCACCTCTCGCTTATACTCATGGCTTTCCTTACAAAGGCCCTAGGTTTTCAGTAGCTTAGTTTGAAGTACAGATCGATCTTTACTATCAGTGATGACTCTACTGGGCCTTTAGAAAAAATACTATGATTGTGTCAGCATTCATTTTTAAATTTTTTATTACTGAAAATTTCTAACAAAATAGTAGAGATAATAGTATAATGAACCCACAGCTTTAATATTTATCAACATCCAGCCAATCTTGTTTTATCTATATTCTACATGCTACTAGATTATTTTGGAGCATATCTCAAAAATATTTTACCACCCTGGTAGTTCTTAACAACAACAAAAATTAAAAATCCTTGATCTCTGTGAGTATTTTCAAGAAAATTTTGATGACAAAATGTCATAGTTTATAAGCTGCTACTGGTCTTAAATAAATTTCCCAAAGTCTATAAAAGATACAATGTCACCTTATATCACTTGTTTCTGGATATCCAATTGGTGTCTACACAGCAGGAGTTCTCAGCTGCCTCGCTTTCATATTCAAATAATTAAGACTGCTTTATAGCCCTGTTTTGTTCTCCCTTATATATTCAAGGGCTTCCCTGATGGCTCAGATGGTAAAGATATACTCAACCTCCCAAATTAATATCAGCTATTCTTCTCTGACAAAGAGAAAACCCTGGATTGGGCTCCCTCATGAAAAGGACCAGGGAGTATACTTCTCAACCTCTGTTCACTTCAGAAATCTTATGACCACTTTCAGATGGTTTCTCAACACCTTTCCTGAGAACAGATCATTCAGACATGAAAGAGAACATCATCTCCAGGATGGTGAAGAGGAAGCAAGGCTGTCTAAGCCCCATCTAATCACTCGCCTCCCTATTTCAAACTCGTCAACCGATCACAGTTTCAGTAGGATGACAGTATTTCAACAGTTTCACGGCATTCACTTTTAATTAAGGGATCTGACAAGAGAAGTGACTACCGCTTAGAATTCTGCCTGTTATACAAAAAAGATGGAACATTTTCCACTCTCTATCTACTAGAACAAAGCTTCACATTAGCCAGAACAAAATGCCTGATGCTAAACCTTGGCCAGATTATAATGATTCGTGTGTATTACAATGCAAGCAGTGATTTCATTTGGCTTTAAAGTGTTGGGACTTTATTCTGCATCTTTCTCCCATAGAAAGTGACATGGGTCTCTGCCGGTTAAAGCCATGGCATTGCTTAAAGCTCCTGGCAACAGACAGCTCCTACGTGCTCACTCACTCAGTCAGTTTCCTGATATTAAATAGGGAGTGAGACCCTGCTCCGCCTCTTCCCTTATGTCCCTACTTGGCTTCCCAAGCCCCAAGCATTCCTTTCCATTTCTTCCTGGTTCCTGGTCTCAGACAGACCTCTTTTCCCAGGAGTCTTCCAGCTCTTTTCCTCAGAGATCCACAGCCTTGCTCATGAGTCCTGTGTCTTAGGAACAGCTCATAATTTATTATTTTGTTTGGCTTTAGCCAACTTACCTTGTGGCTTAGTTGTCTCATCTCTAAAAGAGGAAAAAATGTCACTTCACTAAGAATAATATACAAGTAAATTGGGTTTTTTGTAAGGCCTATAGTAATATATTTTTTCCTAAATGCTGAAAATGACATACAGTGACCAAAGTATCCTATTAATAAAAGCTGCTTTGTATGGCTTCACAGTTACCACTAATTCCCAGTTTTAAAAACAAAATATTAAAAATACTTCTTTAAAATTTTTAAATTTTATTTTAGTCCTTTCTAGATCAAAGTATTCTCATCTCCTTAGAGTCTAGATGCTAGACTTTTTATTTTACCTGAGATAGAACCTGGAATCGTGAACATTTTGTTCTTCAATTATTAAAAATATTTTTATATATCTAACCAGAGTATATATAAAGAATATTTACTGATGCAAATTCTCATGTGTTGAGCAACAGGAAATGCATGACCTCAGTCCTCTTCTTCCTTAGAAAGCAAGTCTTTAGAATCCGATTTCTCTACTTTGCTACCTGAATCTTATTTGCGTTGAAACAGTGTAGGAATATTAACAGTGAACATTAACGTCTAACTGAACCTACCTGTGTAATTTTCCTTTCCCCCTCTTCAGATGAATCCAAGGCAGTGGAGCCATATCTCTGAAAGTGCCAAAGACCTCGTACGCCGAATGCTGATGCTGGATCCCGCCGAGAGGATCACTGTTTATGAAGCACTTAATCACCCATGGCTTAAGGTATGTGAGTTCTTAGGTGGCCATCTGCACTTTATTTGGACAGTTCCAGTGACAAGAATGCATTACTCTGTAAGGTGCCCCTTTCCACCCTTTTTTTTTCTGAGCATTTTTTTAATTAGTTTTGTTCACCTTATTTATTGTTTCTGTGCATTCTCTGTAAACATCTAAGAGGATGTACCATTTGAATGACATTCAGCTTCATCACAAGAGGGTACAGAAGAGGATTAAGGCAAAATCCATCCCAGAGGAAGGCTTGTTTGTTCTCTACCAACACATCTTCCAAGGATGCACAACATGAACAACAGAAAGCGAACTTAGTATGTGATATTTAAAAAGCGATTATCATTGCTTTGGTTGTGACTGTATACTTTATAGCATTATTTTTATTTCAATAGATACTAGATACAGATTTATTTTCTTAAGGAAAAGATTTTTTAAATTTTATTTATTTATTTATGGCTGTGCTGGGTGCTTCCCTGGTGGCTCAGATGGTAAGGCATCTTCCTGCAATATGGGAGACCTGGGTTCGATCCCTGGGTTGGGAAGATCCCCTGGAGAATGAAATGACAACCACTCCAGTACTCTTGCCTAGAAAATCCCATGGATGGAGGAGCCTGGTAGGCTGTAGTCCATGAGGTCGCAAAGAGTCAGACACGACTGAGTGACTTCACTTTCACTTGGGTCTCCATTGCTACATGCTGGCTTTCTCTAGTTGCAGCAAGAGGGAACGTCTCTCTAGTTGTGATGTGCAGGCTTCTCGTCACAGGGACTTCTTCTCTTGTGGAGCAGGGGCTCCAGGGTGTGTGGGCTTCAGTAGTTGTGGCTCCCAGGCTCTAGAAAAAGCAGATTTTAAACGTTCTTTTTATATTCCATCCTGCCAATGAAGTATTGCTATTAAAGAAAATTATAACTTGGGACTTCAGTGAGATAGTACTATTTGATGAAGACATTACAGTGTTCAACAGTTCCAGGAAATTCTCACTTTACATGTGAGAAAACTAAGCCTCAGGTTAAGAATCTTGCCCCAAGTCACAAAAGTTGTTGATGTTAGAACCAGGATTCAGCCTACCACACCCCTTTCCCTTGTACTCAAGATCCTATCCCATTCACTTACTCAAGGTCAGAGCTCCCACTTGTGAGCCCTTCCCTGCATCAGCACCTTCCTATCTCTGTGGGATCTAACAAGCTACCATTTATTTTCATTACACACACACACACGCATGTTCTCCTAACCCTACAACCCGCTCCAGACTCTGCCTCTGTTCTCTGCTCCCCTGGACAGCAAAACTCCTAGAAAGTGTTATTTCTACTCACTTTCCCCAGTTTCCCCCATCTCTTTCTCTTGAACCCACCCTAGTCAGTGTTGCAATCCTACCAACTCCACTAAAATAGCTCTTGTCAAGTCGTCAAGTCACCAGTGACCTTCACGTTGCTGAGTCTGGTGGTCAGATCTCATGATTCTCCCTCTTGGCATATCAACAATTGGACATCCATACTTCTGGAACTCTGTCTTCCCTTGGCCTCAGGGCACCTCTCTTCCTGGTTTCCCTTCTACCTCTGTGGCAGCCCCTTCCAGATCCTGCTGATTCTTCCTCACCTCCCTGTACCATGTCTTCCCAATGGAGTACTACAGCCCCTTGCTCTTCCTCTTCCTGTCTACACTCAGACCCTTGGAAAGTGAGAGTGAAAGTTGTTCAGTCATGTCTGACTCTTTGTGACCCCATGGACTATACAGTCCATGCAATTCTCCAGGCCAGAATACTGGAGTGGGTAGCCATTCCCTTCTCCAGGGGATCTTCCCAACCCAGGGACCAAACCCAGGTCTCCTGCATTGCAGGTGGATTCTTTACCCGCTGAGCCACCAGGGAAGCCCCAAACCCTTGGAGACCTCGTTTACCAATAGTTTTAATGGCTTCAAATGCTATCTGTACACCCTGAGTTTATACCTTTAGGCTAGACCTGTCCCCTGAAGTATTATTAATTTAGTTTACCATTTCACTCCCTGATACCTCTCTGACTTCACCCCTTCCCACTCTCCTCATCTCACTTTGTTCCCTCATGTCAACCTCCTCGCTGTTCCTCAAACAGCAAGCCCACACTTGCCTCAGTGCCTGTGTTAGTAATGCCCTTTCCCTAGAATACTATTCCCCAAGCTATCTTCATGGCTTATCCCCTCACCATCTTCAGTCTTTGCTTAGATAGCAGCTTCTTAGTGAGATCTTCCCTGACCACCCAATTTAAAATTTGAGGGAAGAAATGTCCCCTGCCACCAGTATTCCCTACCCCACTTTCCTGCCTTACTTTTTTTCCATAGCATTGGTCACCATGAGACATACTTACATTTTATTTATTTGTTTCTCTACTTCCATAAAATATAAGCTGCATACAGAGCAAGAATTTTTGTCTCTTGGTTCACTTCTGTATAGAACCTTTGAAAGTGTCTGACATGTAGTGTGTGCATGCTAAGTCGCTTCAATTGTGTCTGACTCATTGCAACCCTATGGACTGTAGCCCGCCAGGTTCCTCTGTCCGTGGAATTCTCCAGGCAAGAATACTGGAGTGGGTTGCCATACCCTCCTCCAAGGGATCTTCCCCACCCAGGAATCAAGCCTGTTTCTCTTATATCTCCTACATTGGCAGATGGGTTCTTTACCACTAGCACCACCTGGGAAGCCCCTGACATTTAGTAGGTGCTCATAAATATCAGTTAATGATTTAATGAGTGAATGTATAAATGTGTTCACACTACTATACCATGCTAGCTCCCCAGAAATTATACAAAATAATAATATTTGAATATAGGTTAATAGTGTACCTTAAGATGACATGGGATAATAGTATGATTGAACAATGTTGAAATTCCAGTAGATCTTGATTCTCCTTAAGAATATTACTTTTCACATTGGCATTCAATCCTCTGATACTCAGCTCTAGCTATTCTTGACTTGAATTCCCCAGCTATAGTTATTCCTGACTTCCTCCAGAAAAGAGTGAGCAGTTCTGAGATACTTTCTTAGTACTTATTTTCTCCCAGAAATAAACAGTTCAGGGGAACCTCCTGATTTGCCTTTGCTTTTCTCAGTTTCTTATCGTGAGGATCTTTTTTTTGTTTGCAGCTAGTTTAAATGCCAAGTAACAGTGAAAATGGCAGCCATTTTAGTCATTTTTAATATCCTTTAGAAAATTTGGCTTTCATTATCTTGCATATGTTGACTAATAATATTTATTTTTGGAAACTCTTATCCCTGCAATGATTATAGTTCTTTTGCCAAATAATCTGAGTTTAATAGACAACAGATTTCTGGCACCACAAAGACAAAAGACAAAGTGTCAGTAACTTAAATGAAAAAATTACTGAAGACTTTTCACCACAGTGTGTTATCTGAAGATGGAAAAATTCATTGAGAAGTTATCAAGCTGATGAGAATAGGCTTATGTTATATTTCAGTACTTTTCCATGTATACTTTTAAATCATTGCTGTGCATAGAAGTGGTGGTAATTTAGCAATGGCTAAACTTTAAGCTAAAGTTTAAATATTAAAAACTTCTGAGTAACTGCAATGTAAAGAAATAAGATGATGAAAATCCTTTTAGTAAGGAGTACTCAAAGTCATGATACCACTGTTTTGTGTCCAAAAAAATTATTATTTCTTTGGCAAGACCACAAAAAAGTCCTATTCAATCATGACATATAAAATGGGAATTTGAGTAAATAGACCAATTAATATGTGAATGTCTTGAAGTTGTTAAATTATACCTGTTTAATACTTTTATCTAAATTAGTGCTGTTTGCTGTAAATATTCATTCCAACAAAAGTAAGAACAACTAAGATTATAATTTTCTCACAGGCAGTTAAGCTCTTTTCACACCCTTTGTAGCCTTAATATGTAGATTCCAAGTATATTGACTATAATAAAGATGAAAAGGGTATTTATATTAGCCTAATCAATTTGAATTTTGGAAGAATCAATCAACACATCATTTAAATGTATATTTAGCATTTCGTGTGCACAATGGATAGTGAATCAAACACCTCTTTAAATGCAAGACACATTGCTAATGACATTTTTCTGAATTCATATCACAGTACTGTTAGTTTCAGGTAGGACTATTTAATCTGGAAAATATTATCTTTATTCTTTTGTCTTAGTTTTATAATGCTGTGGAGTTAATATTTACTTGTTTTGTGGTAAGAAGTACATTAATAGACTTTTTAATTTTATGATTTCATCTGCTTAGAAAATATCAGGAATCATAATATAAGCATAATTTTATTTTTAAAAAATGTTTGAGTGTATCATTCTCTCCCTTTTCACTTCACTGTCTGTTATCTTCTAAACTTCCCAACATATTAGAGAAAGGCATGGTGAGACCGTGAAATGAAATTTCAAATGCTGTTCATATAACATAAAGACACAGAAAGATAACCTCAAAGAAGTCACACGTGAGAGGCATCTCACAAGAATACGGAAGTATGGTCCCTGGGAGACTAACGGGGAGCATGAGAGGTCACTGTAGGCTAGTGCTACACACTGGATAGTGGGGAGGGAGGCTGCACATGTTAATAGGACTAAAGGGGCCATATACCCCATGTGGGAGGCACAGAGGAGGCACAGCATTATAAGTGTTCAGGGTATTCGGGGAAGGGGTCAGGAAACACTGGTATAGTACAAAATGTCAGCTATTTAAATAGGGTTGCAGTAGACTGAAAATTTGGTGTGAGGGAAGAATTTGTCTAGAATGCCAAATTTGGTACTTTAGATATTAGGGTATAGAGAGTAAAAAGCTACTGCAAGCTTTTGAGTGATGCAAAATTATATGAGCAGCATGCTCATGTAATTCCTTTGGACATTGTACACAGGTGGGTTACCTGTCAGGATACAAGCAGTAGAGACAAAAAGGTCCTATAGAAGCTGGTCTGTCCAGTCAGGAAGTGACAGGGCCTGAACCAGGGAGTCATAGTGGGAATGGGAAAGAAGTATCCAAACTGAGAGCGATTAAGGAAAATTGATGAGGCTTGGTGAGTGCTTTGAGATATTCAGAATTAGGAAGCCTATAGAAGGGTTAAAGCCTGTAGAGTAGAAGTGTTTAAATTTAATTTAGTTGAGATTTTCCTGGTTCTTAGTATGAAGAGTAATTTTGGACAGTGTGCTGGGCATTTCTAGTATTATTATGTTATAAGACTATGATTCTTATTTAAATCTTCTATTTTGGTAGGCAGTTAACCCAGTTAGATTCAGAACACACGTCCTAGCCCATTTTTACGCACTATGGTTCAAATGCCAGTTTCATTTTCAATGCCTTTGCAGTACTCATCTAGTCTGTCCTTCTTGTATGCTACCCAGGGGCTCACCAAGTGTTGGTGAGGATGTTGAACAACTGGAACTCATACCTATTGTGGGAACAGTAAAATGGTACAGCCACTTTGGAAAACTTTCATAGTTTCCTAAAAAGTTTAACATATTCTTATAAAATGACCTAGCCATTCTACTCCTCCATGTTTGCCTAAGAGAAATGAAACTTAGGTCCATACAGAGACTTGTACATTAATGTTCATAGCATCCTTATACATAGCAGGCAAAAATTGGAAACAAGCCAGGGTGCATTAACAGGTGAATGGATAAACAAGTTATGGTACATCTATTCAATAGAATGGGCTTCCCTGGTGGCTCAGATGGTAAAGAATCTGCCTGCAGTGCGGGAGACCTAGGTTCGATCCCCGGGTTAGGAAGATCCCCTGGCAGAAGGCATGGCAACCCACTCCAGTATTCTTGCCTGGAGAATGCCCATGGACAGAGGATCCTGGTGGGCTACAGTCCATGGGGTTGCAGAGTCAGACACAACTGAGCGACTAAGCACAGCACATTCAATGGAATAACCCCAGCAATAAAACAGAATGAACTATTGATATATGCAACAATGGGGGTGAAGCTAAAATATTTAGGCAGAGTGAATAAAGTTGGATAATAATTAATATGTACTGTATTATCCCATTTATATAAAATTCTAGAAAATGCAAACTAATCTAAAGTAACAGAGAATAGATCAGTGGTTGCCTGGGGGTGGGGAAGGGGGTGACAAAAGAGACACAAGAAAGCTTTTGAGAGTGTTGGATATGTTCATTATGGTTGTGGGGATGGTTTTATGTTTGTATACATATGTCAAAACTTATCCCATCGTATATGTGCAGTTAATTGTATGCTAATTATACCTCAGTAAAACTTTTTCAGGAAGACAAACTACATTCAGAGTCTATCTCCCTTTCACTCTCTTTATTGTTTCCATCTGGTTTTATCCACCATCATTTCCCCCCTGGATTACTACAATAACCTCCTAACTGGTCTCCATGCTTTTATTTTTTTAATTCTCTCCCCTTTCCAATCTAGTCTCAACACAACAGCCAGAGTATTCCTCTACATTGTCAGATCACACCACTCCAGCTTCTAACCTCCCAGTTGCTCCATCTCCCACTCAAAATAAAAGCCAAAGATCACTTCTCGGCCTTTTGCCTAAGATCAAGTGTAAAATAAAAGCCAAAGGCCCCTGAAGGTCTGCACCAGACTTGCCACTTCTCTAATCTGATCTACTATTTACTCCACACACATGGGTCTCCTTGCTATTTATTGAAAATTTCAGGCACACTGTCTCCTTTGAAAGGCCTTTGCACTTAGTTGTTCTATCTGCCTAGACCACTCTCCTTACCTCTTAGATGTCACTTTCTCAGTTGGGTTGTACTTTGACCACCCTACTTTAAATGGCAATGTACCTTCACCCTGCCTTTCTTTTTGCTTTATTCCATAGCACTCTTAACATACTCTATAATTTCCCTTCTTTGTGTTTTCTTATCTTGTCCCATTAAAATATGAACTACATGAGGGCCAGAATCTTTGTTAAGGTTTTGTTTACTTGTTAATCCCAAGTGCATAGAACAATGCCTGGCACATAGTAGGTACTCAAGAAATATTTCTAAAATAAGTACCTGTGGCATAAAATCTTCAAGATACATTGACAGATTAGAACCAAAGAGGGCAATAAGGAGAATGACAGGAGATTTGAAATACACATGAGAAGTTGGCAACTGGAGATGTTATCACAGAGAAGAGTAGATTCAGTGGAAGCATGAACCCCCTCATATCTACTAAAGGGGTATTATATGGAAGAGGGATTGTGTTTACTCTGTGAGAGTAAGAGAAGAGCTAGTCCAGACAAGCCACAGGTGGGCTGAGTAAGAATTTTTTCACGTTCAAGAATTTTTCACTAAAATTGTAGTGGGCTGCCATAAAGTGATACTCTCCTATTATATGAAGTCAAACAGAGTGATCATCCATCAGAGATTGAAGGGGATCCCACATGGAGAAATGGTTGGATTAGAATGGGCTTGATAAGTTTGTCCTAGTTTGAAGATACTGTGACTTTTCTTTTAAAATCCAGTTATTCTTGACAACTCAGAATGCTGAATTAGTTGTGAGTTAATTTCCTAAAGGCTCATTTTACCTGACAAGATTGTGTCAAAGTTAACTTCATGCCTTCATAATAATTATGATGAATTATTTTAGTCACATAGCCATGTATCTGAAAAAGTACATGGACCATTATTTTAACCCTTTGTTATTGATGAAAATGAAATACTATTTTACTATCAGTTTTGACCTTCATATCCAATTGGGCTTGTTGTTTATTTTAAATTTAGCTTCTTCACTTTTATAAAGAACTATGTGTGTTCATTATCTTTCATCTTTTTTTAGGAGCGGGATCGTTATGCCTACAAGATTCATCTTCCAGAAACAGTAGAGCAACTGCGGAAATTCAATGCACGGAGGAAACTAAAGGTAAATTAAAGAAATCAGCAAAAAGCCAGACAGAGGCATTTGCTGATATTTTTATTCTGTTTCAGTGCCCATAAATATTATACTGGTGTTGGCTGTGGTTTTCTTACAGCCAAATTCTCAGTGCCAAAAGTTACCATTATTTCAATAAGATTTGGGGTTTTTAAATCATGTAAGGTAATATCTAAGTATAAATCCCAGCAATAAGTTATAATAAATGGAAGATGAATCACATTTTAGATTTATGTTATCTTTAAAAATTCATAGCAGACATATAATTACTTTAAAAATAGGAACTTGCTATTATCCACTATTGTTGAATTTTAATCTAGGCCACATTTTCTCAAACTTAAATATTTTGACAGAAAACGTAAGTTTAGTTCAATGGAAACAACACAAAATTAGAATTGGAACTAGGATTGAACAACCATCACAAAGCAGTAAAACTCCCCACAACCTTGGTCTACTAGAAAATAGTTCCAGATCACTTTTCTCACTTTTTCTTTATTCTTCCTAGGATAACTTTCTCCCATTTACCATACTCCCTATCCTCCAACCCACTGGAAATGAAAAAAAGCACTATTACTTCATTTGGACAGCCCATTTGACTTTAAATGGTTTTTGAGGTTTTTGAAAAAGATCCAGAATAAGATAATGGAATCTTTACAGCACTGGACAAAAATCTTAAGGGACAGCATTTCCCTCCTCCCTGCAACAGAGGAAACGATTATATTATGGTCTTAAAATTAACTCAGGTTTGACTTACTTTGATTACTATTAAAAAACTTAACTCTGTCCTCTAAGTGGTTGATTAGATAAGAGTCCTCCTTAGCCATGTGACTCCTGCAAGCTGTAAAAGTTTTCTTCATAACTATTTTCAGATACATCGTAAGTTGCAATAATATTTATTCATTCACTAGTAGTCGACCCTTGAAATATGTTGTGAATGATTGTCTTCAACTCTAGATATATAAGAATGTTTTTATGAATTTTTGGAAAACTGTGTAAGCCACAATATTATCATACAGAGCTGAACTGGCCAACATATTCGCCACTAGCTGCATGTAACTGTTAAAATCTAAGTGAATTAAAATGATTATTTTTTTAATATTTATTTATTTATTTGGCTGCATCAGGTCTTGGTTGCAGCACACAGGCTTCTCTCTAGTTGTGGTGCATGGGCTCAGTAGATATAGTGTGCAGACTTAGTTGCCCCGCAGCATGTGGAATCTTAGTTACCTGATCAGGGATTGAACCTCCGTCCCCTGAATTGGCAGGCAGATTCTCAACCACTGGACTACCAGGGAAGTCCCCTAAATTAGTTAAAATTAATTTGTTGTTGTTCAGTCACTCAGTCATGTCTGACTCTTTGTGACCCCATGCCAGGCTTCCCTGTCCTTCACTATCTCCCAGAGTTTGCTCAAACTCATGTCCACTGAGTCAATGATGCAATCCAACCATCTCGTCCTCTCCAACTATCTTGTCCTCTGTAATCCTTTTCTCCTCCTGCCCTCAATCTTTCCCAGCATCAGGGTCTTTTCCAGTGAGGCGGCTCTTCACATCAGGTGGCCAAAGTATTGGAGTTTCAGCTTCAGCCTCAGTCCTTCCAGTGAACACCCAGGACTGATGTCCTTTAGGATGGACTGGTTAGATCTCCTTGCTGTCCAAGGGAGATTATTGATCATTAAATTATTTAAATTATTAATAAAAGTAAAAGGTCAGTTCCTCAGTCACACTAGAACATTCCAAGCATTCAATAACCATATGTGGGAGGAGCTAAGATGGCAGAGGAATAGGACAGGGAGACCACTTTCTCCCCCACAAATTCGTCAAAAGAACATTTGAACGCTGAGCAAACTACACAAAACAACTTCTGATCACTAGCAGAAGACATCAGGCACCCAGAAAAGCAGCCCATTGTCTTTGAAAGGAGGTAGGACAAAATATAAGAGATAAAAAGAGAGACAAAAGAGTTAGGGACAGAGATCCGTCCCAGGAAGGGAGTCTTAATAGAGGAAGTTTCCAAACACCAGGAAACCCTCTCACCGGCGGGTCTGGGGGAAGTTTTCAAATCTTGGAGGGCAACCTAACCAGGAGGAGAAATAAATAAAACCCACAGATTACATGCCTAAAAGCAACTCCCAGCAGAAAACTACCCCAGACACTCACATCTGCCACCAGCAAGTGGGGGCTAAACAGAGAGGAGCAGGCGGCATTGCTTAGGGTAAGGACCAGACCTGAACACCCTGAGGGCAATCTGAGGGAGCTAACGTGAGATAGGAACTTAAACTGTGGGATAGCAAGAGAGAGAGAGAGAATTAACCTGTGAAAAGCCCTAACCTAAGGCACAGCCAGCCCATTCCGCAGAACAAAGGACTGAGCAATACCAGAGAAGAGCTAGCCAGCTGCGGACCAGCCCATCCCCCGCCAGAGGCAGGAGGCAGGGAGGGAGGCAGCGCCAGCCAGAGGCTGAAAGGGGCAAACTCGGCCCCAGAGACAGCATCCCCTACCAAAGTGGAAACAGGCTTCCAGTTTCTAACCAAAGACTTCCTGAGATTCTGGATGGTTGACATCCGCCAGGAGGGTCTCAGCCAGAGATCAGCTCCCCAGAAGAGACACAAGGCGCACCGGACCGGGCGCGCCCGGAAGCTGAGGCTGGGACCGGGGAGGGGAGAAGTCGCGCTGCACCTGAAGAGAGTGTGCTCGTTGAGCTTCTGGTTGTCTCAGCTGCTCCGACCGGGAAAGGCACAAAACGCAGGCCCAACCGAGTCTGCGCCTTTGTGGAGTACCTGAGAACCTGAACCTGAGTGGCTTAGGCCTGGGAAATGAACGCAACTCAGGGCCCACACCTTGTAGAGCAACCTGGAGCCTGAGCAGTGTAGACGGGGAAAGCACACATGCCATGAGCAGGGGCAAACCCAGTGTGGCTGGAACACTGCGAGTGCTCCCCACACATGCCAGTGATATTTGTTTGTAGTGTCCCTCCCTCCCCGCAGCACGACTGAACAAGCGAACCTAAACAAGAGACCACCTCCACCCACTTGTGTCAGGGCGGAAATTAGACACTGTAGAGACCTGCGAACAGAAGCCAAATCAACAAAGGGAACCGCTTTAGAAGTGACAGGTGCAACAGGTTAAAATCCCTGTAGTTAACACCAACTACACTGGAAAGGGCCTATAGATATTGAGAAGTATAAGCTGGAAAAAGGAATTATCTGAAACTGAACTGAACCCACACTGCCTGCAACAGCTCCAGAGAAATTCCTAGATATATTTTTACTATTATTTTTTTAATTAAAAAAATTTGTTTTCTTTTTTTTTAAAGTCCTCTATTACTCCTTAATTTTCATTTTTATAACCCACTATAACCTTGCAAAAAAAAGGGGACCCTATTTTTAAAGAGAACTTCATATATATTTCTTAAATTTTTTGTGTTTTTGTTTTTTTTAATATTGTATTTTTAAGAGTCTAACCTGTACTCTAGATTTTTAATCTTTGTTTTTCGGTATTTGATATCAATTTTGGACATTTAAGAATCCAATCTTCAGTACCCATTTTTACTCAGGAGTGTGATTACTGGTTTGATTACTCTCTCCCCCTTTTGACTCTCCTTTTTCTCTCCCAGATCACCTCTATTTCCTCCCTCCCCCTTCACTTCTCAATCCAATTCTGTGAATCTCTGTGGGAGTTCTGGGCTGCGGAGAACACTTAGGGAGGAGAGTACTGCCTAGATCTGTCTCTCTCCTCTTGAGTCCCCCTTTTTCTCCTCCTGCTCATCTCTATCTCCTTCCTCCCTCTCCTCTTCTTCATGTAACTCTGTGAACCTCTCTGGGTGTCCCTCAATGTGGAGAATCTTCTCACCATTAACCTAGAAGTTTTATTATCAGTGCTGTATGGATGGAGAAGTCTTGAGGCTACTGGAAGAATAAGACTGAAATCCAGAGGCAGGAGGCTTGAGCCCAAAACCTGAGAACACCAGAGAACTCCTGACTGCAGGGAACACCAATTAATAAGAGACCATCCAAAAGCCTCCATACCTACACTGAAACCAACCACCACCCAAGAGCCAATAAGTTCCAGAGCAAGACATACCATGCAAATTCTCCAGCAATGCAGGAACATAGCCCTGAGCATCAATATACAGGCTACCCAGAGTCACACCAAACCCATAGACCCATCTCAAAACTCACTACTGCATTGAAGTGCAAACTCCATTGCACTTCAGAGAGAAGAAATCCAGCTCCACCCACCAGAACACCAACACAAGCTTCCCTAACCAGGAAACCTTGACAAACCAATCGCCCAACCCCACCCACTGGGAGAAACCTCCACAATAAAAAGGAATCACAGACTGCCAGAATACAGAAAGGCCACCCTAAACACAACAATCTAACTAAGATGAAAAGGCAGAGAAATATCCAGCAGGTAAAGGAACATGAAAAATGCCCACCAAGCCAAACAAAAGAGGAGGAGATAGAGAATCTATCTGAAAAAGAATTTAGAATAATGATAATAAAAATGATCCAAAATCTTGAAAACAAAATGGAGTTACAGATAAATATCCTGGAGACAAGGACTGAGAAGATGCAAGAAATTTTTAACAAGGACTTAGAAGAAATAAAAAAGAGTCAATTAAAAATGAATAATGCAATAAATGAGATCAAAAACACTCTGGAGGGAACCAACAATAGAATAACAGGGGCAGAAGATAGGATACGTGAGGTAGAAGATAAAATGGTGGAAATAAATGAAGCAGAGAGGAAAAAAGAAAAAAGAATCAAAAGAAATGAGGACAGCCTCAGGGACCTCTGGGACAATGTGAAACACCCCAACATTCAAATCATAGGAGTCCCAGAAGAAGAAGATAAAAAGAAAGGCCATGAGAAAATACTCGAGGAGAATATAGCTGAAAACTTCCCCAAAATGGAGAAGGAAATAGTCACACAAGTCCAAGAAACCTAGAGAGTCCCAAACAGGATAAACCCAAGGCGAAACACCCCAAGACACATATTAATCAAATTCAGTTCAGTTCAGTCGCTCAGTCATGTCTGACTCTTCGCGACCCCATGAATCGCAGCACGCCAGGCCTCCCTGTCCATCACAAACGCCCAGAGTCTACTCAAACTCATGTCCATCGAGTCGGTGATGCCATCCAGCCATCTCATCATCTGTTGTCCCCTTCTCCTCCTGCCCCCAATCCCTCCCAGCATCAGGGTCTTTTCCAATGAGTCAGTTCTTTGCATCAGGTGGCCAAAGTATTGGAGTTTCAGCTTCACCATCAGTCCTTCCAATGAACACCCAAGACTGATCTCCTTCAGGATGGACTGGTTAGATCTCCTTGCAGTCCAAGGGACTCTCAAGAGTCTTCTCCAACACCACAGTTCAAAAGCATCAATTTTTCAGCGCTCAGCTTTCTTCACAGTCCAACTCTCACATCCATACATGACCACTGGAAAAAGCACAGCCTTGACTAGACAGACCTTTGTTGGCAAAGTAATGTCTCTGCTTTTTAATATGCTATCTAGGTTGGTCATAACTTTCCTTCCAAGGAGTAAGCATATTTTAATGTCATGGCTGCAGTCACCATCTGCTGTGATTTTGGAGCCCAAAAAAATAAAGTCTGACACTGTTTCCACTATCTCCCCATCTATTTCCCATGAGGTGATGGGACCAGATGCCGTGATCTTAGTTTTCTGAATGTTGAGCTTTAAGCCAACTTTTTCACTCTCCTCTTTCACTTTCATCAAGAGGCTCTTTAGTTCTTCTTCACTTTCTGCCATAAGGTGGTGTCATCTGGCATGTCTGAGGTTATGATATTCTCCCGGCAATCTTGATTCCGAGCTTGTGGCTTCTTCCAGACCAGCGTTTCTCATGATGTACTCTGCATATAAGTTAAATAAGCAGGGTGACAATATACAGCCTTGACGTACTCCTTTTCCTATTTGGAATCAGCCTGTTGTCCCATGTCCAGTTCTAACTGTTGCTTCCTGGCCTGCATACAGGTTTCTCAAGAGGCAGGTCAGGTGGTCTGGTATTCCCATCTCCTTCAGAATTTTCCACAGTTTATTGTGATCCACACAGTCAAAGGCTTTGACACAGTCAATAAAGCAGAAATAGATGTTTGTCTGGAACTCTCTTGCTTTTTCGATAATCCAGTGGGTGCTGGCAATTTGATCTCTGGTCCCTCTGCCTTTTCTAAAACCAGCTTGAACATCTGGGAGTACTCAGTTCACGTATTGCTCAAGCCTGGCTTGGAGAATTTTGAGCATTACTTTACTAGCATGTGGGATGAGTGCAATTGTGCAGTAGTTTGAGCATTCTTTGGGATTGCCTTTCTTAGGGATTGGAATGAAAACTAACCTTTTCCAGTCCTGTGGCCACTGCTGAGTTTTCCAAATTTGCTGGCATATTGAGTGCAGCACTTTCACAGCATCATCTTTCAGGATCTGAAATAGTTCAACTGGAATTCCATCACATCCACTAGCTTTGTTCGTAGTGATGCTTTCTAAGGCCCACTTGACTTCACATTCCAGGATATCTGGCTCTAGGTGAGTGATCACACCATTGTGATTATCTGGGTCATGAAGATCTTTTTTGTACAATTCTTCTGTGTATTCTTGCCACCTCTTCTTAATATCTTCTGCTTCTGTGAGGTCCCTACCATTTCTGTCCTTTATTGAGCCCATTTTTGCATGAAATGTTCCCTTGGTATCTCTAATTT